>NW_027456730.1:616000-924000 GCF_040206685.1 Ascaphus truei | reverse complement strand
TACAGTACAGTATACTGTAGTAAAAGGTAGACAACACATGGTCTTGCAGTACAGTATACTGTATTACTAAAAATCTGTCAGGTTGACCAGAATCACTGCGGATATCGGAAAATAATACAATTTTATTAATTCTACGTACTGTATATAAGGGGAATCCTTCTGATCAACTCTCTTTGATCAACACTGATAAATACAGTAATTTATCTCACACTCAGTACTACAAACTGCTTTTTGCTTGCAATAAACAAACAAACAGGGAAGCGCTACTGTATACTGTATGAGTTAGGATCAGGCCCAGCAGCCACTTTATGTTGAAAACCACATATGAAATGAGCATAAATTTGCATGAATAATTACACAAAAATATATAAAATAAATAGCACAAGTCTCTGACAGAGAGAAATTGTCCAGGTGGTGTGGATACAGGTTAATGCCCCTGTCTGATAGGACAGACTCGGGCAAGAATGGCCTGTGAGAGGTGAATATCCAGAATGGTAGCTGGGATGGAAAGCGCTACCAACTGTGCAGGTATTGAAGTGTGTAGAAATGGGAAGGTGCCGTAGGCATCAAATGTGGAAAGCGCTCACCCAGACTTCATACACTGCGCTTTTTGCTTGCATACTGCAAAGCCGCAAGACCAGCAACATTGTAAAAAAAGAGCAAAAAAAGAGCAATGAGCGCGAAATTGGCGTGGGAACTTCTGTTCTAGGGCCCCTAGAAATAATATTCTTTATTTTATTTATAAACTCACATTTATATATAAAGTATATATTTATTTCTCTTCATGTATTTATTTATATTTATTTATTAATTGTGGAGCTGCTGTGCGTGAGGGGCCATGGCCAGGATGGGGGGGGGGGGGTAACGGTACAGTATGTGGGTAGGGGGTGAGGGTGGTTAGACCTCACAGTACATTATGCACATTGGGCCCCCCTCCTCCCCACATTTACATACTGTACACTACACGACATCAATGCAGGGAGGGTTTACCAATGCAGGGAGGGTTTACCAATGCAGGTAAGGCTTTAGGCCTTTATATCTCTCTCCCTTCAGTGTAATCTGCTTAACAGAAACATTAGGGGGGGAAGGGGCTTTAGGCCTTTATATCTCTCTCCCTTCAGTGTAATCTGCTTAACACAAACATTAGGGGGGAAGGGGTTTTTAAACAATGCTGTGTATAATGTATAAGGTTTTTTACAATTAGATAGATGTAATCCTTGGTATTGTAAGGGTTAGTTTGTTTTTAAATTGTCTTTTCTGGTTGTTACTTACAGTATATATTGATTTTGGTTTACTTGCTTGGTTAAAATACTGTAGTTAAGTTGACTTGTTTGGAAGTGTTTGTACAGTATTTACTGGTAGAGTAGCTTGCAATTATATTGTTAACATTCATTTGCAGAATGTACAGTACTGTATATGGTGCATAGATTTAATGCTATGCATCATTTACAGTATACAATGTACTGTAAATGCAATGTACTGTGTGGATTGTAATGTTATGTTTTATACTGTACAGTATGCTATTCATTAACTTCATTGCTCTACACATCTAGGGATTTCATTCCACCTTACCACCTTTCCTACACATGATTTGTGCTGTAGGCATTGGTTACTGTATATTACTGTATGCTAATGCAGATGTGTGATGCTTTGAGACTGTCATTTATACTTTGACAAGTCTACCTTTTGGTGTGTAGTGTGCATTATCCTTAGCGTTGTATACAGTAGGTGCCTTTAAACCCAGTAACCTACTGTATTGTGATTCACTTTGATTCTCCCTAGTGTTTTTTGAGTCACTATCCTTTTCATGTTTAGGGTTGACAGTGTGTGTCGTTCCCTAGTGCTGTTCATTAGTGTTTAAGGGTCCATGCCTCTTTTTTAAGTGTTTTTAAATCATGTACTGTTTATTCATCCCTTTTTGCACTGTGTCAAATAAATAAACAAATATATCAATTGCATACCTGAGTGCTCCCATACGGGTTACTTTTTTCTCTTTTCACTCACATACAGTATGTATATATATATATATATATATATATATATATATACAGTATATATATATATATATATATATATATAAATATAGCTGTATGATATATATATATATATATATATATATATATATATATATATATATATACACAGTGTATATATGTATACTGTATGTATATATATATATATATATATATATATATATATATATATATATATATATATACAGTGTATATATATATACAAAGTATATACTGTACAGTATATATTTATTTCTCTTCATGTCTTTATTTATTTATTTATTTAGATTTATTTATTAATTGTGGGGCTGCTGTGCGTGAATTTTTTTTATTGGGGGTGAGGGGGGTGTTTGGCCCTCAGCACTCAGAAACACAGGCCAGACAGATTTAAACACACACACAATAGGGGGAGGTTTTTTTACATAGCTTGCAGGGAAGTTTAACGCACACACAATAGGGGGATAGGGGGAGGGTTTTTTACATAGATTAGAGAGAAGGCAGGGCGTTTTAAAAGCGAGAATAGGGGAGGGGGTTTTACATAGATTTTATTTATTTATTTAGATTTATTTATTAATTGTGGGGCTGCTGTGCGTGAATTTTTTTTATTGGGGGTGAGGGGGGTGTTTGGCCCTTGGTGTGAGTTTACGACTTGCAGCAGCAGCACAATGAATAAATATAAATAAATAAATAAATAAATGACAATAAATACATTTGAAATACATTTTTATTGATAGTGTACATGTGCAGGGGGTCTCCGGAGCTGAAGCGCACAGGTTTCAGGTCTGGGGACCCCGTGCCCCCCGAGATACAGGCCCCTTTAGGGGGTGCCGGTATCCCTCTGCTCTGCTTGGTTTACAGGCCGCGATCACGTGATCGGGACCTTTAAACGCAGAGCACTCAGCACTCAGAAACACAGGCCAGACAGATTTAAACACACACACAATAGGGGGAGTTTTTTTTACATAGCTTGCAGGGAAGTTTAACGCACACACAATAGGGGGATAGGGGGAGGGTTTTTTACATAGATTAGAGAGAAGGCAGGGCGTTTTAAAAGCGAGAATAGGGGAGGGGGTTTTACATAGATTTTATTTATTTATTTAGATTTATTTATTAATTGTGGGGCTGCTGTGCGTGAATTTTTTTTATTGGGGGTGAGGGGGGTGTTTGGCCCTTGGTGTGAGTTTACGACTTGCAGCAGCAGCACAATGAATAAATATAAATAAATAAATAAATAAATAAATGACAATAAATACATTTGAAATACATTTTTATTGATAGTGTACATGTGCAGAGGGTCTCCGGAGCAGAAGCGCACAGGTTTCAGGTCTGGGGACCCCGTGCCCCCCGAGATACAGGCCCCTTTAGGGGGTGCCGGTATCCCTCTGCTCTGCTTGGTTTACAGGCCGCGATCACGTGATCGGACCTTTAAACCAAGCAGAGGGCTACCGGCACCCCCTAAAGGGGCCTGTATCTCGGGGGGCACGGGGTCCCCAGACCTAAAACCAACGCGGTTCAGCTCCGGAGACCCCCTGCACATCTACACTATCAATAAAAATGTATTTCAAATGTATTTATTGTCATTTATTTATTTATTTTTTGGCGGCTGCTGTGTGTGTGTATTTTTTTATTGTGGGTAGCGGGAGGGTGGGTGAATGGGGTATTCGCCCCAACGATGGTTGGGGAGGGCTTGCGGGGGGGGGGGGGGGGGGGTTGGGGTAGCGGGAGGGCTTAACCCCTTCATGACCGTAGCGGTATTAACTGCTACGATCGTGAAGGGGTTAAGTGCACCCGCAACCCCCCCCCCCCCTCCCGCAAGTCGTAAACTCACACCAAGGGCCAAATACCCCCCTCACCCATCCCCACTACACACAATAAAGCGGGCACGGTGGGTTAACCCCTTCATTGCCTTAGCGGCTATCCGCTATGGTAATGACGCAGCATTTTCCGTATTTTTAATAATATTGATCAGGAGCAGGGGGGGGGGGGGGTTCCCTGAGCATTAATCATTAATTTCTGGCTCAGGGAACCCCCTGCTCACTTTACAATATTATTAAAATAATGCTTCTTTACCATAGCGCATAGACGCTAAGGTAAAGAACGAGTGTTTATTTATACTGTATATTGTATGTGTTTTATTGATACTGTACATGTGCAGAGGGTCTCCAGAGCAGAAGCGCACAGGTTTCAGGTCTGGGGACCCCGTGCCCCCCGAGATACAGGCCCCTTTAGGGGGTGCCGGTATCCCTCTGCTCTGCTTGGTTTACAGGCCGCGGTCACGTGATCGGGGCTTTTAACGCAGAGCTGGATACCGGCACCCCCTAAAGGGGCCTGTATCTCGGGGGGCACGGGGTCCCCAGACCTAAAACCAACGCGGTTCAGCTCCGGAGACCCCCTGCACATCTACACTATCAATAAAAATGTATTTCAAATAATTTTTAATGTGTGGATGTTTGCGCAGAGAGAGAGCAGCGGATCTCTCTCTGCTGCAAACACATCTCGCCCCCGCCGCCCATACAGTAGTATCATTTATGTATGTGCATATACAGTACAGTACTGTACAGTACTGTATGTTAGGGCTTACAGGGGTTGTTGTTATACAGTACTGTATATATATATATACTGTATACTGCATTACAATTCATTATAGGGGACGGCTTCACAGAGAATAGCTCGCAAGCGCCACCATGTGTATTTTGACGGCATTGCAGTATTGTAACCAGCCGGAATAAAAAGCTTAAATTCCTGCCGGAAAATAACGCAATGCACTCTGGCTGAAAAATATCAGAAACCTGAATATACCCGAGTATACCCGAATTCGCGGGACTAGCCGTGCTCGAATAAAGTGTGTCGCCAGTGTAGGTTAAGTTTCAGAGTTGCTTCTAATGTACCAAAGCTGGACTTAGACATAATTTCACTCTCACAACATTATGGCTGGTTGGAGACAGTCCGAACCACAAGTACCGGGTCCATGGTTCTGGCCGTATACTGGGGGGATGGGGACGACTCCCATTAACCCCTGACTATACCGGGGATACGCTTATCACAATGCCTTTCTGGTCTGTGCTGAAGCAGGGCATTCTGGCAGCCAAGTGGCTTGACCTTTATTAGTGAGCCTGGTTACCCCCTCTCGGAACCACAGACTTAGAAATCGCCAGCTCATATACAGTGCATAAAATATATTTATATATATATACCCTTATACACCATTTTAATAAAAAATATCACAAAATTCTTCTAAGTCCCTCGGGAAGAGTGAAAGACGCGCACGTTCATTTTCAGAGCTCCTAGACCTTCCTATAAGAAGTTAGCCAAAAAGTAGCTTCGAAAAACGCTTAGGTTAAGTTTCAGAGTTGCTTCTAATGTACCAAAGCTGGACTTAGACATAATTTCACTCTCACAACATTATGGCTGGTTGGAGACAGTCCGAACCACAAGTACCGGGTCCATGGTTCTGGCCGTATACTGGGGGGACGTGGACGACTCCCATTAACCCCTGACTATACCGGGGATACGCTTATCACAATGCCTTTCTGGTCTGTGCTGAAGCAGGGCATTCTGGCAGCCAAGTGGCTTGACCTTTATTAGTGAGCCTGGTTACCCCCTCTCGGAACCACAGACTTAGAAATCGCCAGCTCATATACAATGCATAAAATATATTTATATATATACCCTTATACACCATTTTAATAAAAAATATCACAAAATTCTTCTAAGTCCCTCGGGAAGAGTGAAAGACGCGCACGTTCATTTTCAGAGCTCCTAGACCTTCCTATAAGAAGTTAGCCAAAAAGTAGCTTCGAAAAACGCTTAAGTTAAGTTTCAGAGTTGCTTCTAATGTACCAAAGCTGGACTTAGACATAATTTCACTCTCACAACATTATGGCTGGTTGGAGACAGTCCGAACCACAAGTACCGGGTCCATGGTTCTGGCCGTATACTGGGGGGATGGGGACGACTCCCATTAACCCCTGACTATACCGGGGATACGCTTATCACAATGCCTTTCTGGTCTGTGCTGAAGCAGGGCATTCTGGCAGCCAAGTGGCTTGACCTTTATTAGTGAGCCTGGTTACCCCCTCTCGGAACCACAGACTTAGAAATCGCCAGCTCATATACAGTGCATAAAATATATTTATATATATATACCCTTATACACCATTTTAATAAAAAATATCACAAAATTCTTCTAAGTCCCTCGGGAAGAGTGAAAGACGCGCACGTTCATTTTCAGAGCTCCTAGACCTTCCTATAAGAAGTTAGCCAAAAAGTAGCTTCGAAAAACGCTTAGGTTAAGTTTCAGAGTTGCTTCTAATGTACCAAAGCTGGACTTAGACATAATTTCACTCTCACAACATTATGGCTGGTTGGAGACAGTCCGAACCACAAGTACCGGGTCCATGGTTCTGGCCGTATACTGGGGGGACGTGGACGACTCCCATTAACCCCTGACTATACCGGGGATACGCTTATCACAATGCCTTTCTGGTCTGTGCTGAAGCAGGGCATTCTGGCAGCCAAGTGGCTTGACCTTTATTTGTGAGCCTGGTTACCCCCTCTCGGAACCACAGACTTAGAAATCGCCAGCTCATATACAATGCATAAAATATATTTATATATATACCCTTATACACCATTTTAATAAAAAATATCACAAAATTCTTCTAAGTCCCTCGGGAAGAGTGAAAGACGCGCACGTTCATTTTCAGAGCTACTAGACCTTCCTATAAGAAGTTAGCCAAAAAGTAGCTTCGAAAAACGCTTAGGTTAAGTTTCAGAGTTGTTTCTAATGTACCAAAGCTGGACTTAGACATAATTTCACTCTCACAACATTATGGCTGGTTGGAGACAGTCCGAACCACAAGTACCGGGTCCATGGTTCTGGGCGTATACTGGGGGGACGGGGACGACTCCCATCAACCCCTGACTATACCGGGGATACGCTTATCACAATGCCTTTCTGGTCTGTGCTGAAGCAGGGCATTCTGGCAGCCAAGTGGCTTGACCTTTATTAGTGAGCCTGGTTACCCCCTCTCGGAACCACAGACTTAGAAATCGCCAGCTCATATACAGTGCATAAAATATATTTATATATATACCCTTATACACCATTTTAATAAAAAATATCACAAAATTCTTCTAAGTCCCTCGGGAAGAGTGAAAGACGCGCACGTTCATTTTCAGAGCTCCTAGACCTTCCTATAAGAAGTTAGCCAAAAAGTAGCTTCGAAAAACGCTTAGGTTAAGTTTCAGAGTTGCTTCTAATGTACCAAAGCTGGACTTAGACATAATTTCACTCTCACAACATTATGGCTGGTTGGAGACAGTCCGAACCACAAGTACCGGGTCCATGGTTCTGGGCGTATACTGGGGGGACGGGGACGACTCCCATTAACCCCTGACTATACCTGGGATACGCTTATCACAATGCCTTTCTGGTCTGTGCTGAAGCAGGGCATTCTGGCAGCCAAGTGGCTTGACCTTTATTAGTGAGCCTGGTTACCCCCTCACGGAACCACAGACTTAGAAATCGCCAGCTCATATACAGTGCATAAAATATATTTATATATATACCCTTATACACCATTTTAATAAAAAATATCACAAAATTCTTCTAAGTCCCTCGGGAAGAGTGAAAGACGCGCACGTTCATTTTCAGAGCTCCTAGACCTTCCTATAAGAAGTTAGCCAAAAAGTAGCTTCGAAAAACGCTTAGGTTAAGTTTCAGAGTTGCTTCTAATGTACCAAAGCTGGACTTAGACATAATTTCACTCTCACAACATTATGGCTGGTTGGAGACAGTCCGAACCACAAGTACCGGGTCCATGGTGCTGGCCGTATACTGGGGGGATGGGGACGACTCCCATTAACCCCTGACTATACCGGGGATACGCTTATCACAATGCCTTTCTGGTCTGTGCTGAAGCAGGGCATTCTGGCAGCCAAGTGGCTTGACCTTTATTAGTGAGCCTGGTTACCCCCTCTCGGAACCACAGACTTAGAAATCGCCAGCTCATATACAATGCATAAAATATATTTATATATATACCCTTATACACCATTTTAATAAAAAATATCACAAAATTCTTCTAAGTCCCTCGGGAAGAGTGAAAGACGCGCACGTTCATTTTCAGAGCTCCTAGACCTTCCTATAAGAAGTTAGCCAAAAAGTAGCTTCGAAAAACGCTTAGGTTAAGTTTCAGAGTTGCTTCTAATGTACCAAAGCTGGACTTAGACATAATTTCACTCTCACAACATTATGGCTGGTTGGAGACAGTCCGAACCACAAGTACCGGGTCCATGGTTCTGGCCGTATACTGGGGGGATGGGGACGACTCCCATTAACCCCTGACTATACCGGGGATACGCTTATCACAATGCCTTTCTGGTCTGTGCTGAAGCAGGGCATTCTGGCAGCCAAGTGGCTTGACCTTTATTAGTGAGCCTGGTTACCCCCTCTCGGAACCACAGACTTAGAAATCGCCAGCTCATATACAATGCATAAAATATATTTATATATATACCCTTATACACCATTTTAATAAAAAATATCACAAAATTCTTCTAAGTCCCTCGGGAAGAGTGAAAGACGCGCACGTTCATTTTCAGAGCTCCTAGACCTTCCTATAAGAAGTTAGCCAAAAAGTAGCTTCGAAAAACGCTTAGGTTAAGTTTCAGAGTTGCTTCTAATGTACCAAAGCTGGACTTAGACATAATTTCACTCTCACAACATTATGGCTGGTTGGAGACAGTCCGAACCACAAGTACCGGGTCCATGGTTCTGGCCGTATACTGGGGGGATGGGGACGACTCCCATTAACCCCTGACTATACCGGGGATACGCTTATCACAATGCCTTTCTGGTCTGTGCTGAAGCAGGGCATTCTGGCAGCCAAGTGGCTTGACCTTTATTAGTGAGCCTGGTTACCCCCTCTCGGAACCACAGACTTAGAAATCGCCAGCTCATATACAGTGCATAAAATATATTTATATATATATACCCTTATACACCATTTTAATAAAAAATATCACAAAATTCTTCTAAGTCCCTCGGGAAGAGTGAAAGACGCGCACGTTCATTTTCAGAGCTCCTAGACCTTCCTATAAGAAGTTAGCCAAAAAGTAGCTTCGAAAAACGCTTAAGTTAAGTTTCAGAGTTGCTTCTAATGTACCAAAGCTGGACTTAGACATAATTTCACTCTCACAACATTATGGCTGGTTGGAGACAGTCCGAACCACAAGTACCGGGTCCATGGTTCTGGCCGTATACTGGGGGGACGTGGACGACTCCCATTAACCCCTGACTATACCGGGGATACGCTTATCACAATGCCTTTCTGGTCTGTGCTGAAGCAGGGCATTCTGGCAGCCAAGTGGCTTGACCTTTATTAGTGAGCCTGGTTACCCCCTCTCGGAACCACAGACTTAGAAATCGCCAGCTCATATACAGTGCATAAAATATATTTATATATATATACCCTTATACACCATTTTAATAAAAAATATCACAAAATTCTTCTAAGTCCCTCGGGAAGAGTGAAAGACGCGCACGTTCATTTTCAGAGCTCCTAGACCTTCCTATAAGAAGTTAGCCAAAAAGTAGCTTCGAAAAACGCTTAGGTTAAGTTTCAGAGTTGCTTCTAATGTACCAAAGCTGGACTTAGACATAATTTCACTCTCACAACATTATGGCTGGTTGGAGACAGTCCGAACCACAAGTACCGGGTCCATGGTTCTGGCCGTATACTGGGGGGACGTGGACGACTCCCATTAACCCCTGACTATACCGGGGATACGCTTATCACAATGCCTTTCTGGTCTGTGCTGAAGCAGGGCATTCTGGCAGCCAAGTGGCTTGACCTTTATTTGTGAGCCTGGTTACCCCCTCTCGGAACCACAGACTTAGAAATCGCCAGCTCATATACAATGCATAAAATATATTTATATATATACCCTTATACACCATTTTAATAAAAAATATCACAAAATTCTTCTAAGTCCCTCGGGAAGAGTGAAAGACGCGCACGTTCATTTTCAGAGCTACTAGACCTTCCTATAAGAAGTTAGCCAAAAAGTAGCTTCGAAAAACGCTTAGGTTAAGTTTCAGAGTTGTTTCTAATGTACCAAAGCTGGACTTAGACATAATTTCACTCTCACAACATTATGGCTGGTTGGAGACAGTCCGAACCACAAGTACCGGGTCCATGGTTCTGGGCGTATACTGGGGGGACGGGGACGACTCCCATCAACCCCTGACTATACCGGGGATACGCTTATCACAATGCCTTTCTGGTCTGTGCTGAAGCAGGGCATTCTGGCAGCCAAGTGGCTTGACCTTTATTAGTGAGCCTGGTTACCCCCTCTCGGAACCACAGACTTAGAAATCGCCAGCTCATATACAGTGCATAAAATATATTTATATATATACCCTTATACACCATTTTAATAAAAAATATCACAAAATTCTTCTAAGTCCCTCGGGAAGAGTGAAAGACGCGCACGTTCATTTTCAGAGCTCCTAGACCTTCCTATAAGAAGTTAGCCAAAAAGTAGCTTCGAAAAACGCTTAGGTTAAGTTTCAGAGTTGCTTCTAATGTACCAAAGCTGGACTTAGACATAATTTCACTCTCACAACATTATGGCTGGTTGGAGACAGTCCGAACCACAAGTACCGGGTCCATGGTTCTGGGCGTATACTGGGGGGACGGGGACGACTCCCATTAACCCCTGACTATACCTGGGATACGCTTATCACAATGCCTTTCTGGTCTGTGCTGAAGCAGGGCATTCTGGCAGCCAAGTGGCTTGACCTTTATTAGTGAGCCTGGTTACCCCCTCACGGAACCACAGACTTAGAAATCGCCAGCTCATATACAGTGCATAAAATATATTTATATATATACCCTTATACACCATTTTAATAAAAAATATCACAAAATTCTTCTAAGTCCCTCGGGAAGAGTGAAAGACGCGCACGTTCATTTTCAGAGCTCCTAGACCTTCCTATAAGAAGTTAGCCAAAAAGTAGCTTCGAAAAACGCTTAGGTTAAGTTTCAGAGTTGCTTCTAATGTACCAAAGCTGGACTTAGACATAATTTCACTCTCACAACATTATGGCTGGTTGGAGACAGTCCGAACCACAAGTACCGGGTCCATGGTGCTGGCCGTATACTGGGGGGATGGGGACGACTCCCATTAACCCCTGACTATACCGGGGATACGCTTATCACAATGCCTTTCTGGTCTGTGCTGAAGCAGGGCATTCTGGCAGCCAAGTGGCTTGACCTTTATTAGTGAGCCTGGTTACCCCCTCTCGGAACCACAGACTTAGAAATCGCCAGCTCATATACAATGCATAAAATATATTTATATATATACCCTTATACACCATTTTAATAAAAAATATCACAAAATTCTTCTAAGTCCCTCGGGAAGAGTGAAAGACGCGCACGTTCATTTTCAGAGCTCCTAGACCTTCCTATAAGAAGTTAGCCAAAAAGTAGCTTCGAAAAACGCTTAGGTTAAGTTTCAGAGTTGCTTCTAATGTACCAAAGCTGGACTTAGACATAATTTCACTCTCACAACATTATGGCTGGTTGGAGACAGTCCGAACCACAAGTACCGGGTCCATGGTTCTGGCCGTATACTGGGGGGATGGGGACGACTCCCATTAACCCCTGACTATACCGGGGATACGCTTATCACAATGCCTTTCTGGTCTGTGCTGAAGCAGGGCATTCTGGCAGCCAAGTGGCTTGACCTTTATTAGTGAGCCTGGTTACCCCCTCTCGGAACCACAGACTTAGAAATCGCCAGCTCATATACAGTGCATAAAATATATTTATATATATATACCCTTATACACCATTTTAATAAAAAATATCACAAAATTCTTCTAAGTCCCTCGGGAAGAGTGAAAGACGCGCACGTTCATTTTCAGAGCTCCTAGACCTTCCTATAAGAAGTTAGCCAAAAAGTAGCTTCGAAAAACGCTTAAGTTAAGTTTCAGAGTTGCTTCTAATGTACCAAAGCTGGACTTAGACATAATTTCACTCTCACAACATTATGGCTGGTTGGAGACAGTCCGAACCACAAGTACCGGGTCCATGGTTCTGGCCGTATACTGGGGGGACGTGGACGACTCCCATTAACCCCTGACTATACCGGGGATACGCTTATCACAATGCCTTTCTGGTCTGTGCTGAAGCAGGGCATTCTGGCAGCCAAGTGGCTTGACCTTTATTAGTGAGCCTGGTTACCCCCTCTCGGAACCACAGACTTAGAAATCGCCAGCTCATATACAATGCATAAAATATATTTATATATATACCCTTATACACCATTTTAATAAAAAATATCACAAAATTCTTCTAAGTCCCTCGGGAAGAGTGAAAGACGCGCACGTTCATTTTCAGAGCTACTAGACCTTCCTATAAGAAGTTAGCCAAAAAGTAGCTTCGAAAAACGCTTAGGTTAAGTTTCAGAGTTGTTTCTAATGGACCAAAGCTGGACTTAGACATAATTTCACTCTCACAACATTATGGCTGGTTGGAGACAGTCCGAACCACAAGTACCGGGTCCATGGTTCTGGGCGTATACTGGGGGGACGGGGACGACTCCCATCAACCCCTGACTATACCGGGGATACGCTTATCACAATGCCTTTCTGGTCTGTGCTGAAGCAGGGCATTCTGGCAGCCAAGTGGCTTGACCTTTATTAGTGAGCCTGGTTACCCCCTCACGGAACCACAGACTTAGAAATCGCCAGCTCATATACAGTGCATAAAATATTTTTATATATATACCCTTATACACCATTTTAATAAAAAATATCACAAAATTCTTCTAAGTCCCTCGGGAAGAGTGAAAGACGCGCACGTTCATTTTCAGAGCTACTAGACCTTCCTATAAGAAGTTAGCCAAAAAGTAGCTTCGAAAAACGCTTAGGTTAAGTTTCAGAGTTGTTTCTAATGGACCAAAGCTGGACTTAGACATAATTTCACTCTCACAACATTATGGCTGGTTGGAGACAGTCCGAACCACAAGTACCGGGTCCATGGTTCTGGGCGTATACTGGGGGGACGGGGACGACTCCCATCAACCCCTGACTATACCGGGGATACGCTTATCACAATGCCTTTCTGGTCTGTGCTGAAGCAGGGCATTCTGGCAGCCAAGTGGCTTGACCTTTATTAGTGAGCCTGGTTACCCCCTCACGGAACCACAGACTTAGAAATCGCCAGCTCATATACAGTGCATAAAATATTTTTATATATATACCCTTATACACCATTTTAATAAAAAATATCACAAAATTCTTCTAAGTCCCTCGGGAAGAGTGAAAGACGCGCACGTTCATTTTCAGAGCTCCTAGACCTTCCTATAAGAAGTTAGCCAAAAAGTAGCTTCGAAAAACGCTTAGGTTAAGTTTCAGAGTTGCTTCTAATGTACCAAAGCTGGACTTAGACATAATTTCACTCTCACAACATTATGGCTGGTTGGAGACAGTCCGAACCACAAGTACCGGGTCCATGGTTCTGGCCGTATACTGGGGGGACGGGGACGACTCCCATTAACCCCTGACTATACCGGGGATACGCTTATCACAATGCCTTTCTGGTCTGTGCTGAAGCAGGGCATTCTGGCAGCCAAGTGGCTTGACCTTTTTTAGTGAGCCTTGTTACCCCCTCTCGGAACCACAGATTTAGAAATCGCCAGCTCATATACAGTGCATAAAATATATTTATATATATACCCTTATACACCATTTTAATAAAAAATATCACAAAATTATTCTAAGTCCCTCGGGAAGAGTGAAAGACGCGCACCTTCATTTTTAGAGCTCCTAGACCTTCCTATAAGAAGTTAGCCAAAAAGTAGCTTCGAAAAACGCTTAGGTAAAGTTTCAGAGTTGCTTCTAATGTACCAAAGCTGGACTTAGACATAATTTCACTCTCACAACATTATGGCTGGTTGGAGACCGTCCGAACCACAAGTACCGGGTCCATGGTTCTGGGCGTATACTGGGGGGACGGGGACGACTCCCATTAACCCCTGACTATACCGGGGATACGCTTATCACAATGCCTTTCTGGTCTGTGCTGAAGCAGGGCATTCTGGCAGCCAAGTGGCTTGACCTTTATTAGTGAGCCTGGTTACCCCCTCTCGGAACCACAGACTTAGAAATCGCCAGCTCATATACAGTGCATAAAATATATTTATATATATATATACCCTTATACACCATTTTAATAAAAAATATCACAAAATTCTTCTAAGTCCCTCGGGAAGAGTGAAAGACGCGCACGTTCATTTTCAGAGCTCCTAGACCTTCCTATAAGAAGTTAGCCAAAAAGTAGCTTCGAAAAACGCTTAGGTTAAGTTTCAGAGTTGCTTCTAATGTACCAAAGCTGGACTTAGACATAATTTCACTCTCACAACATTATGGCTGGTTGGAGACAGTCCGAACCACAAGTACCGGGTCCATGGTTCTGGCCGTATACTGGGGGGACGGGGACGACTCCCATTAACCCCTGACTATACCGGGGATACGCTTATCACAATGCCTTTCTGGTCTGTGCTGAAGCAGGGCATTCTGGCAGCCAAGTGGCTTGACCTTTATTAGTGAGCCTGGTTACCCCCTCTCGGAACCACAGACTTAGAAATCGCCAGCTCATATACAGTGCATAAAATATATTTATATATATATACCCTTATACACCATTTTAATAAAAAATATCACAAAATTCTTCTAAGTCCCTCGGGAAGAGTGAAAGAAGCAACGTTCATTTTCAGAGCTCCTAGACCTTCCTATAAGAAGTTAGCCAAAAAGTAGCTTCGAAAAACGCTTAGGTTAAGTTTCAGAGTTGCTTCTAATGTACCAAAGCTGGACTTAGACATAATTTCACTCTCACAACATTATGGCTGGTTGGAGACAGTCCGAACCACAAGTACCGGGTCCATGGTTCTGGCCGTATACTGGGGGGACGTGGACGACTCCCATTAACCCCTGACTATACCGGGGATACGCTTATCACAATGCCTTTCTGGTCTGTGCTGAAGCAGGGCATTCTGGCAGCCAAGTGGCTTGACCTTTATTAGTGAGCCTGGTTACCCCCTCTCGGAACCACAGACTTAGAAATCGCCAGCTCATATACAATGCATAAAATATATTTATATATATACCCTTATACACCATTTTAATAAAAAATATCACAAAATTCTTCTAAGTCCCTCGGGAAGAGTGAAAGACGCGCACGTTCATTTTCAGAGCTACTAGACCTTCCTATAAGAAGTTAGCCAAAAAGTAGCTTCGAAAAACGCTTAGGTTAAGTTTCAGAGTTGTTTCTAATGTACAATAGCTGGACTTAGACATAATTTCACTCTCACAACATTATGGCTGGTTGGAGACAGTCCGAACCACAAGTACCGGGTCCATGGTTCTGGCCGTATACTGTACTGGGGGGACGGGGACGACTCCCATTAACCCCTGACTATACCGGGGATACGCTTATCACAATGCCTTTCTGGTCTGTGCTGAAGCAGGGCATTCTGGCAGCCAAGTGGCTTGACCTTTTTTAGTGAGCCTTGTTACCCCCTCTCGGAACCACAGACTTAGAAATCGCCAGCTCATATACAGTGCATAAAATATATTTATATATATACCCTTATACACCATTTTAATAAAAAATATCACAAAATTATTCTAAGTCCCTCGGGAAGAGTGAAAGACGCGCACCTTCATTTTTAGAGCTCCTAGACCTTCCTATAAGAAGTTAGCCAAAAAGTAGCTTCGAAAAACGCTTAGGTAAAGTTTCAGAGTTGCTTCTAATGTACCAAAGCTGGACTTAGACATAATTTCACTCTCACAACATTATGGCTGGTTGGAGACCGTCCGAACCACAAGTACCGGGTCCATGGTTCTGGGCGTATACTGGGGGGACGGGGACGACTCCCATTAACCCCTGACTATACCGGGGATACGCTTATCACAATGCCTTTCTGGTCTGTGCTGAAGCAGGGCATTCTGGCAGCCAAGTGGCTTGACCTTTATTAGTGAGCCTGGTTACCCCCTCTCGGAACCACAGACTTAGAAATCGCCAGCTCATATACAGTGCATAAAATATATTTATATATATATACCCTTATACACCATTTTAATAAAAAATATCACAAAATTCTTCTAAGTCCCTCGGGAAGAGTGAAAGACGCGCACGTTCATTTTCAGAGCTCCTAGACCTTCCTATAAGAAGTTAGCCAAAAAGTAGCTTCGAAAAACGCTTAGGTTAAGTTTCAGAGTTGCTTCTAATGTACCAAAGCTGGACTTAGACATAATTTCACTCTCACAACATTATGGCTGGTTGGAGACAGTCCGAACCACAAGTACCGGGTCCATGGTTCTGGCCGTATACTGGGGGGACGGGGACGACTCCCATTAACCCCTGACTATACCGGGGATACGCTTATCACAATGCCTTTCTGGTCTGTGCTGAAGCAGGGCATTCTGGCAGCCAAGTGGCTTGACCTTTATTAGTGAGCCTGGTTACCCCCTCTCGGAACCACAGACTTAGAAATCGCCAGCTCATATACAGTGCATAAAATATATTTATATATATATACCCTTATACACCATTTTAATAAAAAATATCACAAAATTCTTCTAAGTCCCTCGGGAAGAGTGAAAGAAGCAACGTTCATTTTCAGAGCTCCTAGACCTTCCTATAAGAAGTTAGCCAAAAAGTAGCTTCGAAAAACGCTTAGGTTAAGTTTCAGAGTTGCTTCTAATGTACCAAAGCTGGACTTAGACATAATTTCACTCTCACAACATTATGGCTGGTTGGAGACAGTCCGAACCACAAGTACCGGGTCCATGGTTCTGGCCGTATACTGGGGGGACGTGGACGACTCCCATTAACCCCTGACTATACCGGGGATACGCTTATCACAATGCCTTTCTGGTCTGTGCTGAAGCAGGGCATTCTGGCAGCCAAGTGGCTTGACCTTTATTAGTGAGCCTGGTTACCCCCTCTCGGAACCACAGACTTAGAAATCGCCAGCTCATATACAGTGCATAAAATATATTTATATATATATACCCTTATACACCATTTTAATAAAAAATATCACAAAATTCTTCTAAGTCCCTCGGGAAGAGTGAAAGAAGCAACGTTCATTTTCAGAGCTCCTAGACCTTCCTATAAGAAGTTAGCCAAAAAGTAGCTTCGAAAAACGCTTAGGTTAAGTTTCAGAGTTGCTTCTAATGTACCAAAGCTGGACTTAGACATAATTTCACTCTCACAACATTATGGCTGGTTGGAGACAGTCCGAACCACAAGTACCGGGTCCATGGTTCTGGCCGTATACTGGGGGGACGTGGACGACTCCCATTAACCCCTGACTATACCGGGGATACGCTTATCACAATGCCTTTCTGGTCTGTGCTGAAGCAGGGCATTCTGGCAGCCAAGTGGCTTGACCTTTATTAGTGAGCCTGGTTACCCCCTCTCGGAACCACAGACTTAGAAATCGCCAGCTCATATACAATGCATAAAATATATTTATATATATATACCCTTATACACCATTTTAATAAAAAATATCACAAAATTCTTCTAAGTCCCTCGGGAAGAGTGAAAGACGCGCACGTTCATTTTCAGAGCTCCTAGACCTTCCTATAAGAAGTTAGCCAAAAAGTAGCTTCGAAAAACGCTTAGGTTAAGTTTCAGAGTTGCTTCTAATGTACCAAAGCTGGACTTAGACATAATTTCACTCTCACAACATTATGGCTGGTTGGAGACCGTCCGAACCACAAGTACCGGGTCCATGGTTCTGGCCGTATACTGGGGGGACGGGGACGACTCCCATTAACCCCTGACTATACCGGGGATACGCTTATCACAATGCCTTTCTGGTCTGTGCTGAAGCAGGGCATTCTGGCAGCCAAGTGGCTTGACCTTTATTAGTGAGCCTGGTTACCCCCTCTCGGAACCACAGACTTAGAAATCGCCAGCTCATATACAGTGCATAAAATATATTTATATATATATACCCTTATACACCATTTTAATAAAAAATATCACAAAATTCTTCTAAGTCCCTCGGGAAGAGTGAAAGAAGCAACGTTCATTTTCAGAGCTCCTAGACCTTCCTATAAGAAGTTAGCCAAAAAGTAGCTTCGAAAAACGCTTAGGTTAAGTTTCAGAGTTGCTTCTAATGTACCAAAGCTGGACTTAGACATAATTTCACTCTCACAACATTATGGCTGGTTGGAGACAGTCCGAACCACAAGTACCGGGTCCATGGTTCTGGCCGTATACTGGGGGGACGTGGACGACTCCCATTAACCCCTGACTATACCGGGGATACGCTTATCACAATGCCTTTCTGGTCTGTGCTGAAGCAGGGCATTCTGGCAGCCAAGTGGCTTGACCTTTATTAGTGAGCCTGGTTACCCCCTCTCGGAACCACAGACTTAGAAATCGCCAGCTCATATACAGTGCATAAAATATATTTATATATATATACCCTTATACACCATTTTAATAAAAAATATCACAAAATTCTTCTAAGTCCCTCGGGAAGAGTGAAAGAAGCAACGTTCATTTTCAGAGCTCCTAGACCTTCCTATAAGAAGTTAGCCAAAAAGTAGCTTCGAAAAACGCTTAGGTTAAGTTTCAGAGTTGCTTCTAATGTACCAAAGCTGGACTTAGACATAATTTCACTCTCACAACATTATGGCTGGTTGGAGACAGTCCGAACCACAAGTACCGGGTCCATGGTTCTGGCCGTATACTGGGGGGACGTGGACGACTCCCATTAACCCCTGACTATACCGGGGATACGCTTATCACAATGCCTTTCTGGTCTGTGCTGAAGCAGGGCATTCTGGCAGCCAAGTGGCTTGACCTTTATTAGTGAGCCTGGTTACCCCCTCTCGGAACCACAGACTTAGAAATCGCCAGCTCATATACAATGCATAAAATATATTTATATATATATACCCTTATACACCATTTTAATAAAAAATATCACAAAATTCTTCTAAGTCCCTCGGGAAGAGTGAAAGACGCGCACGTTCATTTTCAGAGCTCCTAGACCTTCCTATAAGAAGTTAGCCAAAAAGTAGCTTCGAAAAACGCTTAGGTTAAGTTTCAGAGTTGCTTCTAATGTACCAAAGCTGGACTTAGACATAATTTCACTCTCACAACATTATGGCTGGTTGGAGACCGTCCGAACCACAAGTACCGGGTCCATGGTTCTGGCCGTATACTGGGGGGACGGGGACGACTCCCATTAACCCCTGACTATACCGGGGATACGCTTATCACAATGCCTTTCTGGTCTGTGCTGAAGCAGGGCATTCTGGCAGCCAAGTGGCTTGACCTTTATTAGTGAGCCTGGTTACCCCCTCTCGGAACCACAGACTTAGAAATCGCCAGCTCATATACAGTGCATAAAATATATTTATATATATATACCCTTATACACCATTTTAATAAAAAATATCACAAAATTATTCTAAGTCCCTCGGGAAGAGTGAAAGACGCGCACGTTCATTTTCAGAGCTCCTAGACCTTCCTATAAGAAGTTAGCCAAAAAGTAGCTTCGAAAAACGCTTAGGTTAAGTTTCAGAGTTGCTTCTAATGTACCAAAGCTGGACTTAGACATAATTTCACTCTCACAACATTATGGCTGGTTGGAGACCGTCCGAACCACAAGTACCGGGTCCATGGTTCTGGGCGTATACTGGGGGGACGGGGACGACTCCCATTAACCCCTGACTATACCGGGGATACGCTTATCACAATGCCTTTCTGGTCTGTGCTGAAGCAGGGCATTCTGGCAGCCAAGTGGCTTGACCTTTATTAGTGAGCCTGGTTACCCCCTCTCGGAACCACAGACTTAGAAATCGCCAGCTCATATACAGTGCATAAAATATATTTATATATATATACCCTTATACACCATTTTAATAAAAAATATCACAAAATTCTTCTAAGTCCCTCGGGAAGAGTGAAAGACGCGCACGTTCATTTTCAGAGCTCCTAGACCTTCCTATAAGAAGTTAGCCAAAAAGTAGCTTCGAAAAACGCTTAGGTTAAGTTTCAGAGTTGCTTCTAATGTACCAAAGCTGGACTTAGACATAATTTCACTCTCACAACATTATGGCTGGTTGGAGACAGTCCGAACCACAAGTACCGGGTCCATGGTTCTGGCCGTATACTGGGGGGACGGGGACGACTCCCATTAACCCCTGACTATACCGGGGATACGCTTATCACAATGCCTTTCTGGTCTGTGCTGAAGCAGGGCATTCTGGCAGCCAAGTGGCTTGACCTTTATTAGTGAGCCTGGTTACCCCCTCTCGGAACCACAGACTTAGAAATCGCCAGCTCATATACAGTGCATAAAATATATTTATATATATATACCCTTATACACCATTTTAATAAAAAATATCACAAAATTCTTCTAAGTCCCTCGGGAAGAGTGAAAGAAGCAACGTTCATTTTCAGAGCTCCTAGACCTTCCTATAAGAAGTTAGCCAAAAAGTAGCTTCGAAAAACGCTTAGGTTAAGTTTCAGAGTTGCTTCTAATGTACCAAAGCTGGACTTAGACATAATTTCACTCTCACAACATTATGGCTGGTTGGAGACAGTCCGAACCACAAGTACCGGGTCCATGGTTCTGGCCGTATACTGGGGGGACGTGGACGACTCCCATTAACCCCTGACTATACCGGGGATACGCTTATCACAATGCCTTTCTGGTCTGTGCTGAAGCAGGGCATTCTGGCAGCCAAGTGGCTTGACCTTTATTAGTGAGCCTGGTTACCCCCTCTCGGAACCACAGACTTAGAAATCGCCAGCTCATATACAATGCATAAAATATATTTATATATATACCCTTATACACCATTTTAATAAAAAATATCACAAAATTCTTCTAAGTCCCTCGGGAAGAGTGAAAGACGCGCACGTTCATTTTCAGAGCTACTAGACCTTCCTATAAGAAGTTAGCCAAAAAGTAGCTTCGAAAAACGCTTAGGTTAAGTTTCAGAGTTGTTTCTAATGTACCATAGCTGGACTTAGACATAATTTCACTCTCACAACATTATGGCTGGTTGGAGACAGTCCGAACCACAAGTACCGGGTCCATGGTTCTGGCCGTATACTGGGGGGACGGGGACGACTCCCATTAACCCCTGACTATACCGGGGATACGCTTATCACAATGCCTTTCTGGTCTGTGCTGAAGCAGGGCATTCTGGCAGCCAAGTGGCTTGACCTTTTTTAGTGAGCCTTGTTACCCCCTCTCGGAACCACAGACTTAGAAATCGCCAGCTCATATACAGTGCATAAAATATATTTATATATATACCCTTATACACCATTTTAATAAAAAATATCACAAAATTATTCTAAGTCCCTCGGGAAGAGTGAAAGACGCGCACCTTCATTTTTAGAGCTCCTAGACCTTCCTATAAGAAGTTAGCCAAAAAGTAGCTTCGAAAAACGCTTAGGTAAAGTTTCAGAGTTGCTTCTAATGTACCAAAGCTGGACTTAGACATAATTTCACTCTCACAACATTATGGCTGGTTGGAGACCGTCCGAACCACAAGTACCGGGTCCATGGTTCTGGGCGTATACTGGGGGGACGGGGACGACTCCCATTAACCCCTGACTATACCGGGGATACGCTTATCACAATGCCTTTCTGGTCTGTGCTGAAGCAGGGCATTCTGGCAGCCAAGTGGCTTGACCTTTATTAGTGAGCCTGGTTACCCCCTCTCGGAACCACAGACTTAGAAATCGCCAGCTCATATACAGTGCATAAAATATATTTATATATATATACCCTTATACACCATTTTAATAAAAAATATCACAAAATTCTTCTAAGTCCCTCGGGAAGAGTGAAAGACGCGCACGTTCATTTTCAGAGCTCCTAGACCTTCCTATAAGAAGTTAGCCAAAAAGTAGCTTCGAAAAACGCTTAGGTTAAGTTTCAGAGTTGCTTCTAATGTACCAAAGCTGGACTTAGACATAATTTCACTCTCACAACATTATGGCTGGTTGGAGACAGTCCGAACCACAAGTACCGGGTCCATGGTTCTGGCCGTATACTGGGGGGACGGGGACGACTCCCATTAACCCCTGACTATACCGGGGATACGCTTATCACAATGCCTTTCTGGTCTGTGCTGAAGCAGGGCATTCTGGCAGCCAAGTGGCTTGACCTTTATTAGTGAGCCTGGTTACCCCCTCTCGGAACCACAGACTTAGAAATCGCCAGCTCATATACAGTGCATAAAATATATTTATATATATATACCCTTATACACCATTTTAATAAAAAATATCACAAAATTCTTCTAAGTCCCTCGGGAAGAGTGAAAGAAGCAACGTTCATTTTCAGAGCTCCTAGACCTTCCTATAAGAAGTTAGCCAAAAAGTAGCTTCGAAAAACGCTTAGGTTAAGTTTCAGAGTTGCTTCTAATGTACCAAAGCTGGACTTAGACATAATTTCACTCTCACAACATTATGGCTGGTTGGAGACAGTCCGAACCACAAGTACCGGGTCCATGGTTCTGGCCGTATACTGGGGGGACGTGGACGACTCCCATTAACCCCTGACTATACCGGGGATACGCTTATCACAATGCCTTTCTGGTCTGTGCTGAAGCAGGGCATTCTGGCAGCCAAGTGGCTTGACCTTTATTAGTGAGCCTGGTTACCCCCTCTCGGAACCACAGACTTAGAAATCGCCAGCTCATATACAGTGCATAAAATATATTTATATATATATACCCTTATACACCATTTTAATAAAAAATATCACAAAATTCTTCTAAGTCCCTCGGGAAGAGTGAAAGACGCGCACGTTCATTTTCAGAGCTCCTAGACCTTCCTATAAGAAGTTAGCCAAAAAGTAGCTTCGAAAAACGCTTAGGTTAAGTTTCAGAGTTGCTTCTAATGTACCAAAGCTGGACTTAGACATAATTTCACTCTCACAACATTATGGCTGGTTGGAGACAGTCCGAACCACAAGTACCGGGTCCATGGTTCTGGCCGTATACTGGGGGGACGGGGACGACTCCCATTAACCCCTGACTATACCGGGGATACGCTTATCACAATGCCTTTCTGGTCTGTGCTGAAGCAGGGCATTCTGGCAGCCAAGTGGCTTGACCTTTATTAGTGAGCCTGGTTACCCCCTCTCGGAACCACAGACTTAGAAATCGCCAGCTCATATACAGTGCATAAAATATATTTATATATATATACCCTTATACACCATTTTAATAAAAAATATCACAAAATTCTTCTAAGTCCCTCGGGAAGAGTGAAAGAAGCAACGTTCATTTTCAGAGCTCCTAGACCTTCCTATAAGAAGTTAGCCAAAAAGTAGCTTCGAAAAACGCTTAGGTTAAGTTTCAGAGTTGCTTCTAATGTACCAAAGCTGGACTTAGACATAATTTCACTCTCACAACATTATGGCTGGTTGGAGACAGTCCGAACCACAAGTACCGGGTCCATGGTTCTGGCCGTATACTGGGGGGACGTGGACGACTCCCATTAACCCCTGACTATACCGGGGATACGCTTATCACAATGCCTTTCTGGTCTGTGCTGAAGCAGGGCATTCTGGCAGCCAAGTGGCTTGACCTTTATTAGTGAGCCTGGTTACCCCCTCTCGGAACCACAGATTAGAAATCGCCAGCTCATATACAATGCATAAAATATATTTATATATATACCCTTATACACCATTTTAATAAAAAATATCACAAAATTCTTCTAAGTCCCTCGGGAAGAGTGAAAGACGCGCACGTTCATTTTCAGAGCTACTAGACCTTCCTATAAGAAGTTAGCCAAAAAGTAGCTTCGAAAAACGCTTAGGTTAAGTTTCAGAGTTGTTTCTAATGTACCATAGCTGGACTTAGACATAATTTCACTCTCACAACATTATGGCTGGTTGGAGACAGTCCGAACCACAAGTACCGGGTCCATGGTTCTGGCCGTATACTGGGGGGACGGGGACGACTCCCATTAACCCCTGACTATACCGGGGATACGCTTATCACAATGCCTTTCTGGTCTGTGCTGAAGCAGGGCATTCTGGCAGCCAAGTGGCTTGACCTTTTTT
Organism: Ascaphus truei; assembly: GCF_040206685.1. Lineage (NCBI taxonomy): Eukaryota > Metazoa > Chordata > Amphibia > Anura > Ascaphidae > Ascaphus > Ascaphus truei. Next base: position 899,842 of record NW_027456730.1, on the reverse strand, counting down.
AGTGAGCCTTGTTACCCCCTCTCGGAACCACAGACTTAGAAATCGCCAGCTCATATACAGTGCATAAAATATATTTATATATATACCCTTATACACCATTTTAATAAAAAATATCACAAAATTATTCTAAGTCCCTCGGGAAGAGTGAAAGACGCGCACCTTCATTTTTAGAGCTCCTAGACCTTCCTATAAGAAGTTAGCCAAAAAGTAGCTTCGAAAAACGCTTAGGTAAAGTTTCAGAGTTGCTTCTAATGTACCAAAGCTGGACTTAGACATAATTTCACTCTCACAACATTATGGCTGGTTGGAGACCGTCCGAACCACAAGTACCGGGTCCATGGTTCTGGGCGTATACTGGGGGGACGGGGACGACTCCCATTAACCCCTGACTATACCGGGGATACGCTTATCACAATGCCTTTCTGGTCTGTGCTGAAGCAGGGCATTCTGGCAGCCAAGTGGCTTGACCTTTATTAGTGAGCCTGGTTACCCCCTCTCGGAACCACAGACTTAGAAATCGCCAGCTCATATACAGTGCATAAAATATATTTATATATATATACCCTTATACACCATTTTAATAAAAAATATCACAAAATTCTTCTAAGTCCCTCGGGAAGAGTGAAAGACGCGCACGTTCATTTTCAGAGCTCCTAGACCTTCCTATAAGAAGTTAGCCAAAAAGTAGCTTCGAAAAACGCTTAGGTTAAGTTTCAGAGTTGCTTCTAATGTACCAAAGCTGGACTTAGACATAATTTCACTCTCACAACATTATGGCTGGTTGGAGACAGTCCGAACCACAAGTACCGGGTCCATGGTTCTGGCCGTATACTGGGGGGACGGGGACGACTCCCATTAACCCCTGACTATACCGGGGATACGCTTATCACAATGCCTTTCTGGTCTGTGCTGAAGCAGGGCATTCTGGCAGCCAAGTGGCTTGACCTTTATTAGTGAGCCTGGTTACCCCCTCTCGGAACCACAGACTTAGAAATCGCCAGCTCATATACAATGCATAAAATATATTTATATATATATACCCTTATACACCATTTTAATAAAAAATATCACAAAATTCTTCTAAGTCCCTCGGGAAGAGTGAAAGACGCGCACGTTCATTTTCAGAGCTCCTAGACCTTCCTATAAGAAGTTAGCCAAAAAGTAGCTTCGAAAAACGCTTAGGTTAAGTTTCAGAGTTGCTTCTAATGTACCAAAGCTGGACTTAGACATAATTTCACTCTCACAACATTATGGCTGGTTGGAGACCGTCCGAACCACAAGTACCGGGTCCATGGTTCTGGCCGTATACTGGGGGGACGGGGACGACTCCCATTAACCCCTGACTATACCGGGGATACGCTTATCACAATGCCTTTCTGGTCTGTGCTGAAGCAGGGCATTCTGGCAGCCAAGTGGCTTGACCTTTATTAGTGAGCCTGGTTACCCCCTCTCGGAACCACAGACTTAGAAATCGCCAGCTCATATACAGTGCATAAAATATATTTATATATATATACCCTTATACACCATTTTAATAAAAAATATCACAAAATTCTTCTAAGTCCCTCGGGAAGAGTGAAAGACGCGCACGTTCATTTTCAGAGCTCTTAGACCTTCCTATAAGAAGTTAGCCAAAAAGTAGCTTCGAAAAACGCTTAGGTTAAGTTTCAGAGTTGCTTCTAATGTACCAAAGCTGGACTTAGACATAATTTCACTCTCACAACATTATGGCTGGTTGGAGACAGTCCGAACCACAAGTACCGGGTCCATGGTTCTGGGCGTATACTGGGGGGACGGGGACGACTCCCATTAACCCCTGACTATACCGGGGATACGCTTATCACAATGCCTTTCTGGTCTGTGCTGAAGCAGGGCATTCTGGCAGCAAGTGGCTTGACCTTTATTAGTGAGCCTGGTTACCCCCTCTCGGAACCACAGACTTAGAAATCGCCAGCTCATATACAATGCATAAAATATATTTATATATATATACCCTTATACACCATTTTAATAAAAAATATCACAAAATTCTTCTAAGTCCCTCGGGAAAAGTGATAAAGACGCGCACGTTCATTTTCAGAGCTCCTAGACCTTCCTATAAGAAGTTAGCCAAAAAGTAGCTTCGAAAAACGCTTAGGTTAAGTTTCAGAGTTGCTTCTAATGTACCAAAGCTGGACTTAGACATAATTTCACTCTCACAACATTATGGCTGGTTGGAGACAGTCCGAACCACAAGTACCGGGTCCATGGTTCTGGCCGTATACTGGGGGGACGTGGACGACTCCCATTAACCCCTGTCTATACCGGGGATACGCTTATCACAATGCCTTTCTGGTCTGTGCTGAAGCAGGGCATTCTGGCAGCCAAGTGGCTTGACCTTTATTAGTGAGCCTGGTTACCCCCTCTCGGAACCACAGACTTAGAAATCGCCAGCTCATATACAATGCATAAAATATATTTATATATATATACCCTTATACACCATTTTAATAAAAAATATCACAAAATTCTTCTAAGTCCCTCGGGAAGAGTGAAAGACGCGCACGTTCATTTTCAGAGCTACTAGACCTTCCTATAAGAAGTTAGCCAAAAAGTAGCTTCGAAAAACGCTTAGGTTAAGTTTCAGAGTTGTTTCTAATGTACCAAAGCTGGACTTAGACATAATTTCACTCTCACAACATTATGGCTGGTTGGAGACAGTCCGAACCACAAGTACCGGGTCCATGGTTCTGGCCGTATACTAGGGGGACGGGGACGACTCCCATTAACCCCTGACTATACCGGGGATACGCTTATCACAATGCCTTTCTGGTCTGTGCTGAAGCAGGGCATTCTGGCAGCCAAGTGGCTTGACCTTTTTTAGTGAGCCTTGTTACCCCCTCTCGGAACCACAGACTTAGAAATCGCCAGCTCATATACAGTGCATAAAATATATTTATATATATACCCTTATACACCATTATAATAAAAAATATCACAAAATTATTCTAAGTCCCTCGGGAAGAGTGAAAGACGCGCACCTTCATTTTTAGAGCTCCTAGACCTTCCTATAAGAAGTTAGCCATAAAGTAGCTTCGAAAAACGCTTAGGTAAAGTTTCAGAGTTGCTTCTAATGTACCAAAGCTGGACTTAGACATAATTTCACTCTCACAACATTATGGCTGGTTGGAGACAGTCCGAACCACAAGTACCGGGTCCATGGTTCTGGGCGTATACTGGGGGGACGGGGACGACTCCCATCAACCCCTGACTATACCGGGGATACGCTTATCACAATGCCTTTCTGGTCTGTGCTGAAGCAGGGCATTCTGGCAGCCAAGTGGCTTGACCTTTATTAGTGAGCCTGGTTACCCCCTCTCGGAACCACAGACTTAGAAATCGCCAGCTCATATACAGTGCATAAAATATATTTATATATATACCCTTATACACCATTTTAATAAAAAATATCACAAAATTCTTCTAAGTCCCTCGGGAAGAGTGAAAGACGCGCACGTTCATTTTCAGAGCTCCTAGACCTTCCTATAAGAAGTTAGCCAAAAAGTAGCTTCGAAAAACGCTTAGGTTAAGTTTCAGAGTTGCTTCTAATGTACCAAAGCTGGACTTAGACATAATTTCACTCTCACAACATTATGGCTGGTTGGAGACAGTCCGAACCACAAGTACCGGGTCCATGGTTCTGGCCGTATACTGGGGGGACGGGGACGACTCCCATTAACCCCTGACTATACCGGGGATACGCTTATCACAATGCCTTTCTGGTCTGTGCTGAAGCAGGGCATTCTGGCAGCCAAGTGGCTTGACCTTAATTAGTGAGCCTGGTTACCCCCTCTCGGAACCACAGACTTAGAAATCGCCAGCTCATATACAGTGCATAAAATATATTTATATATATACCCTTATACACCATTTTAATAAAAAATATCACAAAATTCTTCTAAGTCCCTCGGGAAGAGTGAAAGACGCGCACGTTCATTTTCAGAGCTCCTAGACCTTCCTACAAGAAGTTAGCCAAAAAGTAGCTTCGAAAAACGCTTAGGTTAAGTTTCAGAGTTGCTTCTAATGTACCAAATCTGGACTTAGACATAATTTCACTCTCACAACATTATGGCTGGTTGGAGACAGTCCGAACCACAAGTACCGGGTCCATGGTTCTGGGCGTATACTGGGGGGACGGGGATTACTCCCATTAACCCCTGACTATACCGGGGATACGCTTATCACAATGCCTTTCTGGTCTGTGCTGAAGGAGGGCATTCTGGCAGCCAAGTGGCTTGACCTTTATTAGTGAGCCTGGTTACCCCCTCTCGGAACCACAGACTTAGAAATCGCCAGCTCAAATACATTGCATAAAATATATTTATATATATACCCTTATACACCATTTTAATAAAAAATATCACAAAATTCTTCTAAGTCCCTCGGGAAGAGTGAAAGACGCGCACGTTCATTTTCAGAGCTATTAGACCTTCCTATAAGAAGTTAGCCAAAAAGTATCTTCGAAAAACGCTTAGGTTAAATTTCAGAGTTGCTTCTTATGTACCAAAGCTGGACTTAGACATAATTTCACTCTCACAACATTATGGCTGGTTGGAGACAGTCCGAACCACAAGTACCGGGTCCATGGTTCTGGCCGTATACTGGGGGGACGGGGACGACTCCCATTAACCCCTGACTATACCGGGGATACGCTTATCACAATGCCTTTCTGGTCTGTGCTGAAGCAGGGCATTCTGGCAGCCAAGTGGCTTGACCTTTATTAGTGAGCCTGGTTACCCCCTCTCGGAACCACAGACTTAGAAATCGACAGCTCATATACAATGCATAAAATATATTTATATATATACCCTTATACACCATTTTAATAAAAAATATCACAAAATTCTTCTAAGTCCCTCGGGAAGAGTGAAAGACGCGCACGTTCATTTTCTGAGCTCCTAGACCTTCCTATAAGAAGTTAGCCAAAAAGTATCTTCGAAAAACGCTTAGGTTAAGTTTCAGAGTTGCTTTTAATGTACCAAAGCTGGACTTAGACATAATTTCACTCTCACAACATTATGGCTGGTTGGAGACAGTCCGAACCACAAGTACCGGGTCCATGGTTCTGGGCGTATACTGGGGGGACGGGGATTACTCCCATTAACCCCTGACTATACCGGGGATACGCTTATCACAATGCCTTTCTGGTCTGTGCTGAAGCAGGGCATTCTGGCAGCCAAGTGGCTTGACCTTTATTAGTGAGCCTGGTTACCCCCTCTCGGAACCACAGACTTAGAAATCGACAGCTCATATACAATGCATAAAATATATTTATATATATACCCTTATACACCATTTTAATAAAAAATATCACAAAATTCTTCTAAGTCCCTCGGGAAGAGTGAAAGACGCGCACGTTCATTTTCAGAGCTCCTAGACCTTCCTATAAGAAGTTAGCCAAAAAGTAGCTTCGAAAAACGCTTAGGTTAAGTTTCAGAGTTGCTTCTAATGTACCAAAGCTGGACTTAGACATAATTTCACTCTCACAACATTATGGCTGGTTGGAGACAGTCCGAACCACAAGTACCGGGTCCATGGTTCTGGCCGTATACTGGGGGGACGGGGATTACTCCCATTAACCCCTGACTATACCGGGGATACGCTTATCACAATGCCTTTCTGGTCTGTGCTGAAGGAGGGCATTCTGGCAGCCAAGTGGCTTGACCTTTATTAGTGAGCCTGGTTACCCCCTCTCGGAACCACAGACTTAAAAATCGCCAGCTCATACACAGTGCATAAAATATATGTATATATATACCCTTATACACCATTTTAATAAAAAATATCACAAAATTCTTCTAAGTCCCTCGGGAAGAGTGAAAGACGCGCACGTTCATTTTCAGAGCTCCTAGACCTTCCTATAAGAAGTTAGCCAAAAAGTAGCTTCGAAAAACGCTTAGGTTAAGTTTCAGAGTTGCTTCTAATGTACCAAAGCTGGACTTAGACATAATTTCACTCTCACAACATTATGGCTGGTTGGAGACAGTCCGAACCACAAGTACCGGGTCCATGGTTCTGGCCGTATACTGGGGGGACGGGGACGACTCCCATTAACCCCTGACTATACCGGGGATACGCTTATCACAATGCCTTTCTGGTCTGTGCTGAAGCAGGGCATTCTGGCAGCCAAGTGGCTTGACCTTTATTAGTGAGCCTGGTTACCCCCTCTCGGAACCACAGACTTAGAAATCGCCAGCTCAAATACATTGCATAAAATATATTTATATATATACCCTTATACACCATTTTAATAAAAAATATCACAAAATTCTTCTAAGTCCCTCGGGAAGAGTGAAAGACGCGCACGTTCATTTTCAGAGCTCTTAGACCTTCCTATAAGAAGTTAGCCAAAAAGTATCTTCGAAAAACGCTTAGGTTAAATTTCAGAGTTGCTTCTTATGTACCAAAGCTGGACTTAGACATAATTTCACTCTCACAACATTATGGCTGGTTGGAGACAGTCCGAACCACAAGTACCGGGTCCATGGTTCTGGCCGTATACTGGGGGGACGGGGACGACTCCCATTAACCCCTGACTATACCGGGGATACGCTTATCACAATGCCTTTCTGGTCTGTGCTGAAGCAGGGCATTCTGGCAGCCAAGTGGCTTGACCTTTATTAGTGAGCCTGGTTACCCCCTCTCGGAACCACAGACTTAGAAATCGACAGCTCATATACAATGCATAAAATATATTTATATATATACCCTTATACACCATTTTAATAAAAAATATCACAAAATTCTTCTAAGTCCCTCGGGAAGAGTGAAAGACGCGCACGTTCATTTTCTGAGCTCCTAGACCTTCCTATAAGAAGTTAGCCAAAAAGTATCTTCGAAAAACGCTTAGGTTAAGTTTCAGAGTTGCTTTTAATGTACCAAAGCTGGACTTAGACATAATTTCACTCTCACAACATTATGGCTGGTTGGAGACAGTCCGAACCACAAGTACCGGGTCCATGGTTCTGGGCGTATACTGGGGGGACGGGGATTACTCCCATTAACCCCTGACTATACCGGGGATACGCTTATCACAATGCCTTTCTGGTCTGTGCTGAAGCAGGGCATTCTGGCAGCCAAGTGGCTTGACCTTTATTAGTGAGCCTGGTTACCCCCTCTCGGAACCACAGACTTAGAAATCGACAGCTCATATACAATGCATAAAATATATTTATATATATACCCTTATACACCATTTTAATAAAAAATATCACAAAATTCTTCTAAGTCCCTCGGGAAGAGTGAAAGACGCGCACGTTCATTTTCAGAGCTCCTAGACCTTCCTATAAGAAGTTAGCCAAAAAGTAGCTTCGAAAAACGCTTAGGTTAAGTTTCAGAGTTGCTTCTAATGTACCAAAGCTGGACTTAGACATAATTTCACTCTCACAAAATTATGGCTGGTTGGAGACAGTCCGAACCACAAGTACCGGGTCCATGGTTCTGGGCGTATACTGGGGGGACGGGGATTACTCCCATTAACCCCTGACTATACCGGGGATACGCTTATCACAATGCCTTTCTGGTCTGTGCTGAAGGAGGGCATTCTGGCAGCCAAGTGGCTTGACCTTTATTAGTGAGCCTGGTTACCCCCTCTCGGAACCACAGACTTAAAAATCGCCAGCTCATACACAGTGCATAAAATATATTTATATATATACCCTTATACACCATTTTAATAAAAAATATCACAAAATTCTTCTAAGTCCCTCGGGAAGAGTGAAAGACGCGCACGTTCATTTTCAGAGCTCCTAGACCTTCCTATAAGAAGTTAGCCAAAAAGTAGCTTCGAAAAACGCTTAGGTTAAGTTTCAGAGTTGCTTCTAATGTACCAAAGCTGGACTTAGACATAATTTCACTCTCACAACATTATGGCTGGTTGGAGACAGTCCGAACCACAAGTACCGGGTCCATGGTTCTGGCCGTATACTGGGGGGACGGGGACGACTCCCATTAACCCCTGACTATACCGGGGATACGCTTATCACAATGCCTTTCTGGTCTGTGCTGAAGCAGGGCATTCTGGCAGCCAAGTGGCTTGACCTTTATTAGTGAGCCTGGTTACCCCCTCTCGGAACCACAGACTTAGAAATCGCCAGCTCAAATACATTGCATAAAATATATTTATATATATACCCTTATACACCATTTTAATAAAAAATATCACAAAATTCTTCTAAGTCCCTCGGGAAGAGTGAAAGACGCGCACGTTCATTTTCAGAGCTATTAGACCTTCCTATAAGAAGTTAGCCAAAAAGTATCTTCGAAAAACGCTTAGGTTAAATTTCAGAGTTGCTTCTTATGTACCAAAGCTGGACTTAGACATAATTTCACTCTCACAACATTATGGCTGGTTGGAGACAGTCCGAACCACAAGTACCGGGTCCATGGTTCTGGCCGTATACTGGGGGGACGGGGACGACTCCCATTAACCCCTGACTATACCGGGGATACGCTTATCACAATGCCTTTCTGGTCTGTGCTGAAGCAGGGCATTCTGGCAGCCAAGTGGCTTGACCTTTATTAGTGAGCCTGGTTACCCCCTCTCGGAACCACAGACTTAGAAATCGACAGCTCATATACAATGCATAAAATATATTTATATATATACCCTTATACACCATTTTAATAAAAAATATCACAAAATTCTTCTAAGTCCCTCGGGAAGAGTGAAAGACGCGCACGTTCATTTTCTGAGCTCCTAGACCTTCCTATAAGAAGTTAGCCAAAAAGTATCTTCGAAAAACGCTTAGGTTAAGTTTCAGAGTTGCTTTTAATGTACCAAAGCTGGACTTAGACATAATTTCACTCTCACAACATTATGGCTGGTTGGAGACAGTCCGAACCACAAGTACCGGGTCCATGGTTCTGGGCGTATACTGGGGGGACGGGGATTACTCCCATTAACCCCTGACTATACCGGGGATACGCTTATCACAATGCCTTTCTGGTCTGTGCTGAAGGAGGGCATTCTGGCAGCCAAGTGGCTTGACCTTTATTAGTGAGCCTGGTTACCCCCTCTCGGAACCACAGACTTAAAAATCGCCAGCTCATACACAGTGCATAAAATATATTTATATATATACCCTTATACACCATTTTAATAAAAAATATCACAAAATTCTTCTAAGTCCCTCGGGAAGAGTGAAAGACGCGCACGTTCATTTTCAGAGCTCCTAGACCTTCCTATAAGAAGTTAGCCAAAAAGTAGCTTCGAAAAACGCTTAGGTTAAGTTTCAGAGTTGCTTCTAATGTACCAAAGCTGGACTTAGACATAATTTCACTCTCACAACATTATGGCTGGTTGGAGACAGTCCGAACCACAAGTACCGGGTCCATGGTTCTGGCCGTATACTGGGGGGACGGGGACGACTCCCATTAACCCGTGACTATACCGGGGATACGCTTATCACAATGCCTTTCTGGTCTGTGCTGAAGCAGGGCATTCTGGCAGCCAAGTGGCTTGACCTTTATTAGTGAGCCTGGTTACCCCCTCTCGGAACCACAGACTTAGAAATCGCCAGCTCAAATACATTGCATAAAATATATTTATATATATACCCTTATACACCATTTTAATAAAAAATATCACAAAATTCTTCTAAGTCCCTCGGGAAGAGTGAAAGACGCGCACGTTCATTTTCAGAGCTATTAGACCTTCCTATAAGAAGTTAGCCAAAAAGTATCTTCGAAAAACGCTTAGGTTAAATTTCAGAGTTGCTTCTTATGTACCAAAGCTGGACTTAGACATAATTTCACTCTCACAACATTATGGCTGGTTGGAGACAGTCCGAACCACAAGTACCGGGTCCATGGTTCTGGCCGTATACTGGGGGGACGGGGACGACTCCCATTAACCCCTGACTATACCGGGGATACGCTTATCACAATGCCTTTCTGGTCTGTGCTGAAGCAGGGCATTCTGGCAGCCAAGTGGCTTGACCTTTATTAGTGAGCCTGGTTACCCCCTCTCGGAACCACAGACTTAGAAATCGACAGCTCGTATACAATGCATAAAATATATTTATATATATACCCTTATACACCATTTTAATAAAAAATATCACAAAATTCTTCTAAGTCCCTCGGGAAGAGTGAAAGACGCGCACGTTCATTTTCTGAGCTCCTAGACCTTCCTATAAGAAGTTAGCCAAAAAGTATCTTCGAAAAACGCTTAGGTTAAGTTTCAGAGTTGCTTTTAATGTACCAAAGCTGGACTTAGACATAATTTCACTCTCACAACATTATGGCTGGTTGGAGACAGTCCGAACCACAAGTACCGGGTCCATGGTTCTGGGCGTATACTGGGGGGACGGGGATTACTCCCATTAACCCCTGACTATACCGGGGATACGCTTATCACAATGCCTTTCTGGTCTGTGCTGAAGCAGGGCATTCTGGCAGCCAAGTGGCTTGACCTTTATTAGTGAGCCTGGTTACCCCCTCTCGGAACCACAGACTTAGAAATCGACAGCTCATATACAATGCATAAAATATATTTATATATATACCCTTATACACCATTTTAATAAAAAATATCACAAAATTCTTCTAAGTCCCTCGGGAAGAGTGAAAGACGCGCACGTTCATTTTCAGAGCTCCTAGACCTTCCTATAAGAAGTTAGCCAAAAAGTAGCTTCGAAAAACGCTTAGGTTAAGTTTCAGAGTTGCTTCTAATGTACCAAAGCTGGACTTAGACATAATTTCACTCTCACAACATTATGGCTGGTTGGAGACAGTCCGAACCACAAGTACCGGGTCCATGGTTCTGGGCGTATACTGGGGGGACGGGGATTACTCCCATTAACCCCTGACTATACCGGGGATACGCTTATCACAATGCCTTTCTGGTCTGTGCTGAAGGAGGGCATTCTGGCAGCCAAGTGGCTTGACCTTTATTAGTGAGCCTGGTTACCCCCTCTCGGAACCACAGACTTAAAAATCGCCAGCTCATACACAGTGCATAAAATATATTTATATATATACCCTTATACACCATTTTAATAAAAAATATCACAAAATTCTTCTAAGTCCCTCGGGAAGAGTGAAAGACGCGCACGTTCATTTTCAGAGCTCCTAGACCTTCCTATAAGAAGTTAGCCAAAAAGTAGCTTCGAAAAACGCTTAGGTTAAGTTTCAGAGTTGCTTCTAATGTACCAAAGCTGGACTTAGACATAATTTCACTCTCACAACATTATGGCTGGTTGGAGACAGTCCGAACCACAAGTACCGGGTCCATGGTTCTGGCCGTATACTGGGGGGACGGGGACGACTCCCATTAACCCCTGACTATACCGGGGATACGCTTATCACAATGCCTTTCTGGTCTGTGCTGAAGCAGGGCATTCTGGCAGCCAAGTGGCTTGACCTTTATTAGTGAGCCTGGTTACCCCCTCTCGGAACCACAGACTTAGAAATCGCCAGCTCAAATACATTGCATAAAATATATTTATATATATACCCTTATACACCATTTTAATAAAAAATATCACAAAATTCTTCTAAGTCCCTCGGGAAGAGTGAAAGACGCGCACGTTCATTTTCAGAGCTATTAGACCTTCCTATAAGAAGTTAGCCAAAAAGTATCTTCGAAAAACGCTTAGGTTAAATTTCAGAGTTGCTTCTTATGTACCAAAGCTGGACTTAGACATAATTTCACTCTCACAACATTATGGCTGGTTGGAGACAGTCCGAACCACAAGTACCGGGTCCATGGTTCTGGCCGTATACTGGGGGGACGGGGACGACTCCCATTAACCCCTGACTATACCGGGGATACGCTTATCACAATGCCTTTCTGGTCTGTGCTGAAGCAGGGCATTCTGGCAGCCAAGTGGCTTGACCTTTATTAGTGAGCCTGGTTACCCCCTCTCGGAACCACAGACTTAGAAATCGACAGCTCATATACAATGCATAAAATATATTTATATATATACCCTTATACACCATTTTAATAAAAAATATCACAAAATTCTTCTAAGTCCCTCGGGAAGAGTGAAAGACGCGCACGTTCATTTTCTGAGCTCCTAGACCTTCCTATAAGAAGTTAGCCAAAAAGTATCTTCGAAAAACGCTTAGGTTAAGTTTCAGAGTTGCTTTTAATGTACCAAAGCTGGACTTAGACATAATTTCACTCTCACAACATTATGGCTGGTTGGAGACAGTCCGAACCACAAGTACCGGGTCCATGGTTCTGGGCGTATACTGGGGGGACGGGGATTACTCCCATTAACCCCTGACTATACCGGGGATACGCTTATCACAATGCCTTTCTGGTCTGTGCTGAAGGAGGGCATTCTGGCAGCCAAGTGGCTTGACCTTTATTAGTGAGCCTGGTTACCCCCTCTCGGAACCACAGACTTAAAAATCGCCAGCTCATACACAGTGCATAAAATATATTTATATATATACCCTTATACACCATTTTAATAAAAAATATCACAAAATTCTTCTAAGTCCCTCGGGAAGAGTGAAAGACGCGCACGTTCATTTTCAGAGCTCCTAGACCTTCCTATAAGAAGTTAGCCAAAAAGTAGCTTCGAAAAACGCTTAGGTTAAGTTTCAGAGTTGCTTCTAATGTACCAAAGCTGGACTTAGACATAATTTCACTCTCACAACATTATGGCTGGTTGGAGACAGTCCGAACCACAAGTACCGGGTCCATGGTTCTGGCCGTATACTGGGGGGACGGGGACGACTCCCATTAACCCGTGACTATACCGGGGATACGCTTATCACAATGCCTTTCTGGTCTGTGCTGAAGCAGGGCATTCTGGCAGCCAAGTGGCTTGACCTTTATTAGTGAGCCTGGTACCCCCTCTCGGAACCACAGACTTAGAAATCGCCAGCTCAAATACATTGCATAAAATATATTTATATATATACCCTTATACACCATTTTAATAAAAAATATCACAAAATTCTTCTAAGTCCCTCGGGAAGAGTGAAAGACGCGCACGTTCATTTTCTGAGCTCCTAGACCTTCCTATAAGAAGTTAGCCAAAAAGTATCTTCGAAAAACGCTTAGGTTAAGTTTCAGAGTTGCTTTTAATGTACCAAAGCTGGACTTAGACATAATTTCACTCTCACAACATTATGGCTGGTTGGAGACAGTCCGAACCACAAGTACCGGGTCCATGGTTCTGGGCGTATACTGGGGGGACGGGGATTACTCCCATTAACCCCTGACTATACCGGGGATACGCTTATCACAATGCCTTTCTGGTCTGTGCTGAAGCAGGGCATTCTGGCAGCCAAGTGGCTTGACCTTTATTAGTGAGCCTGGTTACCCCCTCTCGGAACCACAGACTTAGAAATCGACAGCTCATATACAATGCATAAAATATATTTATATATATACCCTTATACACCATTTTAATAAAAAATATCACAAAATTCTTCTAAGTCCCTCGGGAAGAGTGAAAGACGCGCACGTTCATTTTCAGAGCTCCTAGACCTTCCTATAAGAAGTTAGCCAAAAAGTAGCTTCGAAAAACGCTTAGGTTAAGTTTCAGAGTTGCTTCTAATGTACCAAAGCTGGACTTAGACATAATTTCACTCTCACAACATTATGGCTGGTTGGAGACAGTCCGAACCACAAGTACCGGGTCCATGGTTCTGGGCGTATACTGGGGGGACGGGGATTACTCCCATTAACCCCTGACTATACCGGGGATACGCTTATCACAATGCCTTTCTGGTCTGTGCTGAAGGAGGGCATTCTGGCAGCCAAGTGGCTTGACCTTTATTAGTGAGCCTGGTTACCCCCTCTCGGAACCACAGACTTAAAAATCGCCAGCTCATACACAGTGCATAAAATATATTTATATATATACCCTTATACACCATTTTAATAAAAAATATCACAAAATTCTTCTAAGTCCCTCGGGAAGAGTGAAAGACGCGCACGTTCATTTTCAGAGCTCCTAGACCTTCCTATAAGAAGTTAGCCAAAAAGTAGCTTCGAAAAACGCTTAGGTTAAGTTTCAGAGTTGCTTCTAATGTACCAAAGCTGGACTTAGACATAATTTCACTCTCACAACATTATGGCTGGTTGGAGACAGTCCGAACCACAAGTACCGGGTCCATGGTTCTGGCCGTATACTGGGGGGACGGGGACGACTCCCATTAACCCCTGACTATACCGGGGATACGCTTATCACAATGCCTTTCTGGTCTGTGCTGAAGCAGGGCATTCTGGCAGCCAAGTGGCTTGACCTTTATTAGTGAGCCTGGTTACCCCCTCTCGGAACCACAGACTTAGAAATCGACAGCTCATATACAATGCATAAAATATATTTATATATATACCCTTATACACCATTTTAATAAAAAATATCACAAAATTCTTCTAAGTCCCTCGGGAAGAGTGAAAGACGCGCACGTTCATTTTCTGAGCTCCTAGACCTTCCTATAAGAAGTTAGCCAAAAAGTATCTTCGAAAAACGCTTAGGTTAAGTTTCAGAGTTGCTTTTAATGTACCAAAGCTGGACTTAGACATAATTTCACTCTCACAACATTATGGCTGGTTGGAGACAGTCCGAACCACAAGTACCGGGTCCATGGTTCTGGGCGTATACTGGGGGGACGGGGATTACTCCCATTAACCCCTGACTATACCGGGGATACGCTTATCACAATGCCTTTCTGGTCTGTGCTGAAGGAGGGCATTCTGGCAGCCAAGTGGCTTGACCTTTATTAGTGAGCCTGGTTACCCCCTCTCGGAACCACAGACTTAAAAATCGCCAGCTCATACACAGTGCATAAAATATATTTATATATATACCCTTATACACCATTTTAATAAAAAATATCACAAAATTCTTCTAAGTCCCTCGGGAAGAGTGAAAGACGCGCACGTTCATTTTCAGAGCTCCTAGACCTTCCTATAAGAAGTTAGCCAAAAAGTAGCTTCGAAAAACGCTTAGGTTAAGTTTCAGAGTTGCTTCTAATGTACCAAAGCTGGACTTAGACATAATTTCACTCTCACAACATTATGGCTGGTTGGAGACAGTCCGAACCACAAGTACCGGGTCCATGGTTCTGGCCGTATACTGGGGGGACGGGGACGACTCCCATTAACCCGTGACTATACCGGGGATACGCTTATCACAATGCCTTTCTGGTCTGTGCTGAAGCAGGGCATTCTGGCAGCCAAGTGGCTTGACCTTTATTAGTGAGCCTGGTTACCCCCTCTCGGAACCACAGACTTAGAAATCGCCAGCTCAAATACATTGCATAAAATATATTTATATATATACCCTTATACACCATTTTAATAAAAAATATCACAAAATTCTTCTAAGTCCCTCGGGAAGAGTGAAAGACGCGCACGTTCATTTTCAGAGCTATTAGACCTTCCTATAAGAAGTTAGCCAAAAAGTATCTTCGAAAAACGCTTAGGTTAAATTTCAGAGTTGCTTCTTATGTACCAAAGCTGGACTTAGACATAATTTCACTCTCACAACATTATGGCTGGTTGGAGACAGTCCGAACCACAAGTACCGGGTCCATGGTTCTGGCCGTATACTGGGGGGACGGGGACGACTCCCATTAACCCCTGACTATACCGGGGATACGCTTATCACAATGCCTTTCTGGTCTGTGCTGAAGCAGGGCATTCTGGCAGCCAAGTGGCTTGACCTTTATTAGTGAGCCTGGTTACCCCCTCTCGGAACCACAGACTTAGAAATCGACAGCTCGTATACAATGCATAAAATATATTTATATATATACCCTTATACACCATTTTAATAAAAAATATCACAAAATTCTTCTAAGTCCCTCGGGAAGAGTGAAAGACGCGCACGTTCATTTTCTGAGCTCCTAGACCTTCCTATAAGAAGTTAGCCAAAAAGTATCTTCGAAAAACGCTTAGGTTAAGTTTCAGAGTTGCTTTTAATGTACCAAAGCTGGACTTAGACATAATTTCACTCTCACAACATTATGGCTGGTTGGAGACAGTCCGAACCACAAGTACCGGGTCCATGGTTCTGGGCGTATACTGGGGGGACGGGGATTACTCCCATTAACCCCTGACTATACCGGGGATACGCTTATCACAATGCCTTTCTGGTCTGTGCTGAAGGAGGGCATTCTGGCAGCCAAGTGGCTTGACCTTTATTAGTGAGCCTGGTTACCCCCTCTCGGAACCACAGACTTAGAAATCGCCAGCTCAAATACATTGCATAAAATATATTTATATATATACCCTTATACACCATTTTAATAAAAAATATCACAAAATTCTTCTAAGTCCCTCGGGAAGAGTGAAAGACGCGCACGTTCATTTTCAGAGCTATTAGACCTTCCTATAAGAAGTTAGCCAAAAAGTATCTTCGAAAAACGCTTAGGTTAAATTTCAGAGTTGCTTCTTATGTACCAAAGCTGGACTTAGACATAATTTCACTCTCACAACATTATGGCTGGTTGGAGACAGTCCGAACCACAAGTACCGGGTCCATGGTTCTGGCCGTATACTGGGGGGACGGGGACGACTCCCATTAACCCCTGACTATACCGGGGATACGCTTATCACAATGCCTTTCTGGTCTGTGCTGAAGCAGGGCATTCTGGCAGCCAAGTGGCTTGACCTTTATTAGTGAGCCTGGTTACCCCCTCTCGGAACCACAGACTTAGAAATCGACAGCTCATATACAATGCATAAAATATATTTATATATATACCCTTATACACCATTTTAATAAAAAATATCACAAAATTCTTCTAAGTCCCTCGGGAAGAGTGAAAGACGCGCACGTTCATTTTCTGAGCTCCTAGACCTTCCTATAAGAAGTTAGCCAAAAAGTATCTTCGAAAAACGCTTAGGTTAAGTTTCAGAGTTGCTTTTAATGTACCAAAGCTGGACTTAGACATAATTTCACTCTCACAACATTATGGCTGGTTGGAGACAGTCCGAACCACAAGTACCGGGTCCATGGTTCTGGCCGTATACTGGGGGGACGGGGACGACTCCCATTAACCCGTGACTATACCGGGGATACGCTTATCACAATGCCTTTCTGGTCTGTGCTGAAGCAGGGCATTCTGGCAGCCAAGTGGCTTGACCTTTATTAGTGAGCCTGGTTACCCCCTCTCGGAACCACAGACTTAGAAATCGCCAGCTCATATACAGTGCATAAAATATATTTATATATATACCCTTATACACCATTTTAATAAAAAATATCACAAAATTCTTCTAAGTCCCTCGGGAAGAGTGAAAGACGCGCACGTTCATTTTCAGAGCTCCTAGACCTTCCTACAAGAAGTTAGCCAAAAAGTATCTTCGAAAAACGCTTAGGTTAAGTTTCAGAGTTGCTTCTAATGTACCAAAGCTGGACTTAGACATAATTTCACTCTCACAACATTATGGCTGGTTGGAGACAGTCCGAACCACAAGTACCGGGTCCATGGTTCTGGCCGTATACTGGGGGGACGGGGACGACTCCCATTAACCCCTGACTATACCGGGGATACGCTTATCACAATGCCTTTCTGGTCTGTGCTGAAGCAGGGCATTCTGGCAGCCAAGTGGCTTGACCTTTATTAGTGAGCCTGGTTACCCCCTCTCGGAACCACAGACTTAGAAATCGACAGCTCATATACAATGCATAAAATATATTTATATATATACCCTTATACACCATTTTAATAAAAAATGTCACAAAATTCTTCTAAGTCCCTCGGGAAGAGTGAAAGACGCGCACGTTCATTTTCTGAGCTCCTAGACCTTCCTATAAGAAGTTAGCCAAAAAGTATCTTCGAAAAACGCTTAGGTTAAGTTTCAGAGTTGCTTTTAATGTACCAAAGCTGGACTTAGACATAATTTCACTCTCACAACATTATGGCTGGTTGGAGACAGTCCGAACCACAAGTACCGGGTCCATGGTTCTGGCCGTATACTGGGGGGACGGGGACGACTCCCATTAACCCCTGACTATACCGGGGATACGCTTATCACAATTCCTTTCTGGTTTGTGCTGAAGCAGGGCATTCTGGCAGCCAAGTGGCTTGACCTTTATTAGTGAGCCTGGTTACCCCCTCTCGGAACCACAGACTTAGAAATCGACAGCTCATATACAATGCATAAAATATATTTATATATATACCCTTATACACCATTTTAATAAAAAATATCACAAAATTCTTCTAAGTCCCTCGGGAAGAGTAAAAGACGCGCACGTTCATTTTCTGAGCTCCTAGACCTTCCTATAAGAAGTTAGCCAAAAAGTATCTTCGAAAAACGCTTAGGTTAAGTTTCAGAGTTGCTTTTAATGTACCAAAGCTGGACTTAGACATAATTTCACTCTCACAACATTATGGCTGGTTGGAGACAGTCCGAACCACAAGTACCGGGTCCATGGTTCTGGCCGTATACTGGGGGGACGGGGACGACTCCCATTAACCCGTGACTATACCGGGGATACGCTTATCACAATGCCTTTCTGGTCTGTGCTGAAGCAGGGCATTCTGGCAGCCAAGTGGCTTGACCTTTATTAGTGAGCCTGGTTACCCCCTCTCGGAACCACAGACTTAGAAATCGCCAGCTCATATACAGTGCATAAAATATATTTATATATATACCCTTATACACCATTTTAATAAAAAATATCACAAAATTCTTCTAAGTCCCTCGGGAAGAGTGAAAGACGCGCACGTTCATTTTCAGAGCTCCTAGACCTTCCTACAAGAAGTTAGCCAAAAAGTATCTTCGAAAAACGCTTAGGTTAAGTTTCAGAGTTGCTTCTAATGTACCAAAGCTGGACTTAGACATAATTTCACTCTCACAACATTATGGCTGGTTGGAGACAGTCCGAACCACAAGTACCGGGTCCATGGTTCTGGCCGTATACTGGGGGGACGTGGACGACTCCCATTAACCCCTGACTATACCGGGGATACGCTTATCACAATGCTTTTCTGGTCTGTGCTGAAGCAGGGCATTCTGGCAGCCAAGTGGCTTGACCTTTATTAGTGAGCCTGGTTACCCCCTCTCGGAACCACAGACTTAGAAATCGCCAGCTCATATACAATGCATAAAATATATTTATATATATACCCTTATACACCATTTTAATAAAAAATATCACAAAATTCTTCTAAGTCCCTCGGGAAGAGTGAAAGACGCGCACGTTCATTTTCAGAGCTACTAGACCTTCCTATAAGAAGTTAGCCAAAAAGTAGCTTCGAAAAACGCTTAGGTTAAGTTTCAGAGTTGTTTCTAATGTACCAAAGCTGGACTTAGACATAATTTCACTCTCACAACATTATGGCTGGTTGGAGACAGTCCGAACCACAAGTACCGGGTCCATGGTTCTGGCCGTATACTGGGGGGACGGGGACGACTCCCATTAACCCCTGACTATACCGGGGATACGCTTATCACAATGCCTTTCTGGTCTGTGCTGAAGCAGGGCATTCTGGCAGCCAAGTGGCTTGACCTTTTTTAGTGAGCCTGGTTACCCCCTCTCGGAACCACAGACTTAGAAATCGCCAGCTCATATACAGTGCATAAAATATATTTATATATATACCCTTATACACCATTTTAATAAAAAATATCACAAAATTATTCTAAGTCCCTCGGGAAGAGTGAAAGACGCGGACCTTCATTTTTAGAGCTCCTAGACCTTCCTATAAGAAGTTAGCCAAAAAGTAGCTTCGAAAAACGCTTAGGTAAAGTTTCAGAGTTGCTTCTAATGTACCAAAGCTGGACTTAGACATAATTTCACTCTCACAACATTATGGCTGGTTGGAGACAGTCCGAACCACAAGTACCGGGTCCATGGTTCTGGGCGTATACTGGGGGGACGGGGACGACTCCCATCAACCCCTGACTATACCGGGGATACGCTTATCACAATGCCTTTCTGGTCTGTGCTGAAGCAGGGCATTCTGGCAGCCAAGTGGCTTGACCTTTATTAGTGAGCCTGGTTACCCCCTCTCGGAACCACAGACTTAGAAATCGCCAGCTCAAATACATTGCATAAAATATATTTATATATATACCCTTATACACCATTTTAATAAAAAATACCACAAAATTCTTCTAAGTCCCTCGGGAAGAGTGAAAGACGCGCACGTTCATTTTCAGAGCTATTAGACCTTCCTATAAGAAGTTAGCCAAAAAGTATCTTCGAAAAACGCTTAGGTTAAATTTCAGAGTTGCTTTTAATGTACCAAAGCTGGACTTAGACATAATTTCACTCTCACAACATTATGGCTGGTTAGAGACAGTCCGAACCACAAGTACCGGGTCCATGGTTCTGGCCGTATACTGGGGGGACGGGGACGACTCCCATTAACCCCTGACTATACCGGGGATACGCTTATCACAATGCCTTTCTGGTCTGTGCTGAAGCAGGGCATTCTGGCAGCCAAGTGGCTTGACCTTTATTAGTGAGCCTGGTTACCCCCTCTCGGAACCACAGACTTAGAAATCGCCAGCTCATATACAGTGCATAAAATATATTTATATATATACTGTACCCTTATACACCATTTTAATAAAAAATATCACAAAATTCTTCTAAGTCCCTCGGGAAGAGTGAAAGACGCGCACGTTCATTTTCAGAGCTCCTAGACCTTCCTACAAGAAGTTAGCCAAAAAGTATCTTCGAAAAACGCTTAGGTTAAGTTTCAGAGTTGCTTCTAATGTACCAAAGCTGGACTTAGACATAATTTCACTCTCACAACATTATGGCTGGTTGGAGACAGTCCGAACCACAAGTATCGGGTCCATGGTTCTGGGCGTATACTGGGGGGACGGGGATTACTCCCATTAACCCCTGACTATACCGGGGATACGCTTATCACAATGCCTTTCTGGTCTGTGCTGAAGGAGGGCATTCTGGCAGCCAAGTGGCTTGACCTTTATTAGTGAGCCTGGTTACCCCCTCTCGGAACCACAGACTTAAAAATCGCCAGCTCATACACAGTGCATAAAATATATTTATATATATACCCTTATACACCATTTTAATAAAAAATATCACAAAATTCTTCTAAGTCCCTCGGGAAGAGTGAAAGACGCGCACGTTAATTTTCTGAGCTCCTAGACCTTCCTATAAGAAGTTAGCCAAAAAGTAGCTTCGAAAAACGCTTAAGTTAAGTTTCAGAGTTGCTTCTAATGTACCAAAGCTGGACTTAGACATAATTTCACTCTCACAACATTATGGCTGGTTGGAGACAGTCCGAACCACAAGTACCGGGTCCATGGTTCTGGCCGTATACTGGGGGGACGGGGACGACTCCCATTAACCCCTGACTATACCGGGGATACGCTTATCACAGTGCCTTTCTGGTCTGTGCTGAAGCAGGGCATTCTGGCAGCCAAGTGGCTTGACCTTTTTTAGTGAGCCTGGTTACCCCCTCTCGGAACCACAGACTTAGAAATCGCCAGCTCAAATACATTGCATAAAATATATTTATATATATACCCTTATACACCATTTTAATAAAAAATATCACAAAATTCTTCTAAGTCCCTCGGGAAGAGTGAAAGACGCGCACGTTCATTTTCAGAGCTATTAGACCTTCCTATAAGAAGTTAGCCAAAAAGTATCTTCGAAAAACGCTTAGGTTAAATTTCAGAGTTGCTTCTTATGTACCAAAGCTGGACTTAGACATAATTTCACTCTCACAACATTATGGCTGGTTGGAGACAGTCCGAACCACAAGTACCGGGTCCATGGTTCTGGCCGTATACTGGGGGGACGGGGACGACTCCCATTAACCCCTGACTATACCGGGGATACGCTTATCACAATGCCTTTCTGGTCTGTGCTGAAGCAGGGCATTCTGGCAGCCAAGTGGCTTGACCTTTATTAGTGAGCCTGGTTACCCCCTCTCGGAACCACAGACTTAGAAATCGACAGCTCATATACAATGCATAAAATATATTTATATATATACCCTTATACACCATTTTAATAAAAAATATCACAAAATTCTTCTAAGTCCCTCGGGAAGAGTGAAAGACGCGCACGTTCATTTTCAGAGCTCCTAGACCTTCCTATAAGAAGTTAGCCAAAAAGTATCTTCGAAAAACGCTTAGGTTAAGTTTCAGAGTTGCTTTTAATGTACCAAAGCTGGACTTAGACATAATTTCACTCTCACAACATTATGGCTGGTTGGAGACAGTCCAAACCACAAGTACCGGTCCATGGTTCTGGCCGTATACTGGGGGGACGGGGACGACTCCCATTAACCCGTGACTATACCGGGGATACGCTTTTCACAATGCCTTTCTGGTCTGTGCTGAAGCAGGGCATTCTGGCAGCCAAGTGGCTTGACCTTTATTAGTGAGCCTGGTTACCCCCTCTCGGAACCACAGACTTAGAAATCGACAGCTCATATACAGTGCATAAAATATATTTATATATATACCCTTATACACCATTTTAATAAAAAATATCACAAAATTCTTCTAAGTCCCTCGGGAAGAGTGAAAGACGCGCACGTTCATTTTCAGAGCTCCTAGACCTTCCTATAAGAAGTTAGCCAAAAAGTAGCTTCGAAAAACGCTTAGGTTAAGTTTCAGAGTTGCTTCTTATGTACCAAAGCTGGACTTAGACATAATTTCACTCTCACAACATTATGGCTGGTTGGAGACAGTCCGAACCACAAGTACCGGGTCCATGGTTCTGGGCGTATACTGGGGGGACGGGGATTAATCCCATTAACCCCTGACTATACCGGGGATACGCTTATCACAATGCCTTTCTGGTCTGTGCTGAAGGAGGGCATTCTGGCAGCCAAGTGGCTTGACCTTTATTAGTGAGCCTGGTTACCCCCTCTCGGGACCACAGACTTAAAAATCGCCAGCTCATATACAGTGCATAAAATATATTTATATATATACCCTTATACACCATTTTAATAAAAAATATCACAAAATTCTTCTAAGTCCCTCGGGAAGAGAGAAAGACGCGCACGTTCATTTTCAGTGCTCCTAGACCTTCCTACAAGAAGTTAGCCAAAAAGTAGCTTCGAAAAACGCTTAGGTTAAGTTTCAGAGTTGCTTCTAATGTACCAAAGCTGGACTTAGACATAATTTCACTCTCACAACATTATGGCTGGTTGGAGACAGTCCGAACCACAAGTACCGGGTCCATGGTTCTGGCCGTATACTGGGGGGACGGGGACGACTCCCATTAACCCCTGACTATACCGGGGATACGCTTATCACAATGCCTTTCTGGTCTGTGCTGAAGCAGGGCATTCTGGCAGCCAAGTGGCTTGACCTTTATTAGTGAGCCTGGTTACCCCCTCTCGGAACCATAGACTTAGAAATCGACAGCTCATATACAATGCATAAAATATATTTATATATATACCCTTATACACCATTTTAATAAAAAATATCACAAAATTCTTCTAAGTCCCTCGGGAAGAGTAAAAGACGCGCACATTCATTTTCTGAGCTCCTAGACCTTCAATAAGAAGTTAGCCAAAAAGTATCTTCGAAAAACGCTTAGGTTAAATTTCAGAGTTGCTTTTAATGTACCAAAGCTGGACTTAGACATAATTTCACTCTCACAACATTATGGCTGGTTAGAGACAGTCCGAACCACAAGTACCGGGTCCATGGTTCTGGCCGTATACTGGGGGGACGGGGACGACTCCCATTAACCCGTGACTATACCGGGGATACGCTTATCACAATGCCTTTCTGGTCTGTGCTGAAGCAGGGCATTCTGGCAGCCAAGTGGCTTGACCTTTATTAGTGAGCCTGGTTACCCCCTCTCGGAACCACAGACTTAGAAATCGCCAGCTCATATACAGTGCATAAAATATATTTATATATATACCCTTATACACCATTTTAATAAAAAATATCACAAAATTCTTCTAAGTCCCTCGGGAAGAGTGAAAGACGCGCACGTTCATTTTCAGAGCTCCTAGACCTTCCTACAAGAAGTTAGCCAAAAAGTATCTTCGAAAAACGCTTAGGTTAAGTTTCAGAGTTGCTTCTAATGTACCAAAGCTGGACTTAGACATAATTTCACTCTCACAACATTATGGCTGGTTGGAGACAGTCCGAACCACAAGTATCGGGTCCATGGTTCTGGGCGTATACTGGGGGGACGGGGATTACTCCCATTAACCCCTGACTATACCGGGGATACGCTTATCACAATGCCTTTCTGGTCTGTGCTGAAGGAGGGCATTCTGGCAGCCAAGTGGCTTGACCTTTATAAGTGAGCCTGGTTACCCCCTCTCGGAACCACAGACTTAAAAATCGCCAGCTCATACACAGTGCATAAAATATATTTATATATATACCCTTATACACCATTTTAATAAAAAATATCACAAAATTCTTCTAAGTCCCTCGGGAAGAGTGAAAGACGCGCACGTTAATTTTCTGAGCTCCTAGACCTTCCTATAAGAAGTTAGCCAAAAAGTAGCTTCGAAAAACGCTTAAGTTAAGTTTCAGAGTTGCTTCTAATGTACCAAAGCTGGACTTAGACATAATTTCACTCTCACAACATTATGGCTGGTTGGAGACAGTCCGAACCACAAGTACCGGGTCCATGGTTCTGGCCGTATACTGGGGGGACGGGGACGACTCCCATTAACCCCTGACTATACCGGGGATACGCTTATCACAATGCCTTTCTGGTCTGTGCTGAAGCAGGGCATTCTGGCAGCCAAGTGGCTTGACCTTTATTAGTGAGCCTGGTTACCCCCTCTCGGAACCACAGACTTAGAAATCGCCAGCTCAAATACATTGCATAAAATATATTTATATATATACCCTTATACACCATTTTAATAAAAAATACCACAAAATTCTTCTAAGTCCCTCGGGAAGAGTGAAAGACGCGCACGTTCATTTTCAGAGCTATTAGACCTTCCTATAAGAAGTTAGCCAAAAAGTAGCTTCGAAAAACGCTTAAGTTAAGTTTCAGAGTTGCTTCTAATGTACCAAAGCTGGACTTAGACATAATTTCACTCTCACAACATTATGGCTGGTTGGAGACAGTCCGAACCACAAGTACCGGGTCCATGGTTCTGGCCGTATACTGGGGGGACGGGGACGACTCCCATTAACCCCTGACTATACCGGGGATACGCTTATCACAATGCCTTTCTGGTCTGTGCTGAAGCAGGGCATTCTGGCAGCCAAGTGGCTTGACCTTTATTAGTGAGCCTGGTTACCCCCTCTCGGAACCACAGACTTAGAAATCGCCAGCTCAAATACATTGCATAAAATATATTTATATATATACCCTTATACACCATTTTAATAAAAAATACCACAAAATTCTTCTAAGTCCCTCGGGAAGAGTGAAAGACGCGCACGTTCATTTTCAGAGCTATTAGACCTTCCTATAAGAAGTTAGCCAAAAAGTAGCTTCGAAAAACGCTTAAGTTAAGTTTCAGAGTTGCTTCTAATGTACCAAAGCTGGACTTAGACATAATTTCACTCTCACAACATTATGGCTGGTTGGAGACAGTCCGAACCACAAGTACCGGGTCCATGGTTCTGGCCGTATACTGGGGGGACGGGGACGACTCCCATTAACCCCTGACTATACCGGGGATACGCTTATCACAATGCCTTTCTGGTCTGTGCTGAAGCAGGGCATTCTGGCAGCCAAGTGGCTTGACCTTTATTAGTGACCCTGGTTACCCCCTCTCGGAACCACAGACTTAGAAATCGACAGCTCATATACAATGCATAAAATATATTTATATATATATCCTTATACACCATTTTAATAAAAAATATCACAAAATTCTTCTAAGTCCCTCGGGAAGAGTGAAAGACGCGCACGTTCATTTTCTGAGCTCCTAGACCTTCCTATAAGAAGTTAGCCAAAAAGTATCTTCGAAAAACGCTTAGGTTAAGTTTCAGAGTTGCTTTTAATGTACCAAAGCTGGACTTAGACATAATTTCACTCTCACAACATTATGGCTGGTTGGAGACAGTCCGAACCACAAGTACCGGGTCCATGGTTCTGGCCGTATACTGGGGGGACGGGGACGACTCCCATTAACCCCTGACTATACCGGGGATACGCTTATCACAATGCCTTTCTGGTCTGTGCTGAAGCAGGGCATTCTGGCAGCCAAGTGGCTTGACCTTTATTAGTGAGCCTGGTTACCCCCTCTCGGAACCACAGACTTAGAAATCGACAGCTCATATACAATGCATAAAATATATTTATATATATACCCTTATACACCATTTTAATAAAAAATATCACAAAATTCTTCTAAGTCCCTCGGGAAGAGTAAAAGACGCGCACATTCATTTTCTGAGCTCCTAGACCTTCAATAAGAAGTTAGCCAAAAAGTATCTTCGAAAAACGCTTAGGTTAAATTTCAGAGTTGCTTTTAATGTACCAAAGCTGGACTTAGACATAATTTCACTCTCACAACATTATGGCTGGTTGGAGACAGTCCGAACCACAAGTACCGGGTCCATGGTTCTGGCCGTATACTGGGGGGACGGGGACGACTCCCATTAACCCGTGACTATACCGGGGATACGCTTATCACAATGCCTTTCTGGTCTGTGCTGAAGCAGGGCATTCTGGCAGCCAAGTGGCTTGACCTTTATTAGTGAGCCTGGTTACCCCCTCTCGGAACCACAGACTTAGAAATCGCCAGCTCATATACAGTGCATAAAATATATTTATATATATACCCTTATACACCATTTTAATAAAAAATATCACAAAATTCTTCTAAGTCCCTCGGGAAGAGTGAAAGACGCGCACGTTCATTTTCAGAGCTCCTAGACCTTCCTACAAGAAGTTAGCCAAAAAGTATCTTCGAAAAACGCTTAGGTTAAGTTTCAGAGTTGCTTCTAATGTACCAAAGCTGGACTTAGACATAATTTCACTCTCACAACATTATGGCTGGTTGGAGACAGTCCGAACCACAAGTATCGGGTCCATGGTTCTGGGCGTATACTGGGGGGACGGGGATTACTCCCATTAACCCCTGACTATACCGGGGATACGCTTATCACAATGCCTTCCTGGTCTGTGCTGAAGGAGGGCATTCTGGCAGCCAAGTGGCTTGACCTTTATTAGTGAGCCTGGTTACCCCCTCTCGGAACCACAGACTTAAAAATCGCCAGCTCATACACAGTGCATAAAATATATTTATATATATACCCTTATACACCATTTTAATAAAAAATATCACAAAATTCTTCTAAGTCCCTCGGGAAGAGTGAAAGACGCGCACGTTCATTTTCAGAGCTATTAGACCTTCCTATAAGAAGTTAGCCAAAAAGTATCTTCGAAAAACGCTTAGGTTAAATTTCAGAGTTGCTTCTTATGTACCAAAGCTGGACTTAGACATAATTTCACTCTCACAACATTATGGCTGGTTGGAGACAGTCCGAACCACAAGTACCGGGTCCATGGTTCTGGCCGTATACTGGGGGGACGGGGACGACTCCCATTAACCCCTGACTATACCGGGGATACGCTTATCACAATGCCTTTCTGGTCTGTGCTGAAGCAGGGCATTCTGGCAGCCAAGTGGCTTGACCTTTATTAGTGAGCCTGGTTACCCCCTCTCGGAACCACAGACTTAGAAATCGACAGCTCATATACAATGCATAAAATATATTTATATATATACCCTTATACACCATTTTAATAAAAAATATCACAAAATTCTTCTAAGTCCCTCGGGAAGAGTGAAAGACGCGCACGTTCATTTTCTGAGCTCCTAGACCTTCCTATAAGAAGTTAGCCAAAAAGTATCTTCGAAAAACGCTTAGGTTAAGTTTCAGAGTTGCTTTTAATGTACCAAAGCTGGACTTAGACATAATTTCACTCTCACAACATTATGGCTGGTTGGAGACAGTCCGAACCACAAGTACCGGGTCCATGGTTCTGGGCGTATACTGGGGGGACGGGGATTACTCCCATTAACCCCTGACTATACCGGGGATACGCTTATCACAATGCCTTTCTGGTCTGTGCTGAAGGAGGGCATTCTGGCAGCCAAGTGGCTTGACCTTTATTAGTGAGCCTGGTTACCCCCTCTCGGAACCACAAACTTAAAAATCGCCAGCTCATATACAGTGCATAAAATATATTTATATATATACCCTTATACACCATTTTAATAAAAAATATCACAAAATTCTTCTAAGTCCCTCGGGAAGAGAGAAAGACGCGCACGTTCATTTTCAGTGCTCCTAGACCTTCCTACAAGAAGTTAGCCAAAAAGTAGCTTCGAAAAACGCTTAGGTTAAGTTTCAGAGTTGCTTCTAATGTACCAAAGCTGGACTTAGACATAATTTCACTCTCACAACATTATGGCTGGTTGGAGACAGTCCGAACCACAAGTACCGGGTCCATGGTTCTGGGCGTATACTGGGGGGATGGGGATTACTCCCATTAACCCCTGACTATACCGGGGATACGCTTATCACAATGCCTTTCTGGTCTGTGCTGAAGGAGGACATTCTGGCAGCCAAGTGGCTTGACCTTTATTAGTGAGCCTGGTTACCCCCTCTCGGAACCACAGACTTAAAAATCGCCAGCTCATATACAGTGCATAAAATATATTTATATATATACCCTTATACACCATTTTAATAAAAAATATCACAAAATTCTTCTAAGTTCCTCGGGAAGAGTGAAAGACGCGCACGTTCATTTTCAGAGCTCCGAGACCTTCCTATAAGAAGTTAGCTAAAAAGTAGCTTCGAAAAACGCTTAGGTTAAGTTTCAGAGTTGCTTCTAATGTACCAAAGCTGGACTTAGACATAATTTCACTCTCACAACATTATGGCTGGTTGGAGACAGTCCGAACCACAAGTACCGGGTCCATGGTTCTGGCCGTATACTGGGGGGACGTGGACGACTCCCATTAACCCCTGACTATACCGGGGATACGCTTATCACAATGCCTTTCTGGTCTGTGCTGAAGCAGGGCATTCTTGCAGCCAAGTGGCATGACCATTATTAGTGAGCCTGGTTACCCCCTCTCGGAACCACAGACTTAGAAATCGCCAGCTCATATACAGTGCATAAAATATATTTATATATATACCCTTATACACCATTTTAATAAAAAAATATCACAAAATTCTTCTAAGTCTCTCGGGAAGAGTGAAAGACGCGCACGTTCATTTTCAGAGATCCTAGACCTTCCTATAAGAAGTTAGCCAAAAAGTAGCTTCGAAAAACGCTTAGGTAAAGTTTCAGAGTTGCTTCTAATGTACCAAAGCTGGACTTAGACATAATGTCACTCTCACAACATTATGGCTGGTTGGAGACAGTCCGAACCACAAGTACCGGGTCCATGGTTCTGGCCGTATACTGGGGGAACGGGGACGACTCCCATTAACCCCTGACTATACCGGGGATACGCTTATCACAATGCCTTTCTGGTCTGTGCTGAAGCAGGGCATTCTGGCAGCCAAGTGGCTTGACCTTTATTAGTGACGCCTGGTTACCCCCTCTCGGAACCACAGACTTAGAAATCGCCAGCTCATATACAGTGCATAAAATATATTTATATATATACCCTTATACACCATTTTAATAAAAAATATCACAAAATTCTTCTAAGTCCCTCGGGAAGAGTGAAAGACGCGCACGTTCATTTTCAGAGCTACTAGACCTTCCTATAAGAAGTTAGCCAAAAAGTATCTTCGAAAAACGCTTAGGTTAAATTTCAGAGTTGCTTCTTATGTACCAAAGCTGGACTTAGACATAATTTCACTCTCACAACATTATGGCTGGTTGGAGACAGTCCGAACCACAAGTACCGGGTCCATGGTTCTGGCCGTATACTGGGGGGACGGGGACGACTCCCATTAACCCCTGACTATACCGGGGATACGCTTATCACAATGCCTTTCTGGTCTGTGCTGAAGCAGGGCATTCTGGCAGCCAAGTGGCTTGACCTTTATTAGTGAGCCTGGTTACCCCCTCTCGGAACCACAGACTTAGAAATCGACAGCTCATATACAATGCATAAAATATATTTATATATATACCCTTATACACCATTTTAATAAAAAATATCACAAAATTCTTCTAAGTCCCTCGGGAAGAGTGAAAGACGCGCACGTTCATTTTCTGAGCTCCTAGACCTTCCTATAAGAAGTTAGCCAAAAAGTATCTTCGAAAAACGCTTAGGTTAAGTTTCAGAGTTGCTTTTAATGTACCAAAGCTGGACTTAGACATAATTTCACTCTCACAACATTATGGCTGGTTGGAGACAGTCCGAACCACAAGTACCGGGTCCATGGTTCTGGGCGTATACTGGGGGGACGGGGATTACTCCCATTAACCCCTGACTATACCGGGGATACGCATATCACAATGCCTTTCTGGTCTGTGCTGAAGGAGGGCATTCTGGCAGCCAAGTGGCTTGACCTTTATTAGTGAGCCTGGTTACCCCCTCTCGGAACCACAGACTTAAAAATCGCCAGCTCATATACAGTGCATAAAATATATTTATATATATACCCTTATACACCATTTTAATAAAAAATATCACAAAATTCTTCTAAGTCCCTCGGGAAGAGAGAAAGACGCGCACGTTCATTTTCAGTGCTCCTAGACCTTCCTACAAGAAGTTAGCCAAAAAGTAGCTTCGAAAAACGCTTAGGTTAAGTTTCAGAGTTGCTTCTAATGTACCAAAGCTGGACTTAGACATAATTTCACTCTCACAACATTATGGCTGGTTGGAGACAGTCCGAACCACAAGTACCGGGTCCATGGTTCTGGGCGTATACTGGGGGGATGGGGATTACTCCCATTAACCCCTGACTATACCGGGGATACGCTTATCACAATGCCTTTCTGGTCTGTGCTGAAGGAGGACATTCTGGCAGCCAAGTGGCTTGACCTTTATTAGTGAGCCTGGTTACCCCCTCTCGGAACCACAGACTTAAAAATCGCCAGCTCATATACAGTGCATAAAATATATTTATATATATACCCTTATACACCATTTTAATAAAAAATATCACAAAATTCTTCTAAGTCCCTCGGGAAGAGTGAAAGACGCGCACGTTCATTTTCAGAGCTCCTAGACCTTCCTATAAGAAGTTAGCCAAAAAGTAGCTTCGAAAAACGCTTAGGTTAAGTTTCAGAGTTGCTTCTAATGTACCAAAGCTGGACTTAGACATAATTTCACTCTCACAACATTATGGCTGGTTGGAGACAGTCCGAACCACAAGTACCGGGTCCATGGTTCTGGCCGTATACTGGGGGGACGGGGACGACTCCCATTAACCCCTGACTATACCGGGGATACGCTTATCACAATGCCTTTCTGGTCTGTGCTGAAGCAGGGCATTCTGGCAGCCAAGTGGCTTGACCTTTATTAGTGAGCCTGGTTACCCCCTCTCGGAACCACAGACTTAGAAATCGACAGCTCATATACAATGCATAAAATATATTTATATATATACCCTTATACACCATTTTAATAAAAAATATCACAAAATTCTTCTAAGTCCCTCGGGAAGAGTGAAAGACGCGCACGTTCATTTTCTGAGCTCCTAGACCTTCCTATAAGAAGTTAGCCAAAAAGTATCTTCGAAAAACGCTTAGGTTAAGTTTCAGAGTTGCTTTTAATGTACCAAAGCTGGACTTAGACATAATTTCACTCTCACAACATTATGGCTGGTTGGAGACAGTCCGAACCACAAGTACCGGGTCCATGGTTCTGGGCGTATACTGGGGGGACGGGGATTACTCCCATTAACCCCTGACTATACCGGGGATACGCTTATCACAATGCCTTTCTGGTCTGTGCTGAAGGAGGGCATTCTGGCAGCCAAGTGGCTTGACCTTTATTAGTGAGCCTGGTTACCCCCTCTCGGAACCACAGACTTAAAAATCGCCAGCTCATATACAGTGCATAAAATATATTTATATATATACCCTTATACACCATTTTAATAAAAAATATCACAAAATTCTTCTAAGTCCCTCGGGAAGAGAGAAAGACGCGCACGTTCATTTTCAGTGCTCCTAGACCTTCCTACAAGAAGTTAGCCAAAAAGTAGCTTCGAAAAACGCTTAGGTTAAGTTTCAGAGTTGCTTCTAATGTACCAAAGCTGGACTTAGACATAATTTCACTCTCACAACATTATGGCTGGTTGGAGACAGTCCGAACCACAAGTACCGGGTCCATGGTTCTGGGCGTATACTGGGGGGATGGGGATTACTCCCATTAACCCCTGACTATACCGGGGATACGCTTATCACAATGCCTTTCTGGTCTGTGCTGAAGGAGGACATTCTGGCAGCCAAGTGGCTTGACCTTTATTAGTGAGCCTGGTTACCCCCTCTCGGAACCACAGACTTAAAAATCGCCAGCTCATATACAGTGCATAAAATATATTTATATATATACCCTTATACACCATTTTAATAAAAAATATCACAAAATTCTTCTAAGTCCCTCGGGAAGAGTGAAAGACGCGCACGTTCATTTTCAGAGCTCCTAGACCTTCCTATAAGAAGTTAGCCAAAAAGTAGCTTCGAAAAACGCTTAGGTTAAGTTTCAGAGTTGCTTCTAATGTACCAAAGCTGGACTTAGACATAATTTCACTCTCACAACATTATGGCTGGTTGGAGACAGTCCGAACCACAAGTACCGGGTCCATGGTTCTGGCCGTATACTGGGGGGACGGGGACGACTCCCATTAACCCCTGACTATACCGGGGATACGCTTATCACAATGCCTTTCTGGTCTGTGCTGAAGCAGGGCATTCTGGCAGCCAAGTGGCTTGACCTTTATTAGTGAGCCTGGTTACCCCCTCTCGGAACTACAGACTTAGAAATCGCCAGCTCAAATACATTGCATAAAATATATTTATATATATACCCTTATACACCATTTTAATAAAAAATATCACAAAATTCTTCTAAGTCCCTCGGGAAGAGTGAAAGACGCGCACGTTCATTTTCAGAGCTCCTAGACCTTCCTATAAGAAGTTAGCCAAAAAGTATCTTCGAAAAACGCTTAGGTTAAATTTCAGAGTTGCTTCTTATGTACCAAAGCTGGACTTGGACATAATTTCACTCTCACAACATTATGGCTGGTTGGAGACAGTCCGAACCACAAGTACCGGGTCCATGGTTCTGGCCGTATACTGGGGGGACAGGGACGACCCCCATTAACCCCTGACTATTCCGGGGATACGCTTATCACAATGCCTATCTGGTCTGTGCTGAAGGAGGACATTCTGGCAGCCAAGTGGCTTGACCTTTATTAGTGAGCCTGGTTACCCCCTCTCGGAACCACAGACTTAAAAATCGCCAGCTCATATACAGTGCATAAAATATATTTATATATATAACCTTATACACCATTATAATAAAAAATTTCACAAAATTCTTCTAAGTCCCTCGGAAGAGTGAAAGACGCGCACGTTTATTTTCAGAGCTCCTAGACCTTCCTACAAGAAGTTAGCCAAAAAGTAGCTTCGAAAAACGCTTAGGTTAAGTTTCAGAGTTGCTTCTAATGTACCAAAGCTGGACTTAGACATAATTTCACTCTCACAACATTATGGCTGGTTGGAGACAGTCCGAACAACAAGTACCGGGTCCATGGTTCTGGGCGTATACTGGGGGGATGGGGATTACTCCCATTAACCCCTGACTATACCGGGGATACGCTTATCACAATGCCTTTCTGGTCTGTGCTGAAGGAGGACATTCTGGCAGCCAAGTGGCTTGACCTTTATTAGTGAGCCTGGTTACCCCCTCTCGGAACCACAGACTTAAAAATCGCCAGCTCATATACAGTGCATA
The DNA here is from genome assembly GCF_040206685.1 of Ascaphus truei. Classification (NCBI taxonomy): domain Eukaryota; kingdom Metazoa; phylum Chordata; class Amphibia; order Anura; family Ascaphidae; genus Ascaphus; species Ascaphus truei. The sequence goes on along the minus strand of NW_027456730.1, from coordinate 866,038 downwards.
AAATATATTTATATATATACCCTTATACACCATTTTAATAAAAAATATCACAAAATTCTTCTAAGTCCCTCGGGAAGAGTGAAAGACGCGCACGTTCATTTTCAGAGCTCCTAGACCTTCCTATAAGAAGTTAGCCAAAAAGTAGCTTCGAAAAACGCTTAGGTTAAGTTTCAGAGTTGCTTCTAATGTACCAAAGCTGGACTTAGACATAATTTCACTCTCACAACATTATGGCTGGTTGGAGACAGTCCGAACCACAAGTACCGGGTCCATGGTTCTGGCCGTATACTGGGGGGACGGGGACGACTCCCATTAACCCCTGACTATACCGGGGATACGCTTATCACAATGCCTTTCTGGTCTGTGCTGAAGCAGGGCATTCTGGCAGCCAAGTGGCTTGACCTTTATTAGTGAGCCTGGTTACCCCCTCTCGGAACTACAGACTTAGAAATCGCCAGCTCAAATACATTGCATAAAATATATTTATATATATACCCTTATACACCATTTTAATAAAAAATATCACAAAATTCTTCTAAGTCCCTCGGGAAGAGTGAAAGACGCGCACGTTCATTTTCAGAGCTCCTAGACCTTCCTATAAGAAGTTAGCCAAAAAGTATCTTCGAAAAACGCTTAGGTTAAATTTCAGAGTTGCTTCTTATGTACCAAAGCTGGACTTGGACATAATTTCACTCTCACAACATTATGGCTGGTTGGAGACAGTCCGAACCACAAGTACCGGGTCCATGGTTCTTGCCGTATACTGGGGGGACGGGGACGACCCCCATTAACCCCTGACTATACCGGGGATACGCTTATCACAATGCCTATCTGGTCTGTGCTGAAGGAGGACATTCTGGCAGCCAAGTGGCTTGACCTTTATTAGTGAGCCTGGTTACCCCCTCTCGGAACCACAGACTTAAAAATCGCCAGCTCATATACAGTGCATAAAATATATTTATATATATAACCTTATACACCATTATAATAAAAAATATCACAAAATTCTTCTAAGTCCCTCGGAAGAGTGAAAGACGCGCACGTTTATTTTCAGAGCTCCTAGACCTTCCTATAAGAAGTTAGCCAAAAAGTATCTTCGAAAAACGCTTAGGTTAAATTTCAGAGTTGCTTCTTATGTACCAAAGCTGGACTTGGACATAATTTCACTCTCACAACATTATGGCTGGTTGGAGATAGTCCGAACCACAAGTACCGGGTCCATGGTTCTGGCCGTATACTGGGGGGACGGGGACGACTCCCATTAACCCCTGACTATACCGGGGATACGCTTATCACAATGCCTTTCTGGTCTGTGCTGAAGCAGGGCATTCTGGCAGCCAAGTGGCTTGACCTTTATTAGTGAGCCTGGTTACCCCCTCTCGGAACCACAGACTTAGAAATCGACAGCTCATATACAATGCATAAAATATATTTATATATATACCCTTATACACCATTTTAATAAAAAATATCACAAAATTCTTCTAAGTCCCTCGGGAAGAGTGAAAGACGCGCACGTTCATTTTCTGAGCTCCTAGACCTTCCTATAAGAAGTTAGCCAAAAAGTATCTTCGAAAAACGCTTAGGTTAAGTTTCAGAGTTGCTTTTAATGTACCAAAGCTGGACTTAGACATAATTTCACTCTCACAACATTATGGCTGGTTGGAGACAGTCCGAACCACAAGTACCGGGTCCATGGTTCTGGCCGTATACTGGGGGGACGGGGACGACTCCCATTAACCCGTGACTATACCGGGGATACGCTTATCACAATGCCTTTCTGGTCTGTGCTGAAGCAGGGCATTCTGGCAGCCAAGTGGCTTGACCTTTATTAGTGAGCCTGGTTACCCCCTCTCGGAACCACAGACTTAGAAATCGCCAGCTCATATACAGTGCATAAAATATATTTATATATATACCCTTATACACCATTTTAATAAAAAATATCACAAAATTCTTCTAAGTCCCTCGGGAAGAGTGAAAGACGCGCACGTTCATTTTTAGAGCTCCTAGACCTTCCTACAAGAAGTTAGCCAAAAGTAGCTTCGAAAAACGCTTAGGTTAAGTTTCAGAGTTGCTTCTAATGTACCAAAGGTGGACTTAGACATAATTTCACTCTCACAACATTATGGCTAGTTGGAGACAGTCCGAACCACAAGTACCGGGTCCATGGTTCTGGGCATATACTGGGGGGACGGGGATTACTCCCATTAACCCCTGACTATACCGGGGATACGCTTATCACAATGCCTTTCTGGTCTGTGCTGAAGGAGGGCATTCTGGCAGCCAAGTGGCTTGACCTTTATTAGTGAGCCTTGTTACCCCCTCTCGGAACCACAGACTTAGAAATCGCCAGCTCATATACAGTGCATAAAATATATTTATATATATACCCTTATACACCATTTTAATAAAAAATATCACAAAATTCTGCTAAGTCCCTCGGGAAGAGTGAAAGACGCGCACGTTCATTTTCAGAGCTCCTAGACCTTCCTATAAGAAGTTAGCCAAAAAGTAGCTTCGAAAAACGCTTAGGTTAAGTTTCAGAGTTGCTTCTAATGTACCAAAGCTGGACTTAGACATAATTTCACTCTCACAACATTATGGCTGGTTGGAGACAGTCCGAACCACAAGTACCGGGTCCATGGTTCTGGGCGTATACTCGGGGGACGGGGACGACTCCCATTAACCCCTGACTATACCGGGGATACGCTTATCACAATGCCTTTCTGGTCTGTGCTGAAGCAGGGCATTCTGGCAGCCAAGTGGCTTGACATTTATTAGTGAGCCTGGTTACCCCCTCTCGGAACCACAGACTTAGAAATCGCCAGCTCAAATACATTGCATAAAATATATTTATATATATACCCTTATACACCATTTTAATAAAAAATATCACAAAAATCTTCTAAGTCCCTCGGGAAGAGTGAAAGACGCGTACGTTCATTTTCTAAGCTCCTAGACCTTCCTATAAAAAGTTAGCCAAAAAGTATCTTCGAAAAACGCTTAGGTTACGTTTCAGAGTTGCTTCTAATGTACCAAAGCTGGACTTAGACATAATTTCACTCTCACAACATTATGGCTGGTTGGAGACAGTCCGAACCACAAGTACCGGGTCCATGGTTCTGGCCGTATACTGGGGGGACGGGGACGACTCCCATTAACCCGTGACTAAACCGGGGATACGCTTATCACAATGCCTTTCTGGTCTGTGCTGAAGCAGGGCATTCTGGCAGCCAAGTGGCTTGAACTTTATTAGTGAGCCTGGTTACCCCCTCTCGGAACCACAGACTTAGAAATCGCCAGCTCATATACAGTGCATAAAATATATTTATATATATACCCTTATACACCATTTTAATAAAAAATATCACAAAATTCTTCTAAGTCCCTCGGGAAGAGTGAAAGACGCGCACGTTCATTTTCAGAGCTCCTAGACCTTCCTATAAGAAGTTAGCCAAAAAGTAGCTTCGAAAAACGCTTAGGTTAAGTTTCAGAGTTGCTTCTAATGTACCAAAGCTGGACTTAGACATAATTTCACTCTCACAACATTATGGCTGGTTGGAGACAGTCCGAACCACAAGTACCGGATCCATGGTTCTGGCCGTATACTGGGGGGACGGGGACGACTCCCATTAACCCCTGACTATACCGGGGATACGCTTATCACAATGCCTTTCTGGTCTGTGCTGAAGCAGGGCATTCTGGCAGCCAAGTGGCTTGACCTTTATTAGTGAGCCTGGTTACCCCCTCTCGGAACCACAGACTTAGAAATCGCCAGCTCAAATACATTGCATAAAATATATTTATATATATACCCTTATACACCATTTTATAAAAAATATCACAAAATTCTTCTAAGTCCCTCGGGAAGAGTCAAAGACGCGCACGTTCATTTTCAGAGCTCCTAGACCTTCCTATAAGAAGTTAGCCAAAAAGTATCTTCGAAAAACGCTTAGGTTAAATTTCAGAGTTGCTTATTATGTACCAAAGCTGGACTTAGACATAATTTCACTCTCACAACATTATGGCTGGTTGGAGACAGTCCGAACCACAAGTACCGGGTCCATGGTTCTGGCCGTATACTGGGGGGACGGGGACGACTCCCATTAACCCCTGACTATACCGGGGATACGCTTATCACAATGCCTTTCTGGTCTGTGCTGAAGCAGGGCATTCTGGCAGCCAAGTGGCTTGACCTTTATTAGTGAGCCTGGTTACCCCCTCTCGGAACCACAGACTTAGAAATCGACAGCTCATATACAATGCATAAAATATATTTATATATATACCCTTATACACCATTTTAATAAAAAATATCACAAAATTCTTCTAAGTCCCTCGGGAAGAGTGAAAGACGCGCACGTTCATTTTCAGAGCTCCTAGACCTTCCTACAAGAAGTTAGCCAAAAAGTAGCTTCGAAAAACGCTTACTGTAGGTTAAGTTTCAGAGTTGCTTCTAATGTACCAAAGCTGGACTTGAACATAATTTCACTCTCACAACATTATGGCTGGTTGGAGAGGGTCCGAACCACAAGTACCGGGTCCATGGTTCTGGCCGTATACTGGGGGGACGGGGACGACTCCCATTAACCCCTGACTATACCGGGGATACGCTTATCACAATGCCTTTCTGGTCTGTGCTGAAGCAGGGCATTCTGGCAGCCAAGTGGCTTGACCTTTATTAGTGAGCCTGGTTACCCCCTCTCGGAACCACAGACTTAGAAATCGACAGCTCATATACAATGCATAAAATATATATATATATATATACCCTTAAACACCATTTTAATAAAAAATATCACAAAATTCTTCTAAGTCCCTCGGGAAGAGTGAAAGACGCGTACGTTCATTTTCTGAGCTCCTAGACCTTCCTACAAGAAGTTAGCCAAAAAGTAGCTTCGAAAAACGCTTAGGTTAAGTTTCAGAGTTGCTTCTAATGTACCAAAGCTGGACTTAGACATAATTTCACTCTCACAACATTATGGCTGGTTGGAGACAGTCCGAACCACAAGTACCGGGTCCATGGTTCTGGGCGTATACTGGGGGGACGGGGATTACTCCCATTAACCCCTGACTATACCGGGGATACGCTTATCACAATGCCTTTCTGGTCTGTGCTGAAGGAGGGCATTCTGGCAGCCAAGTGGCTTGACCTTTATTAGTGAGCCTGGTTACCCCCTCTCGGAACCACAGACTTAGAAATCGCCAGCTCATATACAGTGCATAAAATATATTTATATATATACCCTTATACACCATTTTAATAAAAAATATCACAAAATTCTTCTAAGTCCCTCGGGAAGAGTGAAAGACGCGCACGTTCATTTTCAGAGCTCCTAGACCTTCCTACAAGAAGTTAGCCAAAAAGTAGCTTCGAAAAACGCTTAGGTTAAGTTTCAGAGTTGCTTCTAATGTACCAAAGCTGGACTTGAACATAATTTCACTCTCACAACATTATGGCTGGTTGGAGACAGTCCGAACCACAAGTACCGGGTCCATGGTTCTGGCCATATACTGGGGGGACGGGGACGACTCCCATTAACCCCTGACTATACCGGGGATACGCTTATCACAATGCCTTTCTGGTCTGTGCTGAAGCAGGGCATTCTGGCAGCCAAGTGGCTTGACCTTTATTAGTGAGCCTGGTTACCCCCTCTCGGAACCACAGACTTAGAAATCGACAGCTCATATACAATGCATAAAATATATATATATATATACCCTTAAACACCATTTTAATAAAAAATATCACAAAATTCTTCTAAGTCCCTCGGGAAGAGTGAAAGACGCGTACGTTCATTTTCTGAGCTCCTAGACCTTCCTACAAGAAGTTAGCCAAAAAGTAGCTTCGAAAAACGCTTAGGTTAAGTTTCAGAGTTGCTTCTAATGTACCAAAGCTGGACTTAGACATAATTTCACTCTCACAACATTATGGCTGGTTGGAGACAGTCCGAACCACAAGTACCGGGTCCATGGTTCTGGGCGTATACTGGGGGGACGGGGATTACTCCCATTAACCCCTGACTATACCGGGGATACGCTTATCACAATGCCTTTCTGGTCTGTGCTGAAGGAGGGCATTCTGGCAGCCAAGTGGCTTGACCTTTATTAGTGAGCCTGGTTACCCCCTCTCGGAACCACAGACTTAGAAATCGCCAGCTCATATACAGTGCATAAAATATATTTATATATATACCCTTATACACCATTTTAATAAAAAATATCACAAAATTCTTCTAAGTCCCTCGGGAAGAGTGAAAGACGCGCACGTTCATTTTCAGAGCTCCTAGACCTTCCTATAAGAAGTTAGCCAAAAAGTAGCTTCGAAGAACGCTTAGGTTAAGTTTCAGAGTTGCTTCTAATGTACCAAAGCTGGACTTAGACATAATTTCACTCTCACAACATTATGGCTGGTTGGAGACAGTCCGAACCACAAGTACCGGGTCCATGGTTCTGGCCGTATACTGGGGGGACGGGGACGACTCCCATTAACCCCTGACTATACCGGGGATACGCTTATCACAATGCCTTTCTGGTCTGTGCTGAAGCAGGGCATTCTGGCAGCCAAGTGGCTTGACCTTTATTAGTGAGCCTGGTTACCCCCTCTCGGAACCACAGACTTAGAAATAGCCAGCTCATTAACAATGCATAAAATATATTATTATATATACCCTTATACACCATTTTAATAAAAAATATCACAAAATTCTTCTAAGTCCCTCGGGAAGAGTGAAAGACGCGCACGTTCATTTTCTGAGCTCCTAGACCTTCCTATAAGAAGTTAGCCAAAAAGTATCTTCGAAAAACGCTTAGGTTAAGTTTCAGAGTTGCTTTTAATGTACCAAAGCTGGACTTGAACATAATTTCACTCTCACAACATTATGGCTGGTTGGAGACAGTCCGAACCACAAGTACCGGGTCCATGGTTCTGGCCATATACTGGGGGGACGGGGACGACTCCCATTAACCCCTGACTATACCGGGGATACGCTTATCACAATGCCTTTCTGGTCTGTGCTGAAGCAGGGCATTCTGGCAGCCAAGTGGCTTGACCTTTATTAGTGAGCCTGGTTACCCCCTCTCGGAACCACAGACTTAGAAATAGCCAGCTCATTAACAATGCATAAAATATATTATTATATATACCCTTATACACCATTTTAATAAAAAATATCACAAAAATCTTCTAAGTCCCTCGGGAAGAGTGAAAGACGCGCACGTTCATTTTCTGAGCTCCTAGACCTTCCTATAAAAAGTTAGCCAAAAAGTATCTTCGAAAAACGCTTAGGTTAAGTTTCAGAGTTGCTTCTAATGTACCAAAGCTGGACTTAGACATAATTTCACTCTCACAACATTATGGCTGGTTGGAGACAGTCCGAACCACAAGTACCGGGTCCATGGTTCTGGCCGTATACTGGGGGGACGTGGACGACTCCCATTAACCCCTGACTATACCGGGGATACACTTATCACAATGCCTTTCTGGTCTGTGCTGAAGCAGGGCATTCTGGCAGCCAAGTGGCTTGACCTTTTTTAGTGAGCCTGGTTACCCCCTCTCGGAACCACAGACTTAGAAATCGCCAGCTCATATACAGTGCATAAAATATATTTATATATATACCCTTATACACCATTTTAATAAAAAATATCACAAAATTCTTCTAAGTCCCTCGGGAAGAGTGAAAGACGCGCACGTTCATTTTCAGAGCTCCTAGACCTTCCTATAAGAAGTTAGCCAAAAAGTAGCTTCGAAAAACGCTTAGGTTAAGTTTCAGAGTTGCTTCTAATGTACCAAAGCTGGACTTAGACATAATTTCACTCTCACAACATTATGGCTGGTTGGAGACAGTCCGAACCACAAGTACCGGGTCCATGGTTCTGGCCGTATACTGGGGGGACGGGGACGACTCCCATTAACCCCTGACTATACCGGGGATACGCTTATCACAATGCCTTTCTGGTCTGTGCTGAAGCAGGGCATTCTGGCAGCCAAGTGGCTTGACCTTTATTAGTGAGCCTGGTTACCCCCTCTCGGAACCACAGACTTAGAAATCGACAGCTCATATACAATGCATAAAATATATTTATATATATACCCTTATACACCATTTTAATAAAAAATATCACAAAATTCTTCTAAGTCCCTCGGGAAGAGTGAAAGACGCGCACGTTCATTTTCAGAGCTCCTAGACCTTCCTACAAGAAGTTAGCCAAAAAGTAGCTTCGAAAAACGCTTAGGTTAAGTTTCAGAGTTGCTTCTAATGTACCAAAGCTGGACTTAGATATAATTTCACTCTCACAACATTATGGCTGGTTGGAGACAGTCCGAACTACAAGTACCGGGTCCATGGTTCTGGGCGTATACTGGGGGGACGGGGATTACTCCCATTAACCCCTGACTATACCGGGGATACGCTTATCACAATGCCTTTCTGGTCTGTGCTGAAGGAGGGCATTCTGGCAGCCAAGTGGCTTGACCTTTATTAGTGAGCCTGGTTACCCCCTCTCGGAACCACAGACTTAGAAATCGCCAGCTCATATACAGTGCATAAAATATATTTATATATATACCCTTATACACCATTTTAATAAAAAATATCACAAAATTCTTCTAAGTCCCTCGGGAAGAGTGAAAGACGCGCACGTTCATTTTCAGAGCTCCTAGACCTTCCTATAAGAAGTTAGCCAAAAAGTATCTTCGAAAAACGCTTAGGTTAAGTTTCAGAGTTGCTTCTAATGTACCAAAGCTGGACTTAGACATAATTTCACTCTCACAACATTATGGCTGGTTGGAGACAGTCCGAACCACAAGTACCGGGTCCATGGTTCTGGGCGTATACTGGGGGGACGGGGACGACTCCCATTAACCCCTGACTATACCGGGGATACGCTTATCACAATGCCTTTCTGGTCTGTGCTGAAGCAGGGCATTCTGGCAGGCAAGTGGCTTGACCTTTATTAGTGAGCCTGGTTACCCCCTCTCGGAACCACAGACTTAGAAATCGCCAGCTCAAATACATTGCATAAAATATATTTATATATATACCCTTATACACCATTTTATAAAAAATATCACAAAATTCTTCTAAGTCCCTCGGGAAGAGTCAAAGACGCGCACGTTCATTTTCAGAGCTCCTAGACCTTCCTATAAGAAGTTAGCCAAAAAGTATCTTCGAAAAACGCTTAGGTTAAATTTCAGAGTTGCTTATTATGTACCAAAGCTGGACTTAGACATAATTTCACTCTCACAACATTATGGCTGGTTGGAGACAGTCCGAACCACAAGTACCGGGTCCATGGTTCTGGCCGTATACTGGGGGGACGGGGACGACTCCCATTAACCCCTGACTATACCGGGGATACGCTTATCACAATGCCTTTCTGGTCTGTGCTGAAGCAGGGCATTCTGGCAGCCAAGTGGCTTGACCTTTATTAGTGAGCCTGGTTACCCCCTCTCGGAACCACAGACTTAGAAATCGACAGCTCATATACAATGCATAAAATATATTTATATATATACCCTTATACACCATTTTAATAAAAAATATCACAAAATTCTTCTAAGTCCCTCGGGAAGAGTGAAAGACGCGCACGTTCATTTTCAGAGCTCCTAGACCTTCCTACAAGAAGTTAGCCAAAAAGTAGCTTCGAAAAACGCTTACTGTAGGTTAAGTTTCAGAGTTGCTTCTAATGTACCAAAGCTGGACTTGAACATAATTTCACTCTCACAACATTATGGCTGGTTGGAGAGGGTCCGAACCACAAGTACCGGGTCCATGGTTCTGGCCGTATACTGGGGGGACGGGGACGACTCCCATTAACCCCTGACTATACCGGGGATACGCTTATCACAATGCCTTTCTGGTCTGTGCTGAAGCAGGGCATTCTGGCAGCCAAGTGGCTTGACCTTTATTAGTGAGCCTGGTTACCCCCTCTCGGAACCACAGACTTAGAAATCGACAGCTCATATACAATGCATAAAATATATATATATATATATATACCCTTAAACACCATTTTAATAAAAAATATCACAAAATTCTTCTAAGTCCCTCGGGAAGAGTGAAAGACGCGTACGTTCATTTTCTGAGCTCCTAGACCTTCCTACAAGAAGTTAGCCAAAAAGTAGCTTCGAAAAACGCTTAGGTTAAGTTTCAGAGTTGCTTCTAATGTACCAAAGCTGGACTTAGACATAATTTCACTCTCACAACATTATGGCTGGTTGGAGACAGTCCGAACCACAAGTACCGGGTCCATGGTTCTGGGCGTATACTGGGGGGACGGGGATTACTCCCATTAACCCCTGACTATACCGGGGATACGCTTATCACAATGCCTTTCTGGTCTGTGCTGAAGGAGGGCATTCTGGCAGCCAAGTGGCTTGACCTTTATTAGTGAGCCTGGTTACCCCCTCTCGGAACCACAGACTTAGAAATCGCCAGCTCATATACAGTGCATAAAATATATTTATATATATACCCTTATACACCATTTTAATAAAAAATATCACAAAATTCTTCTAAGTCCCTCGGGAAGAGTGAAAGACGCGCACGTTCATTTTCAGAGCTCCTAGACCTTCCTACAAGAAGTTAGCCAAAAAGTAGCTTCGAAAAACGCTTAGGTTAAGTTTCAGAGTTGCTTCTAATGTACCAAAGCTGGACTTGAACATAATTTCACTCTCACAACATTATGGCTGGTTGGAGACAGTCCGAACCACAAGTACCGGGTCCATGGTTCTGGCCATATACTGGGGGGACGGGGACGACTCCCATTAACCCCTGACTATACCGGGGATACGCTTATCACAATGCCTTTCTGGTCTGTGCTGAAGCAGGGCATTCTGGCAGCCAAGTGGCTTGACCTTTATTAGTGAGCCTGGTTACCCCCTCTCGGAACCACAGACTTAGAAATCGACAGCTCATATACAATGCATAAAATATATATATATATATACCCTTAAACACCATTTTAATAAAAAATATCACAAAATTCTTCTAAGTCCCTCGGGAAGAGTGAAAGACGCGTACGTTCATTTTCTGAGCTCCTAGACCTTCCTACAAGAAGTTAGCCAAAAAGTAGCTTCGAAAAACGCTTAGGTTAAGTTTCAGAGTTGCTTCTAATGTACCAAAGCTGGACTTAGACATAATTTCACTCTCACAACATTATGGCTGGTTGGAGACAGTCCGAACCACAAGTACCGGGTCCATGGTTCTGGGCGTATACTGGGGGGACGGGGATTACTCCCATTAACCCCTGACTATACCGGGGATACGCTTATCACAATGCCTTTCTGGTCTGTGCTGAAGGAGGGCATTCTGGCAGCCAAGTGGCTTGACCTTTATTAGTGAGCCTGGTTACCCCCTCTCGGAACCACAGACTTAGAAATCGCCAGCTCATATACAGTGCATAAAATATATTTATATATATACCCTTATACACCATTTTAATAAAAAATATCACAAAATTCTTCTAAGTCCCTCGGGAAGAGTGAAAGACGCGCACGTTCATTTTCAGAGCTCCTAGACCTTCCTATAAGAAGTTAGCCAAAAAGTAGCTTCGAAGAACGCTTAGGTTAAGTTTCAGAGTTGCTTCTAATGTACCAAAGCTGGACTTAGACATAATTTCACTCTCACAACATTATGGCTGGTTGGAGACAGTCCGAACCACAAGTACCGGGTCCATGGTTCTGGCCGTATACTGGGGGGACGGGGACGACTCCCATTAACCCCTGACTATACCGGGGATACGCTTATCACAATGCCTTTCTGGTCTGTGCTGAAGCAGGGCATTCTGGCAGCCAAGTGGCTTGACCTTTATTAGTGAGCCTGGTTACCCCCTCTCGGAACCACAGACTTAGAAATAGCCAGCTCATTAACAATGCATAAAATATATTATTATATATACCCTTATACACCATTTTAATAAAAAATATCACAAAATTCTTCTAAGTCCCTCGGGAAGAGTGAAAGACGCGCACGTTCATTTTCTGAGCTCCTAGACCTTCCTATAAGAAGTTAGCCAAAAAGTATCTTCGAAAAACGCTTAGGTTAAGTTTCAGAGTTGCTTTTAATGTACCAAAGCTGGACTTGAACATAATTTCACTCTCACAACATTATGGCTGGTTGGAGACAGTCCGAACCACAAGTACCGGGTCCATGGTTCTGGCCATATACTGGGGGGACGGGGACGACTCCCATTAACCCCTGACTATACCGGGGATACGCTTATCACAATGCCTTTCTGGTCTGTGCTGAAGCAGGGCATTCTGGCAGCCAAGTGGCTTGACCTTTATTAGTGAGCCTGGTTACCCCCTCTCGGAACCACAGACTTAGAAATAGCCAGCTCATTAACAATGCATAAAATATATTATTATATATACCCTTATACACCATTTTAATAAAAAATATCACAAAAATCTTCTAAGTCCCTCGGGAAGAGTGAAAGACGCGCACGTTCATTTTCTGAGCTCCTAGACCTTCCTATAAAAAGTTAGCCAAAAAGTATCTTCGAAAAACGCTTAGGTTAAGTTTCAGAGTTGCTTCTAATGTACCAAAGCTGGACTTAGACATAATTTCACTCTCACAACATTATGGCTGGTTGGAGACAGTCCGAACCACAAGTACCGGGTCCATGGTTCTGGCCGTATACTGGGGGGACGTGGACGACTCCCATTAACCCCTGACTATACCGGGGATACACTTATCACAATGCCTTTCTGGTCTGTGCTGAAGCAGGGCATTCTGGCAGCCAAGTGGCTTGACCTTTTTTAGTGAGCCTGGTTACCCCCTCTCGGAACCACAGACTTAGAAATCGCCAGCTCATATACAGTGCATAAAATATATTTATATATATACCCTTATACACCATTTTAATAAAAAATATCACAAAATTCTTCTAAGTCCCTCGGGAAGAGTGAAAGACGCGCACGTTCATTTTCAGAGCTCCTAGACCTTCCTATAAGAAGTTAGCCAAAAAGTAGCTTCGAAAAACGCTTAGGTTAAGTTTCAGAGTTGCTTCTAATGTACCAAAGCTGGACTTAGACATAATTTCACTCTCACAACATTATGGCTGGTTGGAGACAGTCCGAACCACAAGTACCGGGTCCATGGTTCTGGCCGTATACTGGGGGGACGGGGACGACTCCCATTAACCCCTGACTATACCGGGGATACGCTTATCACAATGCCTTTCTGGTCTGTGCTGAAGCAGGGCATTCTGGCAGCCAAGTGGCTTGACCTTTATTAGTGAGCCTGGTTACCCCCTCTCGGAACCACAGACTTAGAAATCGACAGCTCATATACAATGCATAAAATATATTTATATATATACCCTTATACACCATTTTAATAAAAAATATCACAAAATTCTTCTAAGTCCCTCGGGAAGAGTGAAAGACGCGCACGTTCATTTTCAGAGCTCCTAGACCTTCCTACAAGAAGTTAGCCAAAAAGTAGCTTCGAAAAACGCTTAGGTTAAGTTTCAGAGTTGCTTCTAATGTACCAAAGCTGGACTTAGATATAATTTCACTCTCACAACATTATGGCTGGTTGGAGACAGTCCGAACTACAAGTACCGGGTCCATGGTTCTGGGCGTATACTGGGGGGACGGGGATTACTCCCATTAACCCCTGACTATACCGGGGATACGCTTATCACAATGCCTTTCTGGTCTGTGCTGAAGGAGGGCATTCTGGCAGCCAAGTGGCTTGACCTTTATTAGTGAGCCTGGTTACCCCCTCTCGGAACCACAGACTTAGAAATCGCCAGCTCATATACAGTGCATAAAATATATTTATATATATACCCTTATACACCATTTTAATAAAAAATATCACAAAATTCTTCTAAGTCCCTCGGGAAGAGTGAAAGACGCGCACGTTCATTTTCAGAGCTCCTAGACCTTCCTATAAGAAGTTAGCCAAAAAGTATCTTCGAAAAACGCTTAGGTTAAGTTTCAGAGTTGCTTCTAATGTACCAAAGCTGGACTTAGACATAATTTCACTCTCACAACATTATGGCTGGTTGGAGACAGTCCGAACCACAAGTACCGGGTCCATGGTTCTGGGCGTATACTGGGGGGACGGGGACGACTCCCATTAACCCCTGACTATACCGGGGATACGCTTATCACAATGCCTTTCTGGTCTGTGCTGAAGCAGGGCATTCTGGCAGGCAAGTGGCTTGACCTTTATTAGTGAGCCTGGTTACCCCCTCTCGGAACCACAGACTTAGAAATCGCCAGCTCATATACAGTGCATAAAATATATTTATATATATACCCTTATACACCATTTTAATAAAAAATATCACAAAATTCTTCTAAGTCCCTCGGGAAGAGTGAAAGACGCGCACGTTCATTTTCTGAGCTCCTAGACCTTCCTATAAGAAGTTAGCCAAAAAGTATCTTCGAAAAACGCTTAGGTTAAGTTTCAGAGTTGCTTCTAATGTACCAAAGCTGGACTTAGACATAATTTCACTCTCACAACATTATGGCTGGTTGGAGACAGTCCGAACCACAAGTACCGGGTCCATGGTTCTGGCCGTATACTGGGGGGACGGGGACGACTCCCATTAACCCGTGACTATACCGGGGATACGCTTATCACAATGCCTTTCTGGTCTGTGCTGAAGCAGGGCATTCTGGCAGCCAAGTGGCTTGACCTTTATTAGTGAGCCTGGTTACCCCCTCTCGGAACCACAGACTTAGAAATAGCCAGCTCATTAACAATGCATAAAATATATTATAATATATACCCTTATACACCATTTTAATAAAAAATATCACAAAATTCTTCTAAGTCCCTCGGGAAGAGTGAAAGACGCGCACGTTCATTTTCTGAGCTCCTAGACCTTCCTATAAGAAGTTAGCCAAAAAGTATCTTCGAAAAACGCTTAGGTTAAGTTTCAGAGTTGCTTTTAATGTACCAAAGCTGGACTTGAACATAATTTCACTCTCACAACATTATGGCTGGTTGGAGACAGTCCGAACCACAAGTACCGGGTCCATGGTACTGGCCATATACTGGGGGGACGGGGACGACTCCCATTAACCCCTGACTATACCGGGGATACGCTTATCACAATGCCTTTCTGGTCTGTGCTGAAGCAGGGCATTCTGGCAGCCAAGTGGCTTGACTTTTATTAGTGAGCCTGGTTACCCCCTCTCGGAACCACAGACTTAGAAATCGCCAGCTCATATACAGTGCATAAAATATAATAATATATATACCCTTATACACCATTTTAATAAAAAATATCACAAAATTCTTCTAAGTCCCTCGGGAAGAGTGAAAGACGCGCACGTTCATTTTCAGAGCTCCTAGACCTTCCTATAAGAAGTTAGCCAAAAAGTAGCTTCGAAAAACACTTAGGTTAAGTTTCAGATTTGCTTCTAATGTACCAAAGCTGGACTTAGACATAATTTCACTCTCACAATATTATGGCTGGTTGGAGACAGTCCGAACCACAAGTACCGGGTTCATGGTTCTGGGCGTATACTGGGGGGACGGGGACGACTCCCATTAACCGCTGACTATACCGGGGATACGCTTATCACAATGCCTCTCTGGTCTGTGCTGAAGCAGGGCATTCTGGCAGCCAAGTGGCTTGACCTTTATTAGTGAGCCAGGTTACCCCCTCTCGGAACCACAGACTTAGAAATCGCCAGCTCATATACAGTGCATAAAATATATTTATATATATACCCTTATACACCTTTTTAATAAAAAATATCACACAATTCTTCTAAGTCCCTCGGGAAGAGTGAAAGACGCGCACGTTCATTTTCAGAGCTCCTAGACCTTCCTATAAGAAGTTAGCCAAAAAGTAGCTTCGAAAAACGCTTAGGTTAAGTTTCAGAGTTGCTTCTAATGTACCAAAGCTGGACTTAGACATAATTTCACTCTCACAACATTATGGCTGGTTGGAGACAGTCCGAACCACAAGTACCGGGTCCATGGTTCTGGCCGTATACTGGGGGGACGGGGACGACTCCCATTAACCCCTGACTATACCGGGGATACGCTTATCACAATGCCTTTCTGGTCTGTGCTGAAGCAGGGCATTCTGGCAGCCAAGTGGCTTGACCTTTATTAGTGAGCCTGGTTACCCCCTCTCGGAACCACAGACTTAGAAATCGCCAGCTCATATACAGTGCATAAAATATATTTATATATATATACCCTTATACACCATTTTAATAAACAATATCACAAAATTCTTCTACTGTAAGTCCCTCGGGAAGAGTGAAAGACGCGCACGTTCATTTTCAGAGCTCCTAAACCTTCCTATAAGATGTTAGCCAAAAAGTAGCTTAGAAAAAAGCTTAGGTTAAGTTTCAGAGTTGCTTCTAATGTACCAAAGCTGGACTTAGACATAATTTCACTCTCACAACATTATGGCTGGTTGGAGACAGTCCGAACCACAAGTACCGGGTCCATGGTACTGGCCATATACTGGGGGGACGGGGACGACTCCCATTAACCCCTGACTATACCGGGGATACGCTTATCACAATGCCTTTCTGGTCTGTGCTGAAGCAGGGCATTCTGGCAGCCAAGTGGCTTGACTTTTATTAGTGAGCCTGGTTACCCCCTCTCGGAACCACAGACTTAGAAATCGCCAGCTCATATACAGTGCATAAAATATAATAATATATATACCCTTATACACCATTTTAATAAAAAATATCACAAAATTCTTCTAAGTCCCTCGGGAAGAGTGAAAGACGCGCACGTTCATTTTCAGAGCTCCTAGACCTTCCTATAAGAAGTTAGCCAAAAAGTAGCTTCGAAAAACACTTAGGTTAAGTTTCAGATTTGCTTCTAATGTACCAAAGCTGGACTTAGACATAATTTCACTCTCACAATATTATGGCTGGTTGGAGACAGTCCGAACCACAAGTACCGGGTTCATGGTTCTGGGCGTATACTGGGGGGACGGGGACGACTCCCATTAACCGCTGACTAAACCGGGGATACGCTTATCACAATGCCTCTCTGGTCTGTGCTGAAGCAGGGCATTCTGGCAGCCAAGTTGCTTGACCTTTATTAGTGAGCCAGGTTACCCCCTCTCGGAACCACAGACTTAGAAATCGCCAGCTCATATACAGTGCATAAAATATATTTATATATATACCCTTATACACCTTTTTAATAAAAAATATCACACAATTCTTCTAAGTCCCTCGGGAAGAGTGAAAGACGCGCACGTTCATTTTCAGAGCTCCTAGACCTTCCTATAAGAAGTTAGCCAAAAAGTAGCTTCGAAAAACGCTTAGGTTAAGTTTCAGAGTTGCTTCTAATGTACCAAAGCTGGACTTAGACATAATTTCACTCTCACAACATTATGGCTGGTTGGAGACAGTCCGAACCACAAGTACCGGGTCCATGGTTCTGGCCGTATACTGGGGGGACGGGGACGACTCCCATTAACCCCTGACTATACCGGGGATACGCTTATCACAAAGCCTTTCTGGTCTGTGCTGAAGCAGGGCATTCTGGCAGCCAAGTGGCTTGACCTTTATTAGTGAGCCTGGTTACCCCCTCTCGGAACCACAGACTTAGAAATCGCCAGCTCATATACAGTGCATAAAATATATTTATATATATATACCCTTATACACCATTTTAATAAACAATATCACAAAATTCTTCTAAGTCCCTCGGGAAGAGTGAAAGACGCGCACGTTCATTTTCAGAGCTCCTAAACCTTCCTATAAGATGTTAGCCAAAAAGTAGCTTAGAAAAAAGCTTAGGTTAAGTTTCAGAGTTGCTTCTAATGTACCAAAGCTGGACTTAGACATAATTTCACTCTCACAACATTATGGCTGGTTGGAGACCGTCCGAACCACAAGTACCGGGTCCATGGTTCTGGGCGTATACTGGGGGGACGGGGACGACTCCCATTAACCCCTGACTATACCGGGGATACGCTTATCACAATGCCTTTCTGGTCTGTGCTGAAGCAGGGCATTCTGGCAGCCAAGTGGCTTGACCTTTATTAGTGAGCCTGGTTACCCCCTCTCGGAACCACAGACTTAGAAATCGCCAGCTCATATACAGTGCATAAAATATATTTATATATATACCCTTATACACCATTTTAATAAAAAATATCACAAAATTCTTCTAAGTCCCTCGGGAAGAGTGAAAGACGCGCACGTTCATTTTCAGAGCTACTAGACCTTCCTATAAGATGTTAGCCAAAAAGTAGCTTAGAAAAAAGCTTAGGTTAAGTTTCAGAGTTGCTTCTAATGTACCAAAGCTGGACTTAGACATAATTTCACTCTCACAACATTATGGCTGGTTGGAGACAGTCCGAACCACAAGTACCGGGTCCATGGTTCTGGGCGTATACTGGGGGGACGGGGACGACTCCCATTAACCCCTGACTATACCGGGGATACGCTTATCACAATGCCTTTCTGGTCTGTGCTGAAGCAGGGCATTCTGGCAGGCAAGTGGCTTGACCTTTATTAGTGAGCCTGGTTACCCCCTCTCGGAACCACAGACTTAGAAATCGCCAGCTCATATACAGTGCATAAAATATATTTATATATATACCCTTATACACCATTTTAATAAAAAATATCACAAAATTCTTCTAAGTCCCTCGGGAAGAGTGAAAGACGCGCACGTTCATTTTCAGAGCTCCTAAACCTTCCTATAAGAAGTTAGCCAAAAAGTAGCTTCGAAAAACGCTTAGGTTAAGTTTCAGAGTTGCTTCTAATGTACCAAAGCTGGACTTAGACATAATTTCACTCTCACAATATTATGGCTGGTTGGAGACAGTCCGAACCACAAGTACCGGGTCCATGGTTCTGGGCGTATACTGGGGGGACGGGGACGACTCCCATTAACCGCTCACTATACCGGGGATACGCTTATCACAATGCCTTTCTGGTCTGTGCTGAAGCAGGGCATTCTGGCAGCCAAGTGTCTTGACCTTTATTAGTGAGCCTGGTTACCCCCTCTCGGAACCACAGACTTAGAAATCGCCAGCTCATATACAGTGCATAAAATATATTTATATATATACCCTTATACACCATTTTAATAAAAAATATCACACAATTCTTCTAAGTCCCTCGGGAAGAGTGAAAGACGCGCACGTTCATTTTCAGAGCTCCTAAACCTTCCTATAAGATGTTAGCCAAAAAGTAGCTTAGAAAAAAGCTTAGGTTAAGTTTCAGAGTTGCTTCTAATGTACCAAAGCTGGACTTAGACATAATTTCACTCTCACAACATTATGGCTGGTTGGAGACCGTCCGAACCACAAGTACCGGGTCCATGGTTCTGGGCGTATACTGGGGGGACGGGGACGACTCCCATTAACCCCTGACTATACCGGGGATACGCTTATCACAATGCCTTTCTGGTCTGTGCTGAAGCAGGGCATTCTGGCAGCCAAGTGGCTTGACCTTTATTAGTGAGCCTGGTTACCCCCTCTCGGAACCACAGACTTAGAAATCGCCAGCTCATATACAGTGCATAAAATATATTTATATATATACCCTTATACACCATTTTAATAAAAAATATCACAAAATTCTTCTAAGTCCCTCGGGAAGAGTGAAAGACGCGCACGTTCATTTTCAGAGCTACTAGACCTTCCTATAAGATGTTAGCCAAAAAGTAGCTTAGAAAAAAGCTTAGGTTAAGTTTCAGAGTTGCTTCTAATGTACCAAAGCTGGACTTAGACATAATTTCACTCTCACAACATTATGGCTGGTTGGAGACAGTCCGAACCACAAGTACCGGGTCCATGGTTCTGGGCGTATACTGGGGGGACGGGGACGACTCCCATTAACCCCTGACTATACCGGGGATACGCTTATCACAATGCCTTTCTGGTCTGTGCTGAAGCAGGGCATTCTGGCAGGCAAGTGGCTTGACCTTTATTAGTGAGCCTGGTTACCCCCTCTCGGAACCACAGACTTAGAAATCGCCAGCTCATATACAGTGCATAAAATATATTTATATATATACCCTTATACACCATTTTAATAAAAAATATCACAAAATTCTTCTAAGTCCCTCGGGAAGAGTGAAAGACGCGCACGTTCATTTTCAGAGCTCCTAAACCTTCCTATAAGAAGTTAGCCAAAAAGTAGCTTCGAAAAACGCTTAGGTTAAGTTTCAGAGTTGCTTCTAATGTACCAAAGCTGGACTTAGACATAATTTCACTCTCACAATATTATGGCTGGTTGGAGACAGTCCGAACCACAAGTACCGGGTCCATGGTTCTGGGCGTATACTGGGGGGACGGGGACGACTCCCATTAACCGCTCACTATACCGGGGATACGCTTATCACAATGCCTTTCTGGTCTGTGCTGAAGCAGGGCATTCTGGCAGCCAAGTGTCTTGACCTTTATTAGTGAGCCTGGTTACCCCCTCTCGGAACCACAGACTTAGAAATCGCCAGCTCATATACAGTGCATAAAATATATTTATATATATACCCTTATACACCATTTTAATAAAAAATATCACACAATTCTTCTAAGTCCCTCGGGAAGAGTGAAAGACGCGCACGTTCATTTTCAGAGCTCCTAGACCTTCCTATAAGAAGTTAGCCAAAAAGTAGCTTCGAAAAACGCTTAGGTTAAGTTTCAGAGTTGCTTCTAATGTACCAAAGCTGGACTTAGACATAATTTCACTCTCACAACATTATGGCTGGTTGGAGACAGTCCGAACAACAAGTACCGGGTCCATGGTTCTGGCCGTATACTGGGGGGACGGGGACGACTCCCATTAACCCCTGACTATACCGGGGATACGCTTATCACAATGCCTTTCTGGTCTGTGCTGAAGCAGGGCATTCTGGCAGCCAAGTGGCTTGACCTTTATTAGTGAGCCTGGTTACCCCCTCTCGGAACCACAGACTAAGAAATCGACAGCTCATATACAATACATAAAATATATTTATATATATACCCTTATACACCATTTTAATAAAAAATATCACAAAATTCTTCTAAGTCCCTCGGGAAGAGTGAAAGACGCGCACGTTCATTTTCTGAGCTCCTAGACCTTCCTATAAGAAGTTAGCCAAAAAGTATCTTCGAAAAACGCTTAGGTTAAGTTTCAGAGTTGCTTTTAATGTACCAAAGCTGGACTTAGACATAATTTCACTCTCACAACATTATGGCTGGTTGGAGACAGTCCGAACCACAAGTACCGGGTCCATGGTTCTGGCCGTATACTGGGGGGAAGGGGACGATTCCCATTAACCCGTGACTATACCGGGGATACGCTTATCACAATGCCTTTCTGGTCTTTGCTGAAGCAGGGCATTCTGGCAGCCAAGTGGCTTGACCTTTATTAGTGAGCCTGGTTACCCCCTCTCGGAACCACAGACTTAGAAATCGCCAGCTCATATACAGTGCATAAAATATATTTATATATATACCCTTATACACCATTTTAATAAAAAATATCACAAAATTCTTCTAAGTCCCTCGGGAAGAGTGAAAGACGCGCACGTTCATTTTCAGAGCTCCTAAACCTTCCTATAAGAAGTTAGCCAAAAAGTATCTTCGAAAAACGCTTAGGTTAAGTTTCAGAGTTGCTTCTAATGTACCAAAGCTGGACTTAGACATAATTTCACTCTCACAATATTATGGCTGGTTGGAGACAGTCCGAACCACAAGTACCGGGTCCATGGTTCTGGGCGTATACTGGGGGGACGGGGACGACTCCCATTAACCCCTGACTATACCGGGGATACGCTTATCACAATGCCTTTCTGGTCTGTGCTGAAGCAGGGCATTCTGGCAGCCAAGTGGCTTGACTTTTATTAGTGAGCCTGGTTACCCCCTCTCGGAACCACAGACTTAGAAATCGCCAGCTCATATACAGTGCATAAAATATAATAATATATATACCCTTATACACCATTTTAATAAAAAATATCACAAAATTCTTCTAAGTCCCTCGGGAAGAGTGAAAGACGCGCACGTTCATTTTCAGAGCTCCTAGACCTTCCTATAAGAAGTTAGCCAAAAAGTAGCTTCGAAAAACACTTAGGTTAAGTTTCAGATTTGCTTCTAATGTACCAAAGCTGGACTTAGACATAATTTCACTCTCACAATATTATGGCTGGTTGGAGACAGTCCGAACCACAAGTACCGGGTTCATGGTTCTGGGCGTATACTGGGGGGACGGGGACGACTCCCATTAACCGCTGACTATACCGGGGATACGCTTATCACAATGCCTCTCTGGTCTGTGCTGAAGCAGGGCATTCTGGCAGCCAAGTTGCTTGACCTTTATTAGTGAGCCAGGTTACCCCCTCTCGGAACCACAGACTTAGAAATCGCCAGCTCATATACAGTGCATAAAATATATTTATATATATACCCTTATACACCTTTTTAATAAAAAATATCACACAATTGTTCTAAGTCCCTCGGGAAGAGTGAAAGACGCGCACGTTCATTTTCAGATCTCCTAGACCTTCCTATAAGAAGTTAGCCAAAAAGTAGCTTCGAAAAACGCTTAGGTTAAGTTTCAGAGTTGCTTCTAATGTACCAAAGCTGGACTTAGACATAATTTCACTCTCACAACATTATGGCTGGTTGGAGACAGTCCGAACCACAAGTACCGGGTCCATGGTTCTGGCCGTATACTGGGGGGACGGGGACGACTCCCATTAACCCCTGACTATACCGGGGATACGCTTATCACAATGCCTTTCTGGTCTGTGCTGAAGCAGGGCATTCTGGCAGCCAAGTGGCTTGACCTTTATTAGTGAGCCTGGTTACCCCCTCTCGGAACCACAGACTTAGAAATCGCCAGCTCAAATACATTGCATAAAATATATTTATATATATACCCTTATACACCATTTTAATAAAAAATATCACAAAATTCTTCTAAGTCCCTCGGGAAGAGTGAAAGACGCGCACGTTCATTTTCAGAGCTCCTAAACCTTCCTATAAGAAGTTAGCCAAAAAGTATCTTCGAAAAACGCTTAGGTTAAATTTCAGATTTGCTTCTTATGTACCAAAGCTGGACTTAGACATAATTTCACTCTCACAACATTATGGCTGGTTGGAGACAGTCCGAACCACAAGTACCGGGTCCATGGTTCTGGCCGTATACTGGGGGGACGGGGACGACTCCCATTAACCCCTGAATATACCGGGGATACGCTTATCACAAAGCCTTTCTGGTCTGTGCTGAAGCAGGGCATTCTGGCAGCCAAGTGGCTTGACCTTTATTAGTGAGCCTGGTTACCCCCTCTCGGAACCACAGACTTAGAAATCGCCAGCTCATATACAGTGCATAAAATATATTTATATATATATACCCTTATACACCATTTTAATAAACAATATCACAAAATTCTTCTAAGTCCCTCGGGAAGAGTGAAAGACGCGCACGTTCATTTTCAGAGCTCCTAAACCTTCCTATAAGATGTTAGCCAAAAAGTAGCTTAGAAAAAAGCTTAGGTTAAGTTTCAGAGTTGCTTCTAATGTACCAAAGCTGGACTTAGACATAATTTCACTCTCACAACATTATGGCTGGTTGGAGACCGTCCGAACCACAAGTACCGGGTCCATGGTTCTGGGCGTATACTGGGGGGACGGGGACGACTCCCATTAACCCCTGACTATACCGGGGATACGCTTATCACAATGCCTTTCTGGTCTGTGCTGAAGCAGGGCATTCTGGCAGCCAAGTGGCTTGACCTTTATTAGTGAGCCTGGTTACCCCCTCTCGGAACCACAGACTTAGAAATCGCCAGCTCATATACAGTGCATAAAATATATTTATATATATACCCTTATACACCATTTTAATAAAAAATATCACAAAATTCTTCTAAGTCCCTCGGGAAGAGTGAAAGACGCGCACGTTCATTTTCAGAGCTACTAGACCTTCCTATAAGATGTTAGCCAAAAAGTAGCTTAGAAAAAAGCTTAGGTTAAGTTTCAGAGTTGCTTCTAATGTACCAAAGCTGGACTTAGACATAATTTCACTCTCACAACATTATGGCTGGTTGGAGACAGTCCGAACCACAAGTACCGGGTCCATGGTTCTGGGCGTATACTGGGGGGACGGGGACGACTCCCATTAACCCCTGACTATACCGGGGATACGCTTATCACAATGCCTTTCTGGTCTGTGCTGAAGCAGGGCATTCTGGCAGGCAAGTGGCTTGACCTTTATTAGTGAGCCTGGTTACCCCCTCTCGGAACCACAGACTTAGAAATCGCCAGCTCATATACAGTGCATAAAATATATTTATATATATACCCTTATACACCATTTTAATAAAAAATATCACAAAATTCTTCTAAGTCCCTCGGGAAGAGTGAAAGACGCGCACGTTCATTTTCAGAGCTCCTAAACCTTCCTATAAGAAGTTAGCCAAAAAGTAGCTTCGAAAAACGCTTAGGTTAAGTTTCAGAGTTGCTTCTAATGTACCAAAGCTGGACTTAGACATAATTTCACTCTCACAATATTATGGCTGGTTGGAGACAGTCCGAACCACAAGTACCGGGTCCATGGTTCTGGGCGTATACTGGGGGGACGGGGACGACTCCCATTAACCGCTCACTATACCGGGGATACGCTTATCACAATGCCTTTCTGGTCTGTGCTGAAGCAGGGCATTCTGGCAGCCAAGTGTCTTGACCTTTATTAGTGAGCCTGGTTACCCCCTCTCGGAACCACAGACTTAGAAATCGCCAGCTCATATACAGTGCATAAAATATATTTATATATATACCCTTATACACCATTTTAATAAAAAATATCACACAATTCTTCTAAGTCCCTCGGGAAGAGTGAAAGACGCGCACGTTCATTTTCAGAGCTCCTAGACCTTCCTATAAGAAGTTAGCCAAAAAGTAGCTTCGAAAAACGCTTAGGTTAAGTTTCAGAGTTGCTTCTAATGTACCAAAGCTGGACTTAGACATAATTTCACTCTCACAACATTATGGCTGGTTGGAGACAGTCCGAACCACAAGTACCGGGTCCATGGTTCTGGCCGTATACTGGGGGGACGGGGACGACTCCCATTAACCCCTGACTATACCGGGGATACGCTTATCACAATGCCTTTCTGGTCTGTGCTGAAGCAGGGCATTCTGGCAGCCAAGTGGCTTGACCTTTATTAGTGAGCCTGGTTACCCCCTCTCGGAACCACAGACTAAGAAATCGACAGCTCATATACAATACATAAAATATATTTATATATATACCCTTATACACCATTTTAATAAAAAATATCACAAAATTCTTCTAAGTCCCTCGGGAAGAGTGAAAGACGCGCACGTTCATTTTCTGAGCTCCTAGACCTTCCTATAAGAAGTTAGCCAAAAAGTATCTTCGAAAAACGCTTAGGTTAAGTTTCAGAGTTGCTTTTAATGTACCAAAGCTGGACTTAGACATAATTTCACTCTCACAACATTATGGCTGGTTGGAGACAGTCCGAACCACAAGTACCGGGTCCATGGTTCTGGCCGTATACTGGGGGGAAGGGGACGATTCCCATTAACCCGTGACTATACCGGGGATACGCTTATCACAATGCCTTTCTGGTCTTTGCTGAAGCAGGGCATTCTGGCAGCCAAGTGGCTTGACCTTTATTAGTGAGCCTGGTTACCCCCTCTCGGAACCACAGACTTAGAAATCGCCAGCTCATATACAGTGCATAAAATATATTTATATATATACCCTTATACACCATTTTAATAAAAAATATCACAAAATTCTTCTAAGTCCCTCGGGAAGAGTGAAAGACGCGCACGTTCATTTTCAGAGCTCCTAAACCTTCCTATAAGAAGTTAGCCAAAAAGTATCTTCGAAAAACGCTTAGGTTAAGTTTCAGAGTTGCTTCTAATGTACCAAAGCTGGACTTAGACATAATTTCACTCTCACAATATTATGGCTGGTTGGAGACAGTCCGAACCACAAGTACCGGGTCCATGGTTCTGGGCGTATACTGGGGGGACGGGGACGACTCCCATTAACCGCTCACTATACCGGGGATACGCTTATCACAATGCCTTTCTGGTCTGTGCTGAAGCAGGGCATTCTGGCAGCCAAGTGGCTTGACCTTTATTAGTGAGCCTGGTTACCCCCTCTCGGAACCACAGACTTAGAAATCGCCAGCTCATATACAGTGCATAAAATATATTTATATATATACCCTTATACACCATTTTAATAAAAAATATCACAAAATTCTTCTAAGTCCCTCGGGAAGAGTGAAAGACGCGCACGTTCATTTTCAGAGCTCCTAGACCTTCCTATAAGAAGTTAGCCAAAAAGTAGCTTCGAAAAACGCTTAGGTTAAGTTTCAGAGTTGCTTCTAATGTACCAAAGCTGGACTTAGACATAATTTCACTCTCACAACATTATGGCTGGTTGGAGACAGTCCGAACCACAAGTACCGGGTCCATGGTTCTGGGCGTATACTGGGGGGACGGGGACGACTCCCATTAACCCCTGACTATACCGGGGATACGCTTATCACAATGCCTTTCTGGTCTGTGCTGAAGCAGGGCATTCTGGCAGCCAAGTGTCTTGACCTTTATTAGTGAGCCTGGTTACCCCCTCTCGGAACCACAGACTTAGAAATCGCCAGCTCATATACAGTGCATAAAATATATTTATATATATACCCTTATACACCATTTTAATAAAAAATATCACACAATTCTTCTAAGTCCCTCGGGAAGAGTGAAAGACGCGCACGTTCATTTTCAGAGCTCCTAGACCTTCCTATAAGAAGTTAGCCAAAAAGTAGCTTCGAAAAACGCTTAGGTTAAGTTTCAGAGTTGCTTCTAATGTACCAAAGCTGGACTTAGACATAATTTCACTCTCACAACATTATGGCTGGTTGGAGACAGTCCGAACCACAAGTACCGGGTCCATGGTTCTGGCCGTATACTGGGGGGACGGGGACGACTCCCATTAACCCCTGACTATACCGGGGATACGCTTATCACAATGCCTTTCTGGTCTGTGCTGAAGCAGGGCATTCTGGCAGCCAAGTGGCTTGACCTTTATTAGTGAGCCTGGTTACCCCCTCTCGGAACCACAGACTAAGAAATCGACAGCTCATATACAATGCATAAAATATATTTATATATATACCCTTATACACCATTTTAATAAAAAATATCACAAAATTCTTCTAAGTCCCTCGGGAAGAGTGAAAGACGCGCACGTTCATTTTCTGAGCTCCTAGACCTTCCTGTAAGAAGTTAGCCAAAAAGTATCTTCGAAAAACGCTTAGGTTAAGTTTCAGAGTTGCTTTTAATGTACCAAAGCTGGACTTAGACATAATTTCACTCTCACAACATTATGGCTGGTTGGAGACAGTCCGAACCACAAGTACCGGGTCCATGGTTCTGGCCGTATACTGGGGGGACGGGGACGACTCCCATTAACCCGTGACTATACCGGGGATACGCTTATCACAATGCCTTTCTGGTCTTTGCTGAAGCAGGGCATTCTGGCAGCCAAGTGGCTTGACCTTTATTAGTGAGCCTGGTTACCCCCTCTCGGAACCACAGACTTAGAAATCGCCAGCTCATATACAGTGCATAAAATATATTTATATATATACCCTTATACACCATTTTAATAAACAATATCACAAAATTCTTCTAAGTCCCTCGGGAAGAGTGAAAGACGCGCACGTTCATTTTCAGAGCTCCTAGACCTTCCTACAAGAAGTTAGCCAAAAAGTAGCTTCGAAAAACGCTTAGGTTAAGTTTCAGAGTTGCTTCTAATGTACCAAAGCTGGACTTAGACATAATTTCACTCTCACAACATTATGGCTGGTTGGAGACAGTCCGAACCACAAGTACCGGGTCCATGGTTCTGGGCGTATACTGGGGGGACGGGGACGACTCCCATTAACCCCTGACTATACCGGGGATACGCTTATCACAATGCCTTTCTGGTCTGTGCTGAAGCAGGGCATTCTGGCAGCCAAGTGTCTTGACCTTTATTAGTGAGCCTGGTTACCCCCTCTCGGAACCACAGACTTAGAAATCGCCAGCTCATATACAGTGCATAAAATATATTTATATATATATACCCTTATACACCATTTTAATAAAAAATATCACACAATTCTTCTAAGTCCCTCGGGAAGAGTGAAAGACGCGCACATTCATTTTCAGAGCTCCTAGACCTTCCTACAAGAAGTTAGCCAAAAAGTAGCTTCGAAAAACGCTTAGGTTAAGTTTCAGAGTTGCTTCTAATGTACCAAAGCTGGACTTAGACATAATTTCACTCTCACAACATTATGGCTGGTTGGAGACAGTCCGAACCACAAGTACCGGGTCCATGGTTCTGGGCGTATACTGGGGGGACGGGGATTACTCCCATTAACCCCTGACTATACCGGGGATACGCTTATCACAATGCCTTTCTGGTCTGTGCTGAAGGAGGGCATTCTGGCAGCCAAGTGGCTTGACCTTTATTAGTGAGCCTGGTTACCCCCTCTCGGAACCACAGACTTAGAAATCGCCAGCTCATATACAGTGCATAAAATATATTTATATACTAGCTGAGAGACCCGGCGTTGCCCGGGATGTAATGTTCCCGTTCCTCTCTCTCCTCCCCCCTCTCTCTGTTTGTCCCCCATTCACATCAATCCAGTCCCCTCCCTCCCTCCCTCCTTTACAGCTTCATGTAGCGTGTGTGCGTCAGTCACTGTGTGTTTGCTCGCGCGTCAGTGAGTCTGAGGCAGAAACACAAACACACACAGACTGACTGACGCACACACAGTCAGTGTGTGCCTCAGTCAGTGTGTGCGTGCGTCAGTCAGGCTTTGTGTGCGCGTCAGTCAGTGTGTGCGTGCGTGCGGCAGTCAGTCAGTGTGTGCGCGCGGGGCGTCAAAGGCAGGGGGGGGCGTCAAAGGGAGGGGGGGGCGTCAAAGGGAGGGGGGGGGGCGTCAAAGGGAGGGGGGGGGCGTCAAAGGGAGGGGGCGTCAAAGGGAGGGGGGGGGCGTCAAAGGGAGGGGGGGGCGTCAAAGGGAGGGGGGGGGCGTCAAAGGGAGGGGGGGGCGTCAAAGGGAGGGGGGGGGGCGTCAAAGGGAGGGGGGGGGCGTCAAAGGGAGGGGGGGGCGTCAAAGGGAGGGGGGGCGTCAAAGGGAGGGGGGGGCGTCAAAGGGAGGGGGGGGGCGTCAAAGGGAGGGGGGGGGCGTCAAAGGGAGGGGGGGGCGTCAAAGGGAGGGGGGGCGTCAAAGGGAGGGGGGGGGGCGTCAAAGGGAGGGGGGGGCGTCAAAGGGAGGGGGGGGGGCGTCAAAGGGAGGGGGGGGGGCGTCAAAGGGAGGGGGGGGGCGTCAAAGGGAGGGGGGGGGCGTCAAAGGGAGGGGGGGCGTCAAAGGGAGGGGGGGGCGTCAAAGGGAGGGGGGGGCGTCAAAGGGAGGGGGTGCGTCAAAGGGAGAGGGGGGGGGCATCAAAGGGAGAGGGGGGGGCGTCAAAGGGAGGGGGGGGGCGTCAAAGGGAGGGGGGGGCGTCAAAGGGAGGGGGGGCGTCAAAGGGAGGGGGGGGGCGTCAAAGGGAGGGGGGGGGCGCCTCAAAGGCATGGATTCCTCCCCCTGCATTTCCTGCAGTGGAAAGGAGGGGGGGGCAGTGCACAGGAGGGGGGGGGGCAGTGGACAGGAGGGGGGGGGCAGTGGACAGGAGGGGGGGGGGGGCAGTGGACAGGAGGGGGGGGCAGTGGACAGGAGGGGGGGGGCAGTGGACAGGAGGGGGGGCAGTGGACAGGAGGGGGGGGCAGTGGACAGGAGGGAGGGGGCAGTGGACAGGAGGGGGGGGGCAGTGGACAGGAGGGGGGGGGCAGTGGACAGGAGGGGGGGGGCAGTGGACAGGAGGGGGGGGGGCAGTGGACAGGAGGGGGGGGGCAGTGGACAGGAGGGGGGGGCAGTGGACAGGAGGGGGGGGGGCAGTGGACAGGAGGGGGGGGGCAGTGGACAGGAGGGGGGGGGCAGTGGACAGATGGGGGGGGGCAGTGGACAGGAGGGGGGGGGCAGTGGACAGGAGGGGGGGGCAGTGGACAGGAGGGGGGGGCAGTGGACAGGAGGGGGGGGGCAGTGGACAGGAGGGGGGGGCAGTGGACAGGAGGGGGGGGGCAGTGGACAGGAGGGGGGGGGCAGTGGACAGGAGGGGGGGGGGGCAGTGGACAGGAGGGGGGGGGCAGTGGACAGGAGGGAGGGGGCAGTGGACAGGAGGGGGGGGCAGTGGACAGGAGGGGGGGGCAGTGGACAGGAGGGGGGACAGGAGGGGGGACGCAGTGGACAGGAGGGGGGACGCAGTGGACAGGAGGGGGGGGCAGTGGACAGGAGGGGGGGGCAGTGGACAGGAGGGGGGGGGCAGTGGACAGGAGGGGGGGGCAGTGGAAAGGAGGGGGGGGCAGTGGACAGGAGGGGGGGCAGTGGACAGGAGGGGGGGGCAGTGGACAGGAGGGGGGGGGCAGTGGACAGGAGGGGGGGGCAGTGGACAGGAGGGGGGGGCAGTGGATAGGAGGGGGGGGCAGTGGACAGTGACACACACACACACACACACACACACACACACACACACACACACACACACACACACACACACACACACACACACACACACACACACCTCAGTTGATGCGCCCTTTCTTTAGTTCCGTTTGGCGCCGGAGGTGGGGAGCGACACCTACCTGTACTTCCGGGCGCCGCCACCGTCTGACTCGGCGCCGCGAGGGAGGAAGGGGGTCCGCCATCTTACGCGCCGCGTGGCAGCTGCGGGAAGCGAGGTGATTTGGAGCGGGGAGGGGGGAGAGGTGATTTGGAGCGGGGAGGGGGGAGAGGTGATTTGGAGCGGGGAGAGGTAATTTGGAGCGGGGAGAGGTGATTTTGAGCGGGGAGAGGTGATTTTGAGCGGGGAGAGGTGATTTGGAGCGGGGAGAGGTGATTTGGAGCGGGGAGAGGTGATGCCGCTGGGGAGGGGGAAGAGGTGATGCCGCTGGGGAGCGGGGAGAGGTGATGCCGCTGGGGAGGGGGAAGAGGTGATGCCGCTGGGGAGGGGGAAGAGGTGATGCCGCTGGGGAGGGGGAAGAGGTGATGCCGCTGGGGAGGGGGAAGAGGTGATGCCGCTGGGGAGGGGGAAGAGGTGATGCCGCTGGGGAGGGGGAAGAGGTGATGCCGCTGGGGAGGGGGAAGAGGTGATGCCGCTGGGGAGGGGGAAGAGGTGATGCCGCTGGGGAGGGGGAAGAGGTGATGCCGCTGGGGAGGGGGAAGAGGTGATGCCACTGGGGAGGGGGAAGAGGTGATGCCGCTGGGGAGGGGGAAGAGGTGATGCCGCTGGGGAGGGGGAAGAGGTGATGCCGCTGGGGAGGGGGAAAAGGTGATTTGGAGAGGGGAGAGAGGTGTGTGTGTGTGTGTGTGTGTGTGTGTGTGTGTGTGTGTGTGTGTGTGTGTGTGTGTGTGTGTGTGTGTGTGTGTGTGTGTGTGTGTGTTATTTATTTTTTTGGACCTTTGGCCCGTCACTCCGCGTCAGGCCAATGAGAGGTGTGGGGGGCGGGCCAAGGGGGTGGTGTGAGTGTGTGAGGCCAATGAGAGGTGTGCGGGGGCGGGCGGGCCAAGGGACCAATGAGATTGCCGCTAGGGACACCGGACATCCAGCAGGCAGGCATGCATGCATGCAGGCAGGCAGGCAAACATACAGTGCTTTCACTAATATAGTATAAGATATACCCTTATACACCATTTTAATAAAAAATATCACAAAATTCTTCTAAGTCCCTCGGGAAGAGTGAAAGACGCGCACGTTCATTTTCAGAGCTCCTAGACCTTCCTATAAGAAGTTAGCCAAAAAGTATCTTCGAAAAACGCTTAGGTTAAGTTTCAGAGTTGCTTCTAATGTACCAAAGCTGGACTTAGACATAATTTCACTCTCACAACATTATGGCTGGTTGGAGACAGTCCGAACCACAAGTACCGGGTCCATGGTTCTGGGCGTATACTGGGGGGACGGGGACGACTCCCATTAACCCCTGACTATACCGGGGATACGCTTATCACAATGCCTTTCTGGTCTGTGCTGAAGCAGGGCATTCTGGCAGCCAAGTGGCTTGACCTTTATTAGTGAGCCTGGTTACCCCCTCTCGGAACCACAGACTTAGAAATCGCCAGCTCATATACAGTGCATAAAATATATTTATATATATATACCCTTATACACCATTTTAATAAAAAATATCACAAAATTCTTCTAAGTCCCTCGGGAAGAGTGAAAGACGCGCACGTTCATTTTCTGAGCTCCTAGACCTTCCTATAAGAAGTTAGCCAAAAAGTATCTTCGAAAAACGCTTAGGTTAAGTTTCAGAGTTGCTTCTAATGTACCAAAGCTGGACTTAGACATAATTTCACTCTCACAACATTATGGCTGGTTGGAGACAGTCCGAACCACAAGTACCGGGTCCATGGTTCTGGCCGTATACTGGGGGGACGGGGACGACTCCCATTAACCCCTGACTATACCGGGGATACGCTTATCACAATGCCTTTCTGGTCTGTGCTGAAGCAGGGCATTCTGGCAGCCAAGTGGCTTGACCTTTATTAGTGAGCCTGGTTACCCCCTCTCGGAACCACAGACTTAGAAATAGCCAGCTCATTAACAATGCATAAAATATATTATTATATATACCCTTATACACCATTTTAATAAAAAATATCACAAAATTCTTCTAAGTCCCTCGGGAAGAGTGAAAGACGCGCACGTTCATTTTCTGAGCTCCTAGACCTTCCTATAAGAAGTTAGCCAAAAAGTATCTTCGAAAAACGCTTAGGTTAAGTTTCAGAGTTGCTTTTAATGTACCAAAGCTGGACTTGAACATAATTTCACTCTCACAACATTATGGCTGGTTGGAGACAGTCCGAACCACAAGTACCGGGTCCATGGTACTGGCCATATACTGGGGGGACGGGGACGACTCCCATTAACCCCTGACTATACCGGGGATACGCTTATCACAATGCCTTTCTGGTCTGTGCTGAAGCAGGGCATTCTGGCAGCCAAGTGGCTTGACCTTTATTAGTGAGCCTGGTTACCCCCTCTCGGAACCACAGACTTAGAAATCGCCAGCTCATATACAGTGCATAAAATATATTTATATATATACCCTTATACACCATTTTAATAAAAAATATCACAAAATTCTTCTAAGTCCCTCGGGAAGAGTGAAAGACGCGCACGTTCATTTTCAGAGCTCCTAGACCTTCCTATAAGAAGTTAGCCAAAAAGTAGCTTCGAAAAACACTTAGGTTAAGTTTCAGATTTGCTTCTAATGTACCAAAGCTGGACTTAGACATAATTTCACTCTCACAATATTATGGCTGGTTGGAGACAGTCCGAACCACAAGTACCGGGTTCATGGTTCTGGGCGTATACTGGGGGGACGGGGACGACTCCCATTAACCGCTGACTATACCGGGGATACGCTTATCACAATGCCTCTCTGGTCTGTGCTGAAGCAGGGCATTCTGGCAGCCAAGTGGCTTGACCTTTATTAGTGAGCCTGGTTACCCCCTCTCGGAACCACAGACTTAGAAATCGCCAGCTCATATACAGTGCATAAAATATATTTATATATATACCCTTATACACCTTTTTAATAAAAAATATCACACAATTCTTCTAAGTCCCTCGGAAAGAGTGAAAGACGCGCACGTTCATTTTCAGAGCTCCTAGACCTTCCTATAAGAAGTTAGCCAAAAAGTAGCTTCGAAAAACGCTTAGGTTAAGTTTCAGAGTTGCTTCTAATGTACCAAAGCTGGACTTAGACATAATTTCACTCTCACAACATTATGGCTGGTTGGAGACAGTCCGAACCACAAGTACCGGGTCCATGGTTCTGGCCGTATACTGGGGGGACGGGGACGACTCCCATTAACCCCTGACTATACCGGGGATACGCTTATCACAATGCCTTTCTGGTCTGTGCTGAAGCAGGGCATTCTGGCAGCCAAGTGGCTTGACCTTTATTAGTGAGCCTGGTTACCCCCTCTCGGAACCACAGACTTAGAAATCGCCAGCTCATATACAGTGCATAAAATATATTTATATATATATACCCTTATACACCATTTTAATAAACAATATCACAAAATTCTTCTAAGTCCCTCGGGAAGAGTGAAAGACGCGCACGTTCATTTTCAGAGCTCCTAAACCTTCCTATAAGATGTTAGCCAAAAAGTAGCTTAGAAAAAAGCTTAGGTTAAGTTTCAGAGTTGCTTCTAATGTACCAAAGCTGGACTTAGACATAATTTCACTCTCACAACATTATGGCTGGTTGGAGACCGTCCGAACCACAAGTACCGGGTCCATGGTTCTGGGCGTATACTGGGGGGACGGGGACGACTCCCATTAACCCCTGACTATACCGGGGATACGCTTATCACAATGCCTTTCTGGTCTGTGCTGAAGCAGGGCATTCTGGCAGGCAAGTGGCTTGACCTTTATTAGTGAGCCTGGTTACCCCCTCTCGGAACCACAGACTTAGAAATCGCCAGCTCATATACAGTGCATAAAATATATTTATATATATACCCTTATACACCATTTTAATAAAAAATATCACAAAATTCTTCTAAGTCCCTCGGGAAGAGTGAAAGACGCGCACGTTCATTTTCAGAGCTCCTAAACCTTCCTATAAGAAGTTAGCCAAAAAGTAGCTTCGAAAAACGCTTAGGTTAAGTTTCAGAGTTGCTTCTAATGTACCAAAGCTGGATTTAGACATAATTTCACTCTCACAATATTATGGCTGGTTGGAGACAGTCCGAACCACAAGTACCGGGTCCATGGTTCTGGGCGTATACTGGGGGGACGGGGACGACTCCCATTAACCGCTCACTATACCGGGGATACGCTTATCACAATGCCTTTCTGGTCTGTGCTGAAGCAGGGCATTCTGGCAGCCAAGTGGCTTGACCTTTATTAGTGAGCCTGGTTACCCCCTCTCGGAACCACAGACTTAGAAATCGCCAGCTCATATACAGTGCATAAAATATATTTATATATATACCCTTATACACCATTTTAATAAAAAATATCACAAAATTCTTCTAAGTCCCTCGGGAAGAGTGAAAGACGCGCACGTTCATTTTCAGAGCTCCTAGACCTTCCTATAAGAAGTTAGCCAAAAAGTAGCTTCGAAAAACGCTTAGGTTAAGTTTCAGAGTTGCTTCTAATGTACCAAAGCTGGACTTAGACATAATTTCACTCTCACAACATTATGGCTGGTTGGAGACAGTCCGAACCACAAGTACCGGGTCCATGGTTCTGGGCGTATACTGGGTGGACGGGGACGACTCCCATTAACCCCTGACTATACCGGGGATACGCTTATCACAATGCCTTTCTGGTCTGTGCTGAAGCAGGGCATTCTGGCAGCCAAGTGTCTTGACCTTTATTAGTGAGCCTGGTTACCCCCTCTCGGAACCACAGACTTAGAAATCGCCAGCTCATATACAGTGCATAAAATATATTTATATATATACCCTTATACACCATTTTAATAAAAAATATCACACAATTCTTCTAAGTCCCTCGGGAAGAGTGAAAGACGCGCACGTTCATTTTCAGAGCTCCTAGACCTTCCTATAAGAAGTTAGCCAAAAAGTAGCTTCGAAAAACGCTTAGGTTAAGTTTCAGAGTTGCTTCTAATGTACCAAAGCTGGACTTAGACATAATTTCACTCTCACAACATTATGGCTGGTTGGAGACAGTCCGAACCACAAGTACCGGGTCCATGGTTCTGGCCGTATACTGGGGGGACGGGGACGACTCCAATTAACCCCTGACTATACCGGGGATACGCTTATCACAATGCCTTTCTGGTCTGTGCTGAAGCAGGGCATTCTGGCAGCCAAGTGGCTTGACCTTTATTAGTGAGCCTGGTTACCCCCTCTCGGAACCACAGACTAAGAAATCGACAGCTCATATACAATGCATAAAATATATTTATATATATCATAAAATATATTTATATATATACCCTTATACACCATTTTAATAAAAAATATCACAAAATTCTTCTAAGTCCCTCGGGAAGAGTGAAAGACGCGCACGTTCATTTTCTGAGCTCCTAGACCTTCCTATAAGAAGTTAGCCAAAAAGTATCTTCGAAAAACGCTTAGGTTAAGTTTCAGAGTTGCTTTTAATGTACCAAAGCTGGACTTAGACATAATTTCACTCTCACAACATTATGGCTGGTTGGAGACAGTCCGAACCACAAGTACCGGGTCCATGGTTCTGGCCGTATACTGGGGGGACGGGGACGACTCCCATTAACCCGTGACTATACCGGGGATACGCTTATCACAATGCCTTTCTGGTCTTTGCTGAAGCAGGGCATTCTGGCAGCCAAGTGGCTTGACCTTTATTAGTGAGCCTGGTTACCCCCTCTCGGAACCACAGACTTAGAAATCGCCAGCTCATATACAGTGCATAAAATATATTTATATATATACCCTTATACACCATTTTAATAAAAAATATCACAAAATTCTTCTAAGTCCCTCGGGAAGAGTGAAAGACGCGCACGTTCATTTTCAGAGCTCCTAGACCTTCCTATAAGAAGTTAGCCAAAAAGTAGCTTCGAAAAACACTTAGGTTAAGTTTCAGATTTGCTTCTAATGTACCAAAGCTGGACTTAGACATAATTTCACTCTCACAATATTATGGCTGGTTGGAGACAGTCCGAACCACAAGTACCGGGTTCATGGTTCTGGGCGTATACTGGGGGGACGGGGACGACTCCCATTAACCGCTGACTATACCGGGGATACGCTTATCACAATGCCTCTCTGGTCTGTGCTGAAGCAGGGCATTCTGGCAGCCAAGTGGCTTGACCTTTATTAGTGAGCCTGGTTACCCCCTCTCGGAACCACAGACTTAGAAATCGCCAGCTCATATACAGTGCATAAAATATATTTATATATATACCCTTATACACCTTTTTAATAAAAAATATCACACAATTCTTCTAAGTCCCTCGGAAAGAGTGAAAGACGCGCACGTTCATTTTCAGAGCTCCTAGACCTTCCTATAAGAAGTTAGCCAAAAAGTAGCTTCGAAAAACGCTTAGGTTAAGTTTCAGAGTTGCTTCTAATGTACCAAAGCTGGACTTAGACATAATTTCACTCTCACAACATTATGTCTGGTTGGAGACAGTCCGAACCACAAGTACCGGGTCCATGGTTCTGGCCGTATACTGGGGGGACGGGGACGACTCCCATTAACCCCTGACTATACCGGGGATACGCTTATCACAATGCCTTTCTGGTCTGTGCTGAAGCAGGGCATTCTGGCAGCCAAGTGGCTTGACCTTTATTAGTGAGCCTGGTTACCCCCTCTCGGAACCACAGACTTAGAAATCGCCAGCTCATATACAGTGCATAAAATATATTTATATATATATACCCTTATACACCATTTTAATAAACAATATCACAAAATTCTTCTAAGTCCCTCGGGAAGAGTGAAAGACGCGCACGTTCATTTTCAGAGCTCCTAAACCTTCCTATAAGATGTTAGCCAAAAAGTAGCTTAGAAAAAAGCTTAGGTTAAGTTTCAGAGTTGCTTCTAATGTACCAAAGCTGGACTTAGACATAATTTCACTCTCACAACATTATGGCTGGTTGGAGACCGTCCGAACCACAAGTACCGGGTCCATGGTTCTGGGCGTATACTGGGGGGACGGGGACGACTCCCATTAACCCCTGACTATACCGGGGATACGCTTATCACAATGCCTTTCTGGTCTGTGCTGAAGCAGGGCATTCTGGCAGGCAAGTGGCTTGACCTTTATTAGTGAGCCTGGTTACCCCCTCTCGGAACCACAGACTTAGAAATCGCCAGCTCATATACAGTGCATAAAATATATTTATATATATACCCTTACAGTATACACCATTTTAATAAAAAATATCACAAAATTCTTCTAAGTCCCTCGGGAAGAGTGAAAGACGCGCACGTTCATTTTCAGAGCTCCTAAACCTTCCTATAAGAAGTTAGCCAAAAAGTAGCTTCGAAAAACGCTTAGGTTAAGTTTCAGAGTTGCTTCTAATGTACCAAAGCTGGATTTAGACATAATTTCACTCTCACAATATTATGGCTGGTTGGAGACAGTCCGAACCACAAGTACCGGGTCCATGGTTCTGGGCGTATACTGGGGGGACGGGGACGACTCCCATTAACCGCTCACTATACCGGGGATACGCTTATCACAATGCCTTTCTGGTCTGTGCTGAAGCAGGGCATTCTGGCAGCCAAGTGGCTTGACCTTTATTAGTGAGCCTGGTTACCCCCTCTCGGAACCACAGACTTAGAAATCGCCAGCTCATATACAGTGCATAAAATATATTTATATATATACCCTTATACACCATTTTAATAAAAAATATCACAAAATTCTTCTAAGTCCCTCGGGAAGAGTAAAAGACGCGCACGTTCATTTTCAGAGCTCCTAGACCTTCCTATAAGAAGTTAGCCAAAAAGTAGCTTCGAAAAACGCTTAGGTTAAGTTTCAGAGTTGCTTCTAATGTACCAAAGCTGGACTTAGACATAATTTCACTCTCACAACATTATGGCTGGTTGGAGACAGTCCGAACCACAAGTACCGGGTCCATGGTTCTGGGCGTATACTGGGTGGACGGGGACGACTCCCATTAACCCCTGACTATACCGGGGATACGCTTATCACAATGCCTTTCTGGTCTGTGCTGAAGCAGGGCATTCTGGCAGCCAAGTGTCTTGACCTTTATTAGTGAGCCTGGTTACCCCCTCTCGGAACCACAGACTTAGAAATCGCCAGCTCATATACAGTGCATAAAATATATTTATATATATACCCTTATACACCATTTTAATAAAAAATATCACACAATTCTTCTAAGTCCCTCGGGAAGAGTGAAAGACGCGCACGTTCATTTTCAGAGCTCCTAGACCTTCCTATAAGAAGTTAGCCAAAAAGTAGCTTCGAAAAACGCTTAGGTTAAGTTTCAGAGTTGCTTCTAATGTACCAAAGCTGGACTTAGACATAATTTCACTCTCACAACATTATGGCTGGTTGGAGACCGTCCGAACCACAAGTACCGGGTCCATGGTTCTGGGCGTATACTGGGGGGACGGGGACGACTCCCATTAACCCCTGACTATACCGGGGATACGCTTATCACAATGCCTTTCTGGTCTGTGCTGAAGCAGGGCATTCTGGCAGGCAAGTGGCTTGACCTTTATTAGTGAGCCTGGTTACCCCCTCTCGGAACCACAGACTTAGAAATCGCCAGCTCATA
Organism: Ascaphus truei; assembly: GCF_040206685.1. NCBI lineage: Eukaryota > Metazoa > Chordata > Amphibia > Anura > Ascaphidae > Ascaphus > Ascaphus truei. The sequence continues at coordinate 826,727 of NW_027456730.1, read as the reverse complement.
TACAGTGCATAAAATATATTTATATATATACCCTTATACACCATTTTAATAAAAAATATCACAAAATTCTTCTAAGTCCCTCGGGAAGAGTGAAAGACGCGCACGTTCATTTTCAGAGCTCCTAAACCTTCCTATAAGAAGTTAGCCAAAAAGTAGCTTCGAAAAACGCTTAGGTTAAGTTTCAGAGTTGCTTCTAATGTACCAAAGCTGGATTTAGACATAATTTCACTCTCACAATATTATGGCTGGTTGGAGACAGTCCGAACCACAAGTACCGGGTCCATGGTTCTGGGCGTATACTGGGGGGACGGGGACGACTCCCATTAATCGCTCACTATACCGGGGATACGCTTATCACAATGCCTTTCTGGTCTGTGCTGAAGCAGGGCATTCTGGCAGCCAAGTGGCTTGACCTTTATTAGTGAGCCTGGTTACCCCCTCTCGGAACCACAGACTTAGAAATCGCCAGCTCATATACAGTGCATAAAATATATTTATATATATACCCTTATACACCATTTTAATAAAAAATATCACAAAATTCTTCTAAGTCCCTCGGGAAGAGTAAAAGACGCGCACGTTCATTTTCAGAGCTCCTAGACCTTCCTATAAGAAGTTAGCCAAAAAGTAGCTTCGAAAAACGCTTAGGTTAAGTTTCAGAGTTGCTTCTAATGTACCAAAGCTGGACTTAGACATAATTTCACTCTCACAACATTATGGCTGGTTGGAGACAGTCCGAACCACAAGTACCGGGTCCATGGTTCTGGGCGTATACTGGGTGGACGGGGACGACTCCCATTAACCCCTGACTATACCGGGGATACGCTTATCACAATGCCTTTCTGGTTTGTGCTGAAGCAGGGCATTCTGGCAGCCAAGTGTCTTGACCTTTATTAGTGAGCCTGGTTACCCCCTCTCGGAACCACAGACTTAGAAATCGCCAGCTCATATACAGTGCATAAAATATATTTATATATATACCCTTATACACCATTTTAATAAAAAATATCACACAATTCTTCTAAGTCCCTCGGGAAGAGTGAAAGACGCGCACGTTCATTTTCAGAGCTCCTAGACCTTCCTATAAGAAGTTAGCCAAAAAGTAGCTTCGAAAAACGCTTAGGTTAAGTTTCAGAGTTGCTTCTAATGTACCAAAGCTGGACTTAGACATAATTTCACTCTCACAACATTATGGCTGGTTGGAGACAGTCCGAACCACAAGTACCGGGTCCATGGTTCTGGCCGTATACTGGGGGGACGGGGACGACTCCAATTAACCCCTGACTATACCGGGGATACGCTTATCACAATGCCTTTCTGGTCTGTGCTGAAGCAGGGCATTCTGGCAGCCAAGTGGCTTGACCTTTATTAGTGAGCCTGGTTACCCCCTCTCGGAACCACAGACTAAGAAATCGACAGCTCATATACAATGCATAAAATATATTTATATATATCATAAAATATATTTATATATATACCCTTATACACCATTTTAATAAAAAATATCACAAAATTCTTCTAAGTCCCTCGGGAAGAGTGAAAGACGCGCACGTTCATTTTCTGAGCTCCTAGACCTTCCTATAAGAAGTTAGCCAAAAAGTATCTTCGAAAAACGCTTAGGTTAAGTTTCAGAGTTGCTTTTAATGTACCAAAGCTGGACTTAGACATAATTTCACTCTCACAACATTATGGCTGGTTGGAGACAGTCCGAACCACAAGTACCGGGTCCATGGTTCTGGCCGTATACTGGGGGGACGGGGACGACTCCCATTAACCCGTGACTATACCGGGGATACGCTTATCACAATGCCTTTCTGGTCTTTGCTGAAGCAGGGCATTCTGGCAGCCAAGTGGCTTGACCTTTATTAGTGAGCCTGGTTACCCCCTCTCGGAACCACAGACTTAGAAATCGCCAGCTCATATACAGTGCATAAAATATATTTATATATATACCCTTATACACCATTTTAATAAACAATATCACAAAATTCTTCTAAGTCCCTCGGGAAGAGTGAAAGACGCGCACGTTCATTTTCAGAGCTCCTAGACCTTCCTACAAGAAGTTAGCCAAAAAGTAGCTTCGAAAAACCCTTAGGTTAAGTTTCAGAGTTGCTTCTAATGTACCAAAGCTGGACTTAGACATAATTTCACTCTCACAACATTATGGCTGGTTGGAGACAGTCCGAACCACAAGTACCGGGTCCATGGTTCTGGCCGTATACTGGGGGGACGGGGACGACTCCCATTAACCCCTGACTATACCGGGGATACGCTTATCACAATGCCTTTCTGGTCTGTGCTGAAGCAGGGCATTCTGGCAGCCAAGTGGCTTGACCTTTATTAGTGAGCCTGGTTACCCCCTCTCGGAACCACAGACTTAGAAATCGACAGCTCATATACAATGCATAAAATATATTTATATATATACCCTTATACACCATTTTAATAAAAAATATAACAAAATTCTTCTAAGTCCCTCGGGAAGAGTGAAAGACGCGCACGTTCATTTTCTGAGCTCCTAGACCTTCCTATAAGAAGTTAGCCAAAAAGTATCTTCGAAAAACGCTTAGGTTAAGTTTCAGAGTTGCTTTTAATGTACCAAAGCTGGACTTAGACATAATTTCACTCTCACAACATTATGGCTGGTTGGAGACAGTCCGAACCACAAGTACCGGGTCCATGGTTCTGGCCGTATACTGGGGGGATGGGGACGACTCCCATTAACCCGTGACTATACCGGGGATACGCTTATCACAATGCCTTTCTGGTCTTTGCTGAAGCAGGGCATTCTGCCAGCCAAGTGGCTTGACCTTTATTAGTGAGCCTGGTTACCCCCTCTCGGAACCACAGACTTAGAAATCGCCAGCTCATATACAGTGCATAAAATATATTTATATATATACCCTTATACACCATTTTAATAAACAATATCACAAAATTCTTCTAAGTCCCTCGGGAAGAGTGAAAGACGCGCACGTTCATTTTCAGAGCTCCTAGACCTTCCTATAAGAAGTTAGCCAAAAAGTAGCTTCGAAAAACGCTTAGGTTAAGTTTCAGAGTTGCTTCTAATGTACCAAAGCTGGACTTAGACATAATTTCACTCTCACAACATTATGGCTGGTTGGAGACAGTCCGAACCACAAGTACCGGGTCCATGGTTCTGGGCGTATACTGGGGGGACGGGGACGACTCCCATTAACCCCTGACTATACCGGGGATACGCTTATCACAATGCCTTTCTGGTCTGTGCTGAAGCAGGGCATTCTGGCAGCCAAGTGTCTTGACCTTTATTAGTGAGCCTGGTTACCCCCTCTCGGAACCACAGACTTAGAAATCGCCAGCTCATATACAGTGCATAAAATATATTTATATATATACCCTTATACACCATTTTAATAAAAAATATCACACAATTCTTCTAAGTCCCTCGGGAAGAGTGAAAGACGCGCACGTTCATTTTCAGAGCTCCTAGACCTTCCTACAAGAAGTTAGCCAAAAAGTAGCTTCGAAAAACGCTTAGGTTAAGTTTCAGAGTTGCTTCTAATGTACCAAAGCTGGACTTAGACATAATTTCACTCTCACAACATTATGGCTGATTGGAGACAGTCCGAACCACAAGTACCGGGTCCATGGTTCTGGGCGTATACTGGGGGGACGGGGACGACTCCCATTAACCCCTGACTATACCGGGGATACGCTTATCACAATGCCTTTCTGGTCTGTGCTGAAGCAGGGCATTCTGGCAGCCAAGTGGCTTGACCTTTATTAGTGAGCCTGGTTACCCCCTCTCGGAACCACAGACTTAGAAATCGCCAGCTCATATACAGTGCATAAAATATATTTATATATATACCCTTATACACCATTTTAATAAACAATATCACAAAATTCTTCTAAGTCCCTCGGGAAGAGTGAAAGACGCGCACGTTCATTTTCAGAGCTCCTAGACCTTCCTACAAGAAGTTAGCCAAAAAGTAGCTTCGAAAAACCCTTAGGTTAAGTTTCAGAGTTGCTTCTAATGTACCAAAGCTGGACTTAGACATAATTTCACTCTCACAACATTATGGCTGGTTGGAGACAGTCCGAACCACAAGTACCGGGTCCATGGTTCTGGCCGTATACTGGGGGGACGGGGACGACTCCCATTAACCCCTGACTATACCGGGGATACGCTTATCACAATGCCTTTCTGGTCTGTGCTGAAGCAGGGCATTCTGGCAGCCAAGTGGCTTGACCTTTATTAGTGAGCCTGGTTACCCCCTCTCGGAACCACAGACTTAGAAATCGACAGCTCATATACAATGCATAAAATATATTTATATATATACCCTTATACACCATTTTAATAAAAAATATAACAAAATTCTTCTAAGTCCCTCGGGAAGAGTGAAAGACGCGCACGTTCATTTTCTGAGCTCCTAGACCTTCCTATAAGAAGTTAGCCAAAAAGTATCTTCGAAAAACGCTTAGGTTAAGTTTCAGAGTTGCTTTTAATGTACCAAAGCTGGACTTAGACATAATTTCACTCTCACAACATTATGGCTGGTTGGAGACAGTCCGAACCACAAGTACCGGGTCCATGGTTCTGGCCGTATACTGGGGGGATGGGGACGACTCCCATTAACCCGTGACTATACCGGGGATACGCTTATCACAATGCCTTTCTGGTCTTTGCTGAAGCAGGGCATTCTGCCAGCCAAGTGGCTTGACCTTTATTAGTGAGCCTGGTTACCCCCTCTCGGAACCACAGACTTAGAAATCGCCAGCTCATATACAGTGCATAAAATATATTTATATATATACCCTTATACACCATTTTAATAAACAATATCACAAAATTCTTCTAAGTCCCTCGGGAAGAGTGAAAGACGCGCACGTTCATTTTCAGAGCTCCTAGACCTTCCTATAAGAAGTTAGCCAAAAAGTAGCTTCGAAAAACGCTTAGGTTAAGTTTCAGAGTTGCTTCTAATGTACCAAAGCTGGACTTAGACATAATTTCACTCTCACAACATTATGGCTGGTTGGAGACAGTCCGAACCACAAGTACCGGGTCCATGGTTCTGGGCGTATACTGGGGGGACGGGGACGACTCCCATTAACCCCTGACTATACCGGGGATACGCTTATCACAATGCCTTTCTGGTCTGTGCTGAAGCAGGGCATTCTGGCAGCCAAGTGTCTTGACCTTTATTAGTGAGCCTGGTTACCCCCTCTCGGAACCACAGACTTAGAAATCGCCAGCTCATATACAGTGCATAAAATATATTTATATATATACCCTTATACACCATTTTAATAAAAAATATCACACAATTCTTCTAAGTCCCTCGGGAAGAGTGAAAGACGCGCACGTTCATTTTCAGAGCTCCTAGACCTTCCTATAAGAAGTTAGCCAAAAAGTAGCTTCGAAAAACGCTTAGGTTAAGTTTCAGAGTTGCTTCTAATGTACCAAAGCTGGACTTAGACATAATTTCACTCTCACAACATTATGGCTGGTTGGAGACAGTCCGAACCACAAGTACCGGGTCCATGGTTCTGGCCGTATACTGGGGGGACGGGGACGACTCCAATTAACCCCTGACTATACCGGGGATACGCTTATCACAATGCCTTTCTGGTCTGTGCTGAAGCAGGGCATTCTGGCAGCCAAGTGGCTTGACCTTTATTAGTGAGCCTGGTTACCCCCTCTCGGAACCACAGACTAAGAAATCGACAGCTCATATACAATGCATAAAATATATTTATATATATCATAAAATATATTTATATATATACCCTTATACACCATTTTAATAAAAAATATCACAAAATTCTTCTAAGTCCCTCGGGAAGAGTGAAAGACGCGCACGTTCATTTTCTGAGCTCCTAGACCTTCCTATAAGAAGTTAGCCAAAAAGTATCTTCGAAAAACGCTTAGGTTAAGTTTCAGAGTTGCTTTTAATGTACCAAAGCTGGACTTAGACATAATTTCACTCTCACAACATTATGGCTGGTTGGAGACAGTCCGAACCACAAGTACCGGGTCCATGGTTCTGGCCGTATACTGGGGGGACGGGGACGACTCCCATTAACCCGTGACTATACCGGGGATACGCTTATCACAATGCCTTTCTGGTCTTTGCTGAAGCAGGGCATTCTGGCAGCCAAGTGGCTTGACCTTTATTAGTGAGCCTGGTTACCCCCTCTCGGAACCACAGACTTAGAAATCGCCAGCTCATATACAGTGCATAAAATATATTTATATATATACCCTTATACACCATTTTAATAAACAATATCACAAAATTCTTCTAAGTCCCTCGGGAAGAGTGAAAGACGCGCACGTTCATTTTCAGAGCTCCTAGACCTTCCTACAAGAAGTTAGCCAAAAAGTAGCTTCGAAAAACGCTTAGGTTAAGTTTCAGAGTTGCTTCTAATGTACCAAAGCTGGACTTAGACATAATTTCACTCTCACAACATTATGGCTGATTGGAGACAGTCCGAACCACAAGTACCGGGTCCATGGTTCTGGGCGTATACTGGGGGGACGGGGACGACTCCCATTAACCCCTGACTATACCGGGGATACGCTTATCACAATGCCTTTCTGGTCTGTGCTGAAGCAGGGCATTCTGGCAGCCAAGTGGCTTGACCTTTATTAGTGAGCCTGGTTACCCCCTCTCGGAACCACAGACTTAGAAATCGCCAGCTCATATACAGTGCATAAAATATATTTATATATATACCCTTATACACCATTTTAATAAACAATATCACAAAATTCTTCTAAGTCCCTCGGGAAGAGTGAAAGACGCGCACGTTCATTTTCAGAGCTCCTAGACCTTCCTACAAGAAGTTAGCCAAAAAGTAGCTTCGAAAAACGCTTAGGTTAAGTTTCAGAGTTGCTTCTAATGTACCAAAGCTGGACTTAGACATAATTTCACTCTCACAACATTATGGCTGGTTGGAGACAGTCCGAACCACAAGTACCGGGTCCATGGTTCTGGCCGTATACTGGGGGGACGGGGACGACTCCCATTAACCCCTGACTATACCGGGGATACGCTTATCACAATGCCTTTCTGGTCTGTGCTGAAGCAGGGCATTCTGGCAGCCAAGTGGCTTGACCTTTATTAGTGAGCCTGGTTACCCCCTCTCGGAACCACAGACTTAGAAATCGACAGCTCATATACAATGCATAAAATATATTTATATATATACCCTTATACACCATTTTAATAAAAAATATAACAAAATTCTTCTAAGTCCCTCGGGAAGAGTGAAAGACGCGCACGTTCATTTTCTGAGCTCCTAGACCTTCCTATAAGAAGTTAGCCAAAAAGTATCTTCGAAAAACGCTTAGGTTAAGTTTCAGAGTTGCTTTTAATGTACCAAAGCTGGACTTAGACATAATTTCACTCTCACAACATTATGGCTGGTTGGAGACAGTCCGAACCACAAGTACCGGGTCCATGGTTCTGGCCGTATACTGGGGGGACGGGGACGACTCCCATTAACCCGTGACTATACCGGGGATACGCTTATCACAATGCCTTTCTGGTCTTTGCTGAAGCAGGGCATTCTGCCAGCCAAGTGGCTTGACCTTTATTAGTGAGCCTGGTTACCCCCTCTCGGAACCACAGACTTAGAAATCGCCAGCTCATATACAGTGCATAAAATATATTTATATATATACCCTTATACACCATTTTAATAAACAATATCACAAAATTCTTCTAAGTCCCTCGGGAAGAGTGAAAGACGCGCACGTTCATTTTCAGAGCTCCTAGACCTTCCTACAAGAAGTTAGCCAAAAAGTAGCTTCGAAAAACGCTTAGGTTAAGTTTCAGAGTTGCTTCTAATGTACCAAAGCTGGACTTAGACATAATTTCACTCTCACAACATTATGGCTGATTGGAGACAGTCCGAACCACAAGTACCGGGTCCATGGTCCTGGGCGTATACTGGGGGGACGGGGACGACTCCCATTAACCCCTGACTATACCGGGGATACGCTTATCACAATGCCTTTCTGGTCTGTGCTGAAGCAGGGCATTCTGGCAGCCAAGTGTCTTGACCTTTATTAGTGAGCCTGGTTACCCCCTCTCGGAACCACAGACTTAGAAATCGCCAGCTTATATACAGTGCATAAAATATATTTATATATATACCCTTATACACCATTTTAATAAATATATCACACAATTCTTCTAAGTCCCTCGGGAAGAGTGAAAGACGCGCATGTTCATTTTCAGAGCTCCTAGACCTTCCTATAAGAAGTTAGCCAAAAAGTAGCTTCGAAAAACGCTTAGGTTAAGTTTCAGAGTTGCTTCTAATGTACCAAAGCTGGACTTAGACATAATTTCACTCTCACAATATTATGGCTGGTTGGAGACAGTCCGAACCACAAGTACCGGGTCCATGGTTCTGGCCGTATACTGGGGGGACGGGGACGACTCCCATTAACCCCTGACTATACCGGGGATACGCTTATCACAATGCCTTTCTGGTCTGTGCTGAAGCAGGGCATTCTGGCAGCCAAGTGGCTTGACCTTTATTAGTGAGCCTGGTTACCCCCTCTCGGAACCACAGACTTAGAAATCGACAGCTCATATACAATGCATAAAATATATTTTTATATATACCCTTATACACCATTTTAATAAAAAATATCACAAAATTCTTCTAAGTCCCTCGGGAAGAGTGAAAGACGCGCACGTTCATTTTCAGAGCTCCTAGACCTTCCTATAAGAAGTTAGCCAAAAAGTATCTTCGAAAAACGCTTAGGTTAAATTTCAGAGTTGCTTCTTATATACCAAAGCTGGACTTAGACATAATTTCACTCTCACAACATTATGGCTGGTTGGAGACAGTCCGAACCACAAGTACCGGGTCCATGGTTCTGGCCGTATACTGGGGGGACGGGGACGACTCCCATTAACCCCTGACTATACCGGGGATACGCTTATCACAATGTCTTTCTGGTCTGTGCTGAAGCAGGGCATTCTGGCAGCCAAGTGGTTTGACCTTTATTAGTGAGCCTGGTTACCCCCTCTCGGAACCACAGACTTAGAAATCGCCAGCTCATATACAGTGCATAAAATATATTTATATATATACCCTTATACACCATTTTAATAAACAATATCACAAAATTCTTCTAAGTCCCTCGGGAAGAGTGAAAGACGCGCACGTTCATTTTCAGAGCTCCTAGACCTTCCTACAAGAAGTTAGCCAAAAAGTAGCTTCGAAAAACGCTTAGGTTAAGTTTCAGAGTTGCTTCTAATGTACCAAAGCTGGACTTAGACATAATTTCACTCTCTCAACATTATGGCTGATTGGAGACAGTCCGAACCACAAGTACCGGGTCCATGGTTCTGGGCGTATACTGGGGGGACGGGGACGACTCCCATTAACCCCTGACTATACCGGGGTTACGCTTATCACAATGCCTTTCTGGTCTGTGCTGAAGGAGGGCATTCTGGCAGCCAAGTGGCTTGACCTTTATTAGTGAGCCTGGTTACCCCCTCTCGGAACCACAGACTTAGAAATCGCCAGCTCATATACAGTGCATAAAATATATTTATATATATACTGTACCCTTATACACCATTTTAATAAAAAATATCACAAAATTCTTCTAAGTCCCTCGGGAAGAGTGAAAGACGCGCACGTTCATTTTCAGAGCTACTAGACCTTCCAATAAGAAGTTAGCCAAAAAGTAGCTTAGAAAAACGCTTAGGTTAAGTTTCAGAGTTGCTTCTAATGTACCAAAGCTGGACTTAGACATAATTTCACTCTCACAACATTATGGCTGGTTGGAGAGAGTCCGAACCACAAGTACCGGGTCCATGGTTCTGGGCGTATACTGGGGGGACGGGGACGACTCCCATTAACCCCTGACTATACCGGGGATACGCTTATCACAATGCCTTTCTGGTCTGTGCTGAAGCAGGGCATTCTGGCAGCCAAGTGTCTTGACCTTTATTAGTGAGCCTGGTTACCCCCTCTCGGAACCACAGACTTAGAAATCGCCAGCTCAAATACATTGCATAAAATATATTTATATATATACCCTTATACACCATTTTAATAAAAAATATCACAAAATTCTTCTAAGTCCCTCGGGAAGAGTGAAAGACGCGCACGTACATTTTCAGAGCTCCTAGACCTTCCTATAAGAAGTTAGCCAAAAAGTATCTTCGAAAAACGCTTAGGTTAAATTTCAGAGTTGCTTCTTATGTACCAAAGCTGAACTTAGACATAATTTCACTCTCACAACATTATGGCTGGTTGGAGACAGTCCGAACCACAAGTACCGGGTCCATGGTTCTGGCCGTATACTGGGGGGACGGGGACGACTCCCATTAACCCCTGACTATACCGGGGATACGCTTATCACAATGCCTTTCTGGTCTGTGCTGAAGCAGGGCATTCTGGCAGCCAAGTGGCTTGACATTTATTAGTGAGCCTGGTTACCCCCTCTCGGAACCACAGACTTAGAAATCGACAGCTCATATACAATGCATAAAATATATTTATATATATACCCTTATACACCATTTTAATAAAAAATATAACAAAATTCTTCTAAGTCCCTCGGGAAGAGTGAAAGACGCGCACGTTCATTTTCTGAGCTCCTAGACCTTCCTATAAGAAGTTAGCCAAAAAGTATCTTCGAAAAACGCTTAGGTTAAGTTTCAGAGTTGCTTTTAATGTACCAAAGCTGGACTTAGACATAATTTCACTCTCACAACATTATGGCTGGTTGGAGACAGTCCGAACCACAAGTACCGGGTCCATGGTTCTGGCCGTATACTGGGGGGACGGGGACGACTCCCATTAACCCGTGACTATACCGGGGATACGCTTATCACAATGCCTTTCTGGTCTTTGCTGAAGCAGGGCATTCTGCCAGCCAAGTGGCTTGACCTTTATTAGTGAGCCTGGTTACCCCCTCTCGGAACCACAGACTTAGAAATCGCCAGCTCATATACAGTGCATAAAATATATTTATATATATACCCTTATACACCATTTTAATAAACAATATCACAAAATTCTTCTAAGTCCCTCGGGAAGAGTGAAAGACGCGCACGTTCATTTTCAGAGCTCCTAGACCTTCCTACAAGAAGTTAGCCAAAAAGTAGCTTCGAAAAACGCTTAGGTTAAGTTTCAGAGTTGCTTCTAATGTACCAAAGCTGGACTTAGACATAATTTCACTCTCACAACATTATGGCTGATTGGAGACAGTCCGAACCACAAGTACCGGGTCCATGGTCCTGGGCGTATACTGGGGGGACGGGGACGACTCCCATTAACCCCTGACTATACCGGGGATACGCTTATCACAATGCCTTTCTGGTCTGTGCTGAAGCAGAGCATTCTGGCAGCCAAGTGTCTTGACCTTTATTAGTGAGCCTGGTTACCCCCTCTCGGAACCACAGACTTAGAAATCGCCAGCTCATATACAGTGCATAAAATATATTTATATATATACCCTTATACACCATTTTAATAAATATATCACACAATTCTTCTAAGTCCCTCGGGAAGAGTGAAAGACGCGCATGTTCATTTTCAGAGCTCCTAGACCTTCCTATAAGAAGTTAGCCAAAAAGTAGCTTCGAAAAACGCTTAGGTTAAGTTTCAGAGTTGCTTCTAATGTACCAAAGCTGGACTTAGACATAATTTCACTCTCACAACATTATGGCTGGTTGGAGACAGTCCGAACCACAAGTACCGGGTCCATGGTTCTGGCCGTATACTGGGGGGACGGGGACGACTCCCATTAACCCCTGACTATACCGGGGATACGCTTATCACAATGCCTTTCTGGTCTGTGCTGAAGCAGGGCATTCTGGCAGCCAAGTGGCTTGACCTTTATTAGTGAGCCTGGTTACCCCCTCTCGGAACCACAGACTTAGAAATCGCCAGCTCATATACAGTGCATAAAATATATTTATATATATACTGTACCCTTATACACCATTTTAATAAAAAATATCACAAAATTCTTCTAAGTCCCTCGGGAAGAGTGAAAGACGCGCACGTTCATTTTCAGAGCTACTAGACCTTCCAATAAGAAGTTAGCCAAAAAGTAGCTTAGAAAAACGCTTAGGTTAAGTTTCAGAGTTGCTTCTAATGTACCAAAGCTGGACTTAGACATAATTTCACTCTCACAACATTATGGCTGGTTGGAGAGAGTCCGAACCACAAGTACCGGGTCCATGGTTCTGGGCGTATACTGGGGGGACGGGGACGACTCCCATTAACCCCTGACTATACCGGGGATACGCTTATCACAATGCCTTTCTGGTCTGTGCTGAAGCAGGGCATTCTGGCAGCCAAGTGTCTTGACCTTTATTAGTGAGCCTGGTTACCCCCTCTCGGAACCACAGACTTAGAAATCGCCAGCTCAAATACATTGCATAAAATATATTTATATATATACCCTTATACACCATTTTAATAAAAAATATCACAAAATTCTTCTAAGTCCCTCGGGAAGAGTGAAAGACGCGCACGTACATTTTCAGAGCTCCTAGACCTTCCTATAAGAAGTTAGCCAAAAAGTATCTTCGAAAAACGCTTAGGTTAAATTTCAGAGTTGCTTCTTATGTACCAAAGCTGAACTTAGACATAATTTCACTCTCACAACATTATGGCTGGTTGGAGACAGTCCGAACCACAAGTACCGGGTCCATGGTTCTGGCCGTATACTGGGGGGACGGGGACGACTCCCATTAACCCCTGACTATACCGGGGATACGCTTATCACAATGCCTTTCTGGTCTGTGCTGAAGCAGGGCATTCTTGCAGCCAAGTGGCTTGACCTTTATTAGTGAGCCTGGTTACCCCCTCTCGGAACCACAGACTTAGAAATCGACAGCTCATATACAATGCATAAAATATATTTATATATATACCCTTATACACCATTTTAATAAAAAATATCACAAAATTCTTCTAAGTCCCTCGGGAAGAGTGAAAGACGCGCACGTTCATTTTCAGAGCTCCTAGACCTTCCTACAAGAAGTTAGCCAAAAAGTAGCTTCGAAAAACGCTTAGGTTAAGTTTCAGAGTTGCTTCTAATGTACCAAAGCTGGACTTAGACATAATTTCACTCTCACAACATTATGGCTGATTGGAGACAGTCCGAACCACAAGTACCGGGTCCATGGTTCTGGGCGTATACTGGGGGGACGGGGACGACTCCCATTAACCCCTGACTATACCGGGGATACGCTTATCACAATGCCTTTCTGGTCTGTGCTGAAGCAGGGCATTCTGGCAGCCAAGTGGCTTGACCTTTATTAGTGAGCCTGGTTACCCCCTCTCGGAACCACAGACTTAGAAATCGCCAGCTCATATACAGTGCATAAAATATATTTATATATATACCCTTATACACCATTTTAATAAACAATATCACAAAATTCTTCTAAGTCCCTCGGGAAGAGTGAAAGACGCGCACGTTCATTTTCAGAGCTCCTAGACCTTCCTACAAGAAGTTAGCCAAAAAGTAGCTTCGAAAAACGCTTAGGTTAAGTTTCAGAGTTGCTTCTAATGTACCAAAGATGGACTTAGACATAATTTCACTCTCACAACATTATGGCTGGTTGGAGACAGTCCGAACCACAAGTACCGGGTCCATGGTTCTGGCCGTATACTGGGGGGACGGGGACGACTCCCATTAACCCCTGACTATACCGGGGATACGCTTATCACAATGCCTTTCTGGTCTGTGCTGAAGCAGGGCATTCTGGCAGCCAAGTGGCTTGACCTTTATTAGTGAGCCTGGTTACCCCCTCTCGGAACCACAGACTTAGAAATCGACAGCTCATATACAATGCATAAAATATATTTATATATATACCCTTATACACCATTTTAATAAAAAATATAACAAAATTCTTCTAAGTCCCTCGGGAAGAGTGAAAGACGCGCACGTTCATTTTCTGAGCTCCTAGACCTTCCTTTAAGAAGTTAGCCAAAAAGTATCTTCGAAAAACGCTTAGGTTAAGTTTCAGAGTTGCTTTTAATGTACCAAAGCTGGACTTAGACATAATTTCACTCTCACAACATTATGGCTGGTTGGAGACAGTCCGAACCACAAGTACCGGGTCCATGGTTCTGGCCGTATACTGGGGGGACGGGGACGACTCCCATTAACCCGTGACTATACCGGGGATACGCTTATCACAATGCCTTTCTGGTCTTTGCTGAAGCAGGGCATTCTGCCAGCCAAGTGGCTTGACCTTTATTAGTGAGCCTGGTTACCCCCTCTCGGAACCACAGACTTAGAAATCGCCAGCTCATATACAGTGCATAAAATATATTTATATATATACCCTTATACACCATTTTAATAAACAATATCACAAAATTCTTCTAAGTCCCTCGGGAAGAGTGAAAGACGCGCACGTTCATTTTCAGAGCTCCTAGACCTTCCTACAAGAAGTTAGCCAAAAAGTAGCTTCGAAAAACGCTTAGGTTAAGTTTCAGAGTTGCTTCTAATGTACCAAAGCTGGACTTAGACATAATTTCACTCTCACAACATTATGGCTGATTGGAGACAGTCCGAACCACAAGTACCGGGTCCATGGTTCTGGGCGTATACTGGGGGGACGGGGACGACTCCCATTAACCCCTGACTATACCGGGGATACGCTTATCACAATGCCTTTCTGGTCTGTGCTGAAGGAGGGCATTCTGGCAGCCAAGTGGCTTGACCTTTATTAGTGAGCCTGGTTACCCCCTCTCGGAACCACAGACTTAGAAATCGCCAGCTCATATACAGTGCATAAAATATATTTATATATATACCCTTATACATCATTTTAATAAAAAATATCACAAAATTCTTCTAAGTCCCTCGGGAAGAGTGAAAGACGCGCACGTTCATTTTCAGAGCTCCTAGACCTTCCTATAAGAAGTTAGCCAAAAAGTAGCTTCGAAAAACGCTTAGGTTAAGTTTCAGAGTTGCTTCTAATGTACCAAAGCTGGACTTAGACATAATTTCACTCTCACAACATTATGGCTGGTTGGAGACAGTCCGAACCACAAGTACCGGGTCCATGGTTCTGGCCGTATACTGGGGGGACGGGGACGACTCCCATTAACCCCTGACTATACCGGGGATACGCTTATCACAATGCCTTTCTGGTCTGTGCTGAAGCAGGGCATTCTGGCAGCCAAGTGGCTTGACCTTTATTAGTGAGCCTGGTTACCCCCTCTCGGAACCACAGACTTAGAAATCGCCAGCTCAAATACATTGCATAAAATATATTTATATATATACCCTTATACACCATTTTAATAAAAAATATCACAAAATTCTTCTAAGTCCCTCGGGAAGAGTTAAAGACGCGCACGTTCATTTTCAGAGCTCCTAGACCTTCCTATAAGAAGTTAGCCAAAAAGTATCTTCGAAAAACGCTTAGGTTAAATTTCAGAGTTGCTTCTTATGTACCAAAGCTGGACTTAGACATAATTTCACTCTCACAACATTATGGCTGGTTGGAGACAGTCCGAACCACAAGTACCGGGTCCATGGTTCTGGCCGTATACTGGGGGGACGGGGACGACTCCCATTAACCCCTGACTATACCGGGGATACGCTTATCACAATGCCTTTCTGGTCTGTGCTGAAGCAGGGCATTCTGGCAGCCAAGTGGCTTGACCTTTATTAGTGAGCCTGGTTACCCCCTCTCGGAACCACAGACTTAGAAATCGACAGCTCATATACAATGCATAAAATATATTTTTATATATACCCTTATACACCATTTTAATAAAAAATATCACAAAATTCTTCTAAGTCCCTCGGGAAGAGTGAAAGACGCGCACGTTCATTTTCAGAGCTCCTAGACCTTCCTATAAGAAGTTAGCCAAAAAGTATCTTCGAAAAACGCTTAGGTTAAATTTCAGAGTTGCTTCTTATATACCAAAGCTGGACTTAGACATAATTTCACTCTCACAACATTATGGCTGGTTGGAGACAGTCCGAACCACAAGTACCGGGTCCATGGTTCTGGCCGTATACTGGGGGGACGGGGACGACTCCCATTAACCCCTGACTATACCGGGGATACGCTTATCACAATGCCTTTCTGGTCTGTGCTGAAGCAGGGCATTCTGGCAGCCAAGTGGTTTGACCTTTATTAGTGAGCCTGGTTACCCCCTCTCGGAACCACAGACTTAGAAATCGCCAGCTCATATACAGTGCATAAAATATATTTATATATATACCCTTATACACCATTTTAATAAACAATATCACAAAATTCTTCTAAGTCCCTCGGGAAGAGTGAAAGACGCGCACGTTCATTTTCAGAGCTCCTAGACCTTCCTACAAGAAGTTAGCCAAAAAGTAGCTTCGAAAAACGCTTAGGTTAAGTTTCAGAGTTGCTTCTAATGTACCAAAGCTGGACTTAGACATAATTTCACTCTCTCAACATTATGGCTGATTGGAGACAGTCCGAACCACAAGTACCGGGTCCATGGTTCTGGGCGTATACTGGGGGGACGGGGACGACTCCCATTAACCCCTGACTATACCGGGGTTACGCTTATCACAATGCCTTTCTGGTCTGTGCTGAAGGAGGGCATTCTGGCAGCCAAGTGGCTTGACCTTTATTAGTGAGCCTGGTTACCCCCTCTCGGAACCACAGACTTAGAAATCGCCAGCTCATATACAGTGCATAAAATATATTTATATATATACTGTACCCTTATACACCATTTTAATAAAAAATATCACAAAATTCTTCTAAGTCCCTCGGGAAGAGTGAAAGACGCGCACGTTCATTTTCAGAGCTACTAGACCTTCCAATAAGAAGTTAGCCAAAAAGTAGCTTAGAAAAACGCTTAGGTTAAGTTTCAGAGTTGCTTCTAATGTACCAAAGCTGGACTTAGACATAATTTCACTCTCACAACATTATGGCTGGTTGGAGAGAGTCCGAACCACAAGTACCGGGTCCATGGTTCTGGGCGTATACTGGGGGGACGGGGACGACTCCCATTAACCCCTGACTATACCGGGGATACGCTTATCACAATGCCTTTCTGGTCTGTGCTGAAGCAGGGCATTCTGGCAGCCAAGTGTCTTGACCTTTATTAGTGAGCCTGGTTACCCCCTCTCGGAACCACAGACTTAGAAATCGCCAGCTCAAATACATTGCATAAAATATATTTATATATATACCCTTATACACCATTTTAATAAAAAATATCACAAAATTCTTCTAAGTCCCTCGGGAAGAGTGAAAGACGCGCACGTACATTTTCAGAGCTACTAGACCTTCCTATAAGAAGTTAGCCAAAAAGTATCTTCGAAAAACGCTTAGGTTAAATTTCAGAGTTGCTTCTTATGTACCAAAGCTGAACTTAGACATAATTTCACTCTCACAACATTATGGCTGGTTGGAGACAGTCCGAACCACAAGTACCGGGTCCATGGTTCTGGCCGTATACTGGGGGGACGGGGACGACTCCCATTAACCCCTGACTATACCGGGGATACGCTTATCACAATGCCTTTCTGGTCTGTGCTGAAGCAGGGCATTCTGGCAGCCAAGTGGCTTGACCTTTATTAGTGAGCCTGGTTACCCCCTCTCGGAACCACAGACTTAGAAATCGACAGCTCATATACAATGCATAAAATATATTTATATATATACCCTTATACACCATTTTAATAAAAAATATCACAAAATTCTTCTAAGTCCCTCGGGAAGAGTGAAAGACGCGCACGTTCATTTTCAGAGCTCCTAGACCTTCCTACAAGAAGTTAGCCAAAAAGTAGCTTCGAAAAACGCTTAGGTTAAGTTTCAGAGTTGCTTCTAATGTACCAAAGCTGGACTTAGACATAATTTCACTCTCACAACATTATGGCTGGTTGGAGAGAGTCCGAACCACAAGTACCGGGTCCATGGTTCTGGCCGTATACTGGGGGGACGGGGACGACTCCCATTAACACCTGACTATACCGGGGATACGCTTATCACAATGCCTTTCTGGTCTGTGCTGAAGCAGGGCATTCTGGCAGCCAAGTGTCTTGACCTTTATTAGTGAGCCTGGTTACCCCCTCTCGGAACCACAGACTTAGAAATCGCCAGCTCATATACAGTGCATAAAATATATTTATATATATACCCTTATACACCATTTTAATAAAAAATATCACACAATTCTTCTAAGTCCCTCGGGAAGAGTGAAAGACGCGCACGTTCATTTTCAGAGCTCCTAGACCTTCCTATAAGAAGTTAGCCAAAAAGTAGCTTCGAAAAACGCTTAGGTTAAGTTTCAGAGTTGATTCTAATGTACCAAAGCTGGACTTAAACATAATTTCACTCTCACAACATTATGGCTGGTTGGAGACAGTCCGAACCACAAGTACCGGGTCCATGGTTCTGGCCGTATACTGGGGGGACGGGGACGACTCCCGTAAACCCCTGACTATACCGGGGATACGCTTATCACAATGCCTTTCTGGTCTGTGCTGAAGCAGGGCATTCTGGCAGCCAAGTGGCTTGACCTTTATTAGTGAGCCTGGTTACCCCCTCTCGGAACCACAGACTTAGAAATCGCCAGCTCAAATACATTGCATAAAATATATTTATATATATACCCTTATACACCATTTTAATAAAAAATATCACAAAATTCTTCTAAGTCCCTCGGGAAGAGTGAAAGACGCGCACGTACATTTTCAGAGCTCCTAGACCTTCCTATAAGAAGTTAGCCAAAAAGTATCTTCGAAAAACGCTTAGGTTAAATTTCAGAGTTGCTTCTTATGTACCAAAGCTGGACTTAGACATAATTTCACTCTCACAACATTATGGCTGGTTGGAGACAGTCCGAACCACAAGTACCGGGTCCATGGTTCTGGCCGTATACTGGGGGGACGGGGACGACTCCCATTAACCCCTGACTATACCGGGGATACGCTTATCACAATGCCTTTCTGGTCTGTGCTGAAGCAGGGCATTCTGGCAGCCAAGTGGTTTGACCTTTATTAGTGAGCCTGGTTACCCCCTCTCGGAACCACAGACTTAGAAATCGCCAGCTCATATACAGTGCATAAAATATATTTATATATATACCCTTATACACCATTTTAATAAACAATATCACAAAAGTCCCTCGGGAAGAGTGAAAGACGCGCACGTTCATTTTCAGAGCTCCTAGACCTTCCTACAAGAAGTTAGCCAAAAAGTAGCTTCGAAAAACGCTTAGGTTAAGTTTCAGAGTTGCTTCTAATGTACCAAAGCTGGACTTAGACATAATTTCACTCTCACAACATTATGGCTGATTGGAGACAGTCCGAACCACAAGTACCGGGTCCATGGTTCTGGGCGTATACTGGGGGGACGGGGACGACTCCCATTAACCCCTGACTATACCGGGGATACGCTTATCACAATGCCTTTCTGGTCTGTGCTGAAGGAGGTCATTCTGGCAGCCAAGTGGCTTGACCTTTATTAGTGAGCCTGGTTACCCCCTCTCGGAACCACAGACTTAGAAATCGCCAGCTCATATACAGTGCATAAAATATATTTATATATATACTGTACCCTTATACACCATTTTAATAAAAAATATCACAAAATTCTTCTAAGTCCCTCGGGAAGAGTGAAAGACGCGCACGTTCATTTTCAGAGCTACTAGACCTTCCAATAAGAAGTTAGCCAAAAAGTAGCTTAGAAAAACGCTTAGGTTAAGTTTCAGAGTTGCTTCTAATGTACCAAAGCTGGACTTAGACACAATTTCACTCTCAAAACATTATGGCTGGTTGGAGACAGTCCGAACCACAAGTACCGGGTCCATGGTTCTGGCCGTATACTGGGGGGACGGGGACGACTCCCATTAACCCGTGACTATACCGGGGATACGCTTATCACAATGCCTTTCTGGTCTGTGCTGAAGGAGGTCATTCTGGCAGCCAAGTGGCTTGACCTTTATTAGTGAGCCTGGTTACCCCCTCTCGGAACCACAGACTTAGAAATCGCCAGCTCAAATACATTGCATAAAATATATTTATATATATACCCTTATACACCATTTTAATAAAAAATATCACAAAATTCTTCTAAGTCCCTCGGGAAGAGTGAAAGACGCGCACGTACATTTTCAGAGCTCCTAGACCTTCCTATAAGAAGTTAGCCAAAAAGTATCTTCGAAAAACGCTTAGGTTAAATTTCAGAGTTGCTTCTTATGTACCAAAGCTGGACTTAGACATAATTTCACTCTCACAACATTATGGCTGGTTGGAGACAGTCCGAACCACAAGTACCGGGTCCATGGTTCTGGCCGTATACTGGGGGGACGGGGACGACTCCCATTAACCCCTGACTATACCGGGGATACGCTTATCACAATGCCTTTCTGGTCTGTGCTGAAGCAGGGCATTCTGGCAGCCAAGTGGTTTGACCTTTATTAGTGAGCCTGGTTACCCCCTCTCGGAACCACAGACTTAGAAATCGCCAGCTCATATACAGTGCATAAAATATATTTATATATATACCCTTATACACCATTTTAATAAACAATATCACAAAAGTCCCTCGGGAAGAGTGAAAGACGCGCACGTTCATTTTCAGAGCTCCTAGACCTTCCTACAAGAAGTTAGCCAAAAAGTAGCTTCGAAAAACGCTTAGGTTAAGTTTCAGAGTTGCTTCTAATGTACCAAAGCTGGACTTAGACATAATTTCACTCTCACAACATTATGGCTGATTGGAGACAGTCCGAACCACAAGTACCGGGTCCATGGTTCTGGGCGTATACTGGGGGGACGGGGACGACTCCCATTAACCCCTGACTATACCGGGGATACGCTTATCACAATGCCTTTCTGGTCTGTGCTGAAGGAGGTCATTCTGGCAGCCAAGTGGCTTGACCTTTATTAGTGAGCCTGGTTACCCCCTCTCGGAACCACAGACTTAGAAATCGCCAGCTCATATACAGTGCATAAAATATATTTATATATATACTGTACCCTTATACACCATTTTAATAAAAAATATCACAAAATTCTTCTAAGTCCCTCGGGAAGAGTGAAAGACGCGCACGTTCATTTTCAGAGCTACTAGACCTTCCAATAAGAAGTTAGCCAAAAAGTAGCTTAGAAAAACGCTTAGGTTAAGTTTCAGAGTTGCTTCTAATGTACCAAAGCTGGACTTAGACATAATTTCACTCTCACAACATTATGGCTGGTTGGAGAGAGTCCGAACCACAAGTACCGGGTCCATGGTTCTGGCCGTATACTGGGGGGACGGGGACGACTCCCATTAACACCTGACTATACCGGGGATACGCTTATCACAATGCCTTTCTGGTCTGTGCTGAAGCAGGGCATTCTGGCAGCCAAGTGTCTTGACCTTTATTAGTGAGCCTGGTTACCCCCTCTCGGAACCACAGACTTAGAAATCGCCAGCTCATATACAGTGCATAAAATATATTTATATATATACCCTTATACACCATTTTAATAAAAAATATCACACAATTCTTCTAAGTCCCTCGAGAAGAGTGAAAGACGCGCACGTTCATTTTCAGAGCTCCTAGACCTTCCTATAAGAAGTTAGCCAAAAAGTAGCTTCGAAAAACGCTTAGGTTAAGTTTCAGAGTTGATTCTAATGTACCAAAGCTGGACTTAAACATAATTTCACTCTCACAACATTATGGCTGGTTGGAGACAGTCCGAACCACAAGTACCGGGTCCATGGTTCTGGCCGTATACTGGGGGGACGGGGACGACTCCCGTAAACCCCTGACTATACCGGGGATACGCTTATCACAATGCCTTTCTGGTCTGTGCTGAAGCAGGGCATTCTGGCAGCCAAGTGGCTTGACCTTTATTAGTGAGCCTGGTTACCCCCTCTCGGAACCACAGACTTAGAAATCGCCAGCTCAAATACATTGCATAAAATATATTTATATATATACCCTTATACACCATTTTAATAAAAAATATCACAAAATTCTTCTAAGTCCCTCGGGAAGAGTGAAAGACGCGCACGTACATTTTCAGAGCTCCTAGACCTTCCTATAAGAAGTTAGCCAAAAAGTATCTTCGAAAAACGCTTAGGTTAAATTTCAGAGTTGCTTCTTATGTACCAAAGCTGGACTTAGACATAATTTCACTCTCACAACATTATGGCTGGTTGGAGACAGTCCGAACCACAAGTACCGGGTCCATGGTTCTGGCCGTATACTGGGGGGACGGGGACGACTCCCATTAACCCCTGACTATACCGGGGATACGCTTATCACAATGCCTTTCTGGTCTGTGCTGAAGCAGGGCATTCTGGCAGCCAAGTGGTTTGACCTTTATTAGTGAGCCTGGTTACCCCCTCTCGGAACCACAGACTTAGAAATCGCCAGCTCATATACAGTGCATAAAATATATTTATATATATACCCTTATACACCATTTTAATAAACAATATCACAAAAGTCCCTCGGGAAGAGTGAAAGACGCGCACGTTCATTTTCAGAGCTCCTAGACCTTCCTACAAGAAGTTAGCCAAAAAGTAGCTTCGAAAAACGCTTAGGTTAAGTTTCAGAGTTGCTTCTAATGTACCAAAGCTGGACTTAGACATAATTTCACTCTCACAACATTATGGCTGATTGGAGACAGTCCGAACCACAAGTACCGGGTCCATGGTTCTGGGCGTATACTGGGGGGACGGGGACGACTCCCATTAACCCCTGACTATACCGGGGATACGCTTATCACAATGCCTTTCTGGTCTGTGCTGAAGGAGGTCATTCTGGCAGCCAAGTGGCTTGACCTTTATTAGTGAGCCTGGTTACCCCCTCTCGGAACCACAGACTTAGAAATCGCCAGCTCATATACAGTGCATAAAATATATTTATATATATACTGTACCCTTATACACCATTTTAATAAAAAATATCACAAAATTCTTCTAAGTCCCTCGGGAAGAGTGAAAGACGCGCACGTTCATTTTCAGAGCTACTAGACCTTCCAATAAGAAGTTAGCCAAAAAGTAGCTTAGAAAAACGCTTAGGTTAAGTTTCAGAGTTGCTTCTAATGTACCAAAGCTGGACTTAGACACAATTTCACTCTCACAACATTATGGCTGGTTGGAGACAGTCCGAACCACAAGTACCGGGTCCATGGTTCTGGCCGTATACTGGGGGGACGGGGACGACTCCCATTAACCCGTGACTATACCGGGGATACGCTTATCACAATGCCTTTCTGGTCTGTGCTGAAGGAGGTCATTCTGGCAGCCAAGTGGCTTGACCTTTATTAGTGAGCCTGGTTACCCCCTCTCGGAACCACAGACTTAGAAATCGCCAGCTCAAATACATTGCATAAAATATATTTATATATATACCCTTATACACCATTTTAATAAAAAATATCACAAAATTCTTCTAAGTCCCTCGGGAAGAGTGAAAGACGCGCACGTACATTTTCAGAGCTCCTAGACCTTCCTATAAGAAGTTAGCCAAAAAGTATCTTCGAAAAACGCTTAGGTTAAATTTCAGAGTTGCTTCTTATGTACCAAAGCTGGACTTAGACATAATTTCACTCTCACAACATTATGGCTGGTTGGAGACAGTCCGAACCACAAGTACCGGGTCCATGGTTCTGGCCGTATACTGGGGGGACGGGGACGACTCCCATTAACCCCTGACTATACCGGGGATACGCTTATCACAATGCCTTTCTGGTCTGTGCTGAAGCAGGGCATTCTGGCAGCCAAGTGGTTTGACCTTTATTAGTGAGCCTGGTTACCCCCTCTCGGAACCACAGACTTAGAAATCGCCAGCTCATATACAGTGCATAAAATATATTTATATATATACCCTTATACACCATTTTAATAAACAATATCACAAAAGTCCCTCGGGAAGAGTGAAAGACGCGCACGTTCATTTTCAGAGCTCCTAGACCTTCCTACAAGAAGTTAGCCAAAAAGTAGCTTCGAAAAACGCTTAGGTTAAGTTTCAGAGTTGCTTCTAATGTACCAAAGCTGGACTTAGACATAATTTCACTCTCACAACATTATGGCTGATTGGAGACAGTCCGAACCACAAGTACCGGGTCCATGGTTCTGGGCGTATACTGGGGGGACGGGGACGACTCCCATTAACCCCTGACTATACCGGGGATACGCTTATCACAATGCCTTTCTGGTCTGTGCTGAAGGAGGTCATTCTGGCAGCCAAGTGGCTTGACCTTTATTAGTGAGCCTGGTTACCCCCTCTCGGAACCACAGACTTAGAAATCGCCAGCTCATATACAGTGCATAAAATATATTTATATATATACTGTACCCTTATACACCATTTTAATAAAAAATATCACAAAATTCTTCTAAGTCCCTCGGGAAGAGTGAAAGACGCGCACGTTCATTTTCAGAGCTACTAGACCTTCCAATAAGAAGTTAGCCAAAAAGTAGCTTAGAAAAACGCTTAGGTTAAGTTTCAGAGTTGCTTCTAATGTACCAAAGCTGGACTTAGACATAATTTCACTCTCACAACATTATGGCTGGTTGGAGACAGTCCGAACCACAAGTACCGGGTCCATGGTTCTGGCCGTATACTGGGGGGACGGGGACGACTCCCATTAACCCGTGACTATACCGGGGATACGCTTATCACAATGCCTTTCTGGTCTGTGCTGAAGGAGGTCATTCTGGCAGCCAAGTGGCTTGACCTTTATTAGTGAGCCTGGTTACCCCCTCTCGGAACCACAGACTTAGAAATCGACAGCTCATATACAATGCATAAAATATATTTTTATATATACCCTTATACACCATTTTAATAAAAAATATCACAAAATTCTTCTAAGTCCCTCGGGAAGAGTGAAAGACGCGCACGTTCATTTTCAGAGCTCCTAGACCTTCCTATAAGAAGTTAGCCAAAAAGTATCTTCGAAAAACGCTTAGGTTAAATTTCAGAGTTGCTTCTTATATACCAAAGCTGGACTTAGACATAATTTCACTCTCACAACATTATGGCTGGTTGGAGACAGTCCGAACCACAAGTACCGGGTCCATGGTTCTGGCCGTATACTGGGGGGACGGGGACGACTCCCATTAACCCCTGACTATACCGGGGATACGCTTATCACAATGCCTTTCTGGTCTGTGCTGAAGCAGGGCATTCTGGCAGCCAAGTGGTTTGACCTTTATTAGTGAGCCTGGTTACCCCCTCTCGGAACCACAGACTTAGAAATCGCCAGCTCATATACAGTGCATAAAATATATTTATATATATACCCTTATACACCATTTTAATAAACAATATCACAAAATTCTTCTAAGTCCCTCGGGAAGAGTGAAAGACGCGCACGTTCATTTTCAGAGCTCCTAGACCTTCCTACAAGAAGTTAGCCAAAAAGTAGCTTCGAAAAACGCTTAGGTTAAGTTTCAGAGTTGCTTCTAATGTACCAAAGCTGGACTTAGACATAATTTCACTCTCTCAACATTATGGCTGATTGGAGACAGTCCGAACCACAAGTACCGGGTCCATGGTTCTGGGCGTATACTGGGGGGACGGGGACGACTCCCATTAACCCCTGACTATACCGGGGTTACGCTTATCACAATGCCTTTCTGGTCTGTGCTGAAGGAGGGCATTCTGGCAGCCAAGTGGCTTGACCTTTATTAGTGAGCCTGGTTACCCCCTCTCGGAACCACAGACTTAGAAATCGCCAGCTCATATACAGTGCATAAAATATATTTATATATATACTGTACCCTTATACACCATTTTAATAAAAAATATCACAAAATTCTTCTAAGTCCCTCGGGAAGAGTGAAAGACGCGCACGTTCATTTTCAGAGCTACTAGACCTTCCAATAAGAAGTTAGCCAAAAAGTAGCTTAGAAAAACGCTTAGGTTAAGTTTCAGAGTTGCTTCTAATGTACCAAAGCTGGACTTAGACATAATTTCACTCTCACAACATTATGGCTGGTTGGAGAGAGTCCGAACCACAAGTACTGGGTCCATGGTTCTGGGCGTATACTGGGGGGACGGGGACGACTCCCATTAACCCCTGACTATACCGGGGATACGCTTATCACAATGCCTTTCTGGTCTGTGCTGAAGCAGGGCATTCTGGCAGCCAAGTGTCTTGACCTTTATTAGTGAGCCTGGTTACCCCCTCTCGGAACCACAGACTTAGAAATCGCCAGCTCAAATACATTGCATAAAATATATTTATATATATACCCTTATACACCATTTTAATAAAAAATATCACAAAATTCTTCTAAGTCCCTCGGGAAGAGTGAAAGACGCGCACGTACATTTTCAGAGCTACTAGACCTTCCTATAAGAAGTTAGCCAAAAAGTATCTTCGAAAAACGCTTAGGTTAAATTTCAGAGTTGCTTCTTATGTACCAAAGCTGAACTTAGACATAATTTCACTCTCACAACATTATGGCTGGTTGGAGACAGTCCGAACCACAAGTACCGGGTCCATGGTTCTGGCCGTATACTGGGGGGACGGGGACGACTCCCATTAACCCCTGACTATACCGGGGATACGCTTATCACAATGCCTTTCTGGTCTGTGCTGAAGCAGGGCATTCTGGCAGCCAAGTGGCTTGACCTTTATTAGTGAGCCTGGTTACCCCCTCTCGGAACCACAGACTTAGAAATCGACAGCTCATATACAATGCATAAAATATATTTATATATATACCCTTATACACCATTTTAATAAAAAATATCACAAAATTCTTCTAAGTCCCTCGGGAAGAGTGAAAGACGCGCACGTTCATTTTCAGAGCTCCTAGACCTTCCTACAAGAAGTTAGCCAAAAAGTAGCTTCGAAAAACGCTTAGGTTAAGTTTCAGAGTTGCTTCTAATGTACCAAAGCTGGACTTAGACATAATTTCACTCTCACAACATTATGGCTGGTTGGAGAGAGTCCGAACCACAAGTACCGGGTCCATGGTTCTGGCCGTATACTGGGGGGACGGGGACGACTCCCATTAACACCTGACTATACCGGGGATACGCTTATCACAATGCCTTTCTGGTCTGTGCTGAAGCAGGGCATTCTGGCAGCCAAGTGTCTTGACCTTTATTAGTGAGCCTGGTTACCCCCTCTCGGAACCACAGACTTAGAAATCGCCAGCTCATATACAGTGCATAAAATATATTTATATATATACCCTTATACACCATTTTAATAAAAAATATCACACAATTCTTCTAAGTCCCTCGGGAAGAGTGAAAGACGCGCACGTTCATTTTCAGAGCTCCTAGACCTTCCTATAAGAAGTTAGCCAAAAAGTAGCTTCGAAAAACGCTTAGGTTAAGTTTCAGAGTTGATTCTAATGTACCAAAGCTGGACTTAAACATAATTTCACTCTCACAACATTATGGCTGGTTGGAGACAGTCCGAACCACAAGTACCGGGTCCATGGTTCTGGCCGTATACTGGGGGGACGGGGACGACTCCCGTAAACCCCTGACTATACCGGGGATACGCTTATCACAATGCCTTTCTGGTCTGTGCTGAAGCAGGGCATTCTGGCAGCCAAGTGGCTTGACCTTTATTAGTGAGCCTGGTTACCCCCTCTCGGAACCACAGACTTAGAAATCGCCAGCTCAAATACATTGCATAAAATATATTTATATATATACCCTTATACACCATTTTAATAAAAAATATCACAAAATTCTTCTAAGTCCCTCGGGAAGAGTGAAAGACGCGCACGTACATTTTCAGAGCTCCTAGACCTTCCTATAAGAAGTTAGCCAAAAAGTATCTTCGAAAAACGCTTAGGTTAAATTTCAGAGTTGCTTCTTATGTACCAAAGCTGGACTTAGACATAATTTCACTCTCACAACATTATGGCTGGTTGGAGACAGTCCGAACCACAAGTACCGGGTCCATGGTTCTGGCCGTATACTGGGGGGACGGGGACGACTCCCATTAACCCCTGACTATACCGGGGATACGCTTATCACAATGCCTTTCTGGTCTGTGCTGAAGCAGGGCATTCTGGCAGCCAAGTGGTTTGACCTTTATTAGTGAGCCTGGTTACCCCCTCTCGGAACCACAGACTTAGAAATCGCCAGCTCATATACAGTGCATAAAATATATTTATATATATACCCTTATACACCATTTTAATAAACAATATCACAAAAGTCCCTCGGGAAGAGTGAAAGACGCGCACGTTCATTTTCAGAGCTCCTAGACCTTCCTACAAGAAGTTAGCCAAAAAGTAGCTTCGAAAAACGCTTAGGTTAAGTTTCAGAGTTGCTTCTAATGTACCAAAGCTGGACTTAGACATAATTTCACTCTCACAACATTATGGCTGATTGGAGACAGTCCGAACCACAAGTACCGGGTCCATGGTTCTGGGCGTATACTGGGGGGACGGGGACGACTCCCATTAACCCCTGACTATACCGGGGATACGCTTATCACAATGCCTTTCTGGTCTGTGCTGAAGGAGGTCATTCTGGCAGCCAAGTGGCTTGACCTTTATTAGTGAGCCTGGTTACCCCCTCTCGGAACCACAGACTTAGAAATCGCCAGCTCATATACAGTGCATAAAATATATTTATATATATACTGTACCCTTATACACCATTTTAATAAAAAATATCACAAAATTCTTCTAAGTCCCTCGGGAAGAGTGAAAGACGCGCACGTTCATTTTCAGAGCTACTAGACCTTCCAATAAGAAGTTAGCCAAAAAGTAGCTTAGAAAAACGCTTAGGTTAAGTTTCAGAGTTGCTTCTAATGTACCAAAGCTGGACTTAGACATAATTTCACTCTCACAACATTATGGCTGGTTGGAGACAGTCCGAACCACAAGTACCGGGTCCATGGTTCTGGCCGTATACTGGGGGGACGGGGACGACTCCCATTAACCCGTGACTATACCGGGGATACGCTTATCACAATGCCTTTCTGGTCTGTGCTGAAGGAGGTCATTCTGGCAGCCAAGTGGCTTGACCTTTATTAGTGAGCCTGGTTACCCCCTCTCGGAACCACAGACTTAGAAATCGCCAGCTCATATACAGTGCATAAAATATATTTATATATATACTGTACCCTTATACACCATTTTAATAAAAAATATCACAAAATTCTTCTAAGTCCCTCGGGAAGAGTGAAAGACGCGCACGTTCATTTTCAGAGCTACTAGACCTTCCAATAAGAAGTTAGCCAAAAAGTAGCTTAGAAAAACGCTTAGGTTAAGTTTCAGAGTTGCTTCTAATGTACCAAAGCTGGACTTAGACATAATTTCACTCTCACAACATTATGGCTGGTTGGAGACAGTCCGAACCACAAGTACCGGGTCCATGGTTCTGGCCGTATACTGGGGGGACGGGGACGACTCCCATTAACCCGTGACTATACCGGGGATACGCTTATCACAATGCCTTTCTGGTCTGTGCTGAAGCAGGGCATTCTGGCAGCCAAGTGGCTTGACCTTTATTAGTGAGCCTGGTTACCCCCTCTCGGAACCACAGACTTAGAAATCGCCAGCTCATATACAGTGCATAAAATATATTTATATATATACCCTTATACACCATTTTAATAAAAAATATCACAAAATTCTTCTAAGTCCCTCGGGAAGAGTGAAAGACGCGCACGTTCATTTTCAGAGCTCCTAGACCTTCCTATAAGAAGTTAGCCAAAAAGTAGCTTCGAAAAACGCTTAGGTTAAGTTTCAGAGTTGCTTCTAATGTACCAAAGCTGGACTTAGACATAATTTCACTCTCACAACATTATGGCTGGTTGGAGACAGTCCGAACCACAAGTACCGGGTCCATGGTTCTGGGCGTATACTGGGGGGACGGGGACGACTCCCATTAACCCCTGACTATACCGGGGATACGCTTATCACAATGCCTTTCTGGTCTGTGCTGAAGCAGGGCATTCTGGCAGCCAAGTGGCTTGACCTTTATTAGTGAGCCTGGTTACCCCCTCTCGGAACCACAGACTTAGAAATAGCCAGCTCATATACAGTGCATAAAATATATTTATATATATACCCTTATACACCATTTTAATAAAAAATATCACAAAATTCTTCTAAGTTCCTCGGGAAGAGTGAAAGACGCGCACGTTCATTTTCAGAGCTACTAGACCTTCCTATAAGAAGTTAGCCAAAAAGTAGCTTAGAAAAACGCTTAGGTTAAGTTTCAGAGTTGCTTCTAATGTACCAAAGCTGGACTTAGACATAATTTCACTCTCACAACATTATGGCTGGTTGGAGAGAGTCCGAACCACAAGTACCGGGTCCATGGTTCTGGCCGTATACTGGGGGGACGGGGACGACTCCCATTAACACCTGACTATACCGGGGATACGCTTATCACAATGCCTTTCTGGTCTGTGCTGAAGCAGGGCATTCTGGCAGCCAAGTGGCTTGACCTTTATTAGTGAGCCTGGTTACCCCCTCTCGGAACCACAGACTTAGAAATCGCCAGCTCATATACAGTGCATAAAATATATTTATATATATACCCTTATACACCATTTTAATAAACAATATCACAAAATTCTTCTAAGTCCCTCGGGAAGAGTGAAAGACGCGCACGTTCATTTTCAGAGCTCCTAGACCTTCCTACAAGAAGTTAGCCAAAAAGTAGCTTCGAAAAACGCTTAGGTTAAGTTTCAGAGTTGCTTCTAATGTACCAAAGCTGGACTTAGACATAATTTCACTCTCACAACATTATGGCTGGTTGGAGACAGTCCGAACCACAAGTACCGGGTCCATGGTTCTGGCCGTATACTGGGGGGACGGGGACGACTCCCATTAACCCCTGACTATACCGGGGATACGCTTATCACAATGCCTTTCTGGTCTGTGCTGAAGCAGGGCATTCTGGCAGCCAAGTGGCTTGACCTTTATTAGTGAGCCTGGTTACCCCCTCTCGGAACCACAGACTTAGAAATCGACAGCTCATATACAATGCATAAAATATATTTATATATATACCCTTATACACCATTTTAATAAAAAATATCACAAAAGTCCCTCGGGAAGAGTGAAAGACGCGCACGTTCATTTTCTGAGCTCCTAGACCTTCCTATAAGAAGTTAGCCAAAAAGTATCTTCGAAAAACGCTTAGGTTAAGTTTCAGAGTTGCTTTTAATGTACCAAAGCTGGACTTAGACATAATTTCACTCTCACAATATTATGGCTGGTTGGAGACAGTCCGAACCACAAGTACCGGGTCCATGGTTCTGGCCGTATACTGGGGGGACGGGGACGACTCCCATTAACCCGTGACTATACCGGGGATACGCTTATCACAATGCCTTTCTGGTCTTTGCTGAAGCAGGGCATTCTGGCAGCCAAGTGGCTTGACCTTTATTAGTGAGCCTGGTTACCCCCTCTCGGAACCACAGACTTAGAAATCGCCAGCTCATATACAGTGCATAAAATATATTTATATGTATACCCTTATACACCATTTTAATAAACAATATCACAAAATTCTTCTAAGTCCCTCGGGAAGAGTGAAAGACGCGCACGTTCATTTTCAGAGCTCCTAGACCTTCCTACAAGAAGTTAGCCAAAAAGTAGCTCGAAAAACGCTTAGGTTAAGTTTCAGAGTTGCTTCTAATGTACCAAAGCTGGACTTAGACATAATTTCACTCTCACAACATTATGGCTGGTTGGAGACAGTCCGAACCACAAGTACCGGGTCCATGGTTCTGGCCGTATACTGGGGGGACGGGGACGACTCCCATTAACCCCTGACTATACCGGGGATACGCTTATCACAATGCCTTTCTGGTCTGTGCTGAAGCAGGGCATTCTGGCAGCCAAGTGGCTTGACCTTTATTAGTGAGCCTGGTTACCCCCTCTCGGAACCACAGACTTAGAAATCGCCAGCTCATATACAGTGCATAAAATATATTTATATATATACCCTTATACACCATTTTAATAAAAAATATCACAAAATTCTTCTAAGTCCCTCGGGAAGAGTGAAAGACGCGCACGTTCATTTTCAGAGCTCCTAGACCTTCCTATAAGAAGTTAGCCAAAAAGTAGCTTCGAAAAACGCTTAGGTTAAGTTTCAGAGTTGCTTCTAATGTACCAAAGCTGGACTTAGACATAATTTCACTCTCACAACATTATGGCTGGTTGGAGACAGTCCGAACCACAAGTACCGGGTCCATGGTTCTGGGCGTATACTGGGGGGACGGGGACGACTCCCATTAACCCCTGACTATACCGGGGATACGCTTATCACAATGCCTTTCTGGTCTGTGCTGAAGCAGGGCATTCTGGCAGCCAAGTGGCTTGACCTTTATTAGTGAGCCTGGTTACCCCCTCTCGGAACCACAGACTTAGAAATAGCCAGCTCATATACAGTGCATAAAATATATTTATATATATACCCTTATACACCATTTTAATAAAAAATATCACAAAATTCTTCTAAGTTCCTCGGGAAGAGTGAAAGACGCGCACGTTCATTTTCAGAGCTACTAGACCTTCCTATAAGAAGTTAGCCAAAAAGTAGCTTAGAAAAACGCTTAGGTTAAGTTTCAGAGTTGCTTCTAATGTACCAAAGCTGGACTTAGACATAATTTCACTCTCACAACATTATGGCTGGTTGGAGAGAGTCCGAACCACAAGTACCGGGTCCATGGTTCTGGCCGTATACTGGGGGGACGGGGACGACTCCCATTAACACCTGACTATACCGGGGATACGCTTATCACAATGCCTTTCTGGTCTGTGCTGAAGCAGGGCATTCTGGCAGCCAAGTGGCTTGACCTTTATTAGTGAGCCTGGTTACCCCCTCTCGGAACCACAGACTTAGAAATCGCCAGCTCATATACAGTGCATAAAATATATTTATATATATACCCTTATACACCATTTTAATAAACAATATCACAAAATTCTTCTAAGTCCCTCGGGAAGAGTGAAAGACGCGCACGTTCATTTTCAGAGCTCCTAGACCTTCCTACAAGAAGTTAGCCAAAAAGTAGCTTCGAAAAACGCTTAGGTTAAGTTTCAGAGTTGCTTCTAATGTACCAAAGCTGGACTTAGACATAATTTCACTCTCACAACATTATGGCTGGTTGGAGACAGTCCGAACCACAAGTACCGGGTCCATGGTTCTGGCCGTATACTGGGGGGACGGGGACGACTCCCATTAACCCCTGACTATACCGGGGATACGCTTATCACAATGCCTTTCTGGTCTGTGCTGAAGCAGGGCATTCTGGCAGCCAAGTGGCTTGACCTTTATTAGTGAGCCTGGTTACCCCCTCTCGGAACCACAGACTTAGAAATCGACAGCTCATATACAATGCATAAAATATATTTATATATATACCCTTATACACCATTTTAATAAAAAATATCACAAAAGTCCCTCGGGAAGAGTGAAAGACGCGCACGTTCATTTTCTGAGCTCCTAGACCTTCCTATAAGAAGTTAGCCAAAAAGTATCTTCGAAAAACGCTTAGGTTAAGTTTCAGAGTTGCTTTTAATGTACCAAAGCTGGACTTAGACATAATTTCACTCTCACAATATTATGGCTGGTTGGAGACAGTCCGAACCACAAGTACCGGGTCCATGGTTCTGGCCGTATACTGGGGGGACGGGGACGACTCCCATTAACCCGTGACTATACCGGGGATACGCTTATCACAATGCCTTTCTGGTCTTTGCTGAAGCAGGGCATTCTGGCAGCCAAGTGGCTTGACCTTTATTAGTGAGCCTGGTTACCCCCTCTCGGAACCACAGACTTAGAAATCGCCAGCTCATATACAGTGCATAAAATATATTTATATGTATACCCTTATACACCATTTTAATAAACAATATCACAAAATTCTTCTAAGTCCCTCGGGAAGAGTGAAAGACGCGCACGTTCATTTTCAGAGCTCCTAGACCTTCCTACAAGAAGTTAGCCAAAAAGTAGCTCGAAAAACGCTTAGGTTAAGTTTCAGAGTTGCTTCTAATGTACCAAAGCTGGACTTAGACATAATTTCACTCTCACAACATTATGGCTGATTGGAGACAGTCCGAACCACAAGTACCGGGTCCATGGTTCTGGGCGTATACTAGGGGGACGGGGACGACTCCCATTAACCCCTGACTATACCGGGGATACGCTTATCACAATGCCTTTCTGGTCTGTGCTGAAGGAGGGCATTCTGGCAGCCAAGTGGCTTGACCTTTATTAGTGAGCCTGGTTACCCCCTCTCGGAACCACAGACTTAGAAATAGCCAGCTCATATACAGTGCATAAAATATATTTATATATATACCCTTATACACCATTTTAATAAAAAATATCACAAAATTCTTCTAAGTTCCTCGGGAAGAGTGAAAGACGCGCACGTTCATTTTCAGAGCTACTAGACCTTCCTATAAGAAGTTAGCCAAAAAGTAGCTTAGAAAAACGCTTAGGTTAAGTTTCAGAGTTGCTTCTAATGTACCAAAGCTGGACTTAGACATAATTTCACTCTCACAACATTATGGCTGGTTGGAGAGAGTCCGAACCACAAGTACCGGGTCCATGGTTCTGGCCGTATACTGGGGGGACGGGGACGACTCCCATTAACACCTGACTATACCGGGGATACGCTTATCACAATGCCTTTCTGGTCTGTGCTGAAGCAGGGCATTCTGGCAGCCAAGTGGCTTGACCTTTATTAGTGAGCCTGGTTACCCCCTCTCGGAACCACAGACTTAGAAATCGCCAGCTCATATACAGTGCATAAAATATATTTATATATATACCCTTATACACCATTTTAATAAACAATATCACAAAATTCTTCTAAGTCCCTCGGGAAGAGTGAAAGACGCGCACGTTCATTTTCAGAGCTCCTAGACCTTCCTACAAGAAGTTAGCCAAAAAGTAGCTTCGAAAAACGCTTAGGTTAAGTTTCAGAGTTGCTTCTAATGTACCAAAGCTGGACTTAGACATAATTTCACTCTCACAACATTATGGCTGGTTGGAGACAGTCCGAACCACAAGTACCGGGTCCATGGTTCTGGCCGTATACTGGGGGGACGGGGACGACTCCCATTAACCCCTGACTATACCGGGGATACGCTTATCACAATGCCTTTCTGGTCTGTGCTGAAGCAGGGCATTCTGGCAGCCAAGTGGCTTGACCTTTATTAGTGAGCCTGGTTACCCCCTCTCGGAACCACAGACTTAGAAATCGACAGCTCATATACAATGCATAAAATATATTTATATATATACCCTTATACACCATTTTAATAAAAAATATCACAAAAGTCCCTCGGGAAGAGTGAAAGACGCGCACGTTCATTTTCTGAGCTCCTAGACCTTCCTATAAGAAGTTAGCCAAAAAGTATCTTCGAAAAACGCTTAGGTTAAGTTTCAGAGTTGCTTTTAATGTACCAAAGCTGGACTTAGACATAATTTCACTCTCACAATATTATGGCTGGTTGGAGACAGTCCGAACCACAAGTACCGGGTCCATGGTTCTGGCCGTATACTGGGGGGACGGGGACGACTCCCATTAACCCGTGACTATACCGGGGATACGCTTATCACAATGCCTTTCTGGTCTTTGCTGAAGCAGGGCATTCTGGCAGCCAAGTGGCTTGACCTTTATTAGTGAGCCTGGTTACCCCCTCTCGGAACCACAGACTTAGAAATCGCCAGCTCATATACAGTGCATAAAATATATTTATATGTATACCCTTATACACCATTTTAATAAACAATATCACAAAATTCTTCTAAGTCCCTCGGGAAGAGTGAAAGACGCGCACGTTCATTTTCAGAGCTCCTAGACCTTCCTACAAGAAGTTAGCCAAAAAGTAGCTCGAAAAACGCTTAGGTTAAGTTTCAGAGTTGCTTCTAATGTACCAAAGCTGGACTTAGACATAATTTCACTCTCACAACATTATGGCTGATTGGAGACAGTCCGAACCACAAGTACCGGGTCCATGGTTCTGGCCGTATACTGGGGGGACGGGGACGACTCCCATTAACCCGTGACTATACCGGGGATACGCTTATCACAATGCCTTTCTGGTCTTTGCTGAAGCAGGGCATTCTGGCAGCCAAGTGGCTTGACCTTTATTAGTGAGCCTGGTTACCCCCTCTCGGAACCACAGACTTAGAAATCGCCAGCTCATATACAGTGCATCAAATATATTTATATGTATACCCTTATACACCATTTTAATAAACAATATCACAAAATTCTTCTAAGTCCCTCGGGAAGAGTGAAAGACGCGCACGTTCATTTTCAGAGCTCCTAGACCTTCCTACAAGAAGTTAGCCAAAAAGTAGCTCGAAAAACGCTTAGGTTAAGTTTCAGAGTTGCTTCTAATGTACCAAAGCTGGACTTAGACATAATTTCACTCTCACAACATTATGGCTGATTGGAGACAGTCCGAACCACAAGTACCGGGTCCATGGTTCTGGGCGTATACTAGGGGGACGGGGACGACTCCCATTAACCCCTGACTATACCGGGGATACGCTTATCACAATGCCTTTCTGGTCTGTGCTGAAGGAGGGCATTCTGGCAGCCAAGTGGCTTGACCTTTATTAGTGAGCCTGGTTACCCCCTCTCGGAACCACAGACTTAGAAATCGCCAGCTCATATACAGTGCATAAAATATATTTATATATATACCCTTATACACCATTTTAATAAAAAATATCACAAAATTCTTCTAAGTCCCTCGGGAAGAGTGAAAGACGCGCACGTTCATTTTCAGAGCTCCTAGACCTTCCTACAAGAAGTTAGCCAAAAAGTAGCTCGAAAAACGCTTAGGTTAAGTTTCAGAGTTGCTTCTAATGTACCAAAGCTGGACTTAGACATAATTTCACTCTCACAACATTATGGCTGGTTGGAGACAGTCCGAACCACAAGTACCGGGTCCATGGTTCTGGCCGTATACTGGGGGGACGGGGACGACTCCCATTAACCCCTGACTATACCGGGGATACGCTTATCACAATGCCTTTCTGGTCTGTGCTGAAGCAGGGCATTCTGGCAGCCAAGTGGCTTGACCTTTATTAGTGAGCCTGGTTACCCCCTCTCGGAACCACAGACTTAGAAATCGACAGCTCATATACAATGCATAAAATATATTTATATATATACCCTTATACACCATTTTAATAAAAAATATCACAAAAGTCCCTCGGGAAGAGTGAAAGACGCGCACGTTCATTTTCTGAGCTCCTAGACCTTCCTATAAGAAGTTAGCCAAAAAGTATCTTCGAAAAACGCTTAGGTTAAGTTTCAGAGTTGCTTTTAATGTACCAAAGCTGGACTTAGACATAATTTCACTCTCACAATATTATGGCTGGTTGGAGACAGTCCGAACCACAAGTACCGGGTCCATGGTTCTGGCCGTATACTGGGGGGACGGGGACGACTCCCATTAACCCGTGACTATACCGGGGATACGCTTATCACAATGCCTTTCTGGTCTGTGCTGAAGCAGGGCATTCTGGCAGCCAAGTGGCTTGACCTTTATTAGTGAGCCTGGTTACCCCCTCTCGGAACCACAGACTTAGAAATCGCCAGCTCATATACAGTGCATAAAATATATTTATATATATACCCTTATACACCATTTTAATAAAAAATATCACACAATTCTTCTAAGTCCCTCGGGAAGAGTGAAAGACGCGCACGTTCATTTTCAGAGCTCCTAGACCTTCCTATAAGAAGTTAGCCAAAAAGTAGCTTCGAAAAACGCTTAGGTTAAGTTTCAGAGTTGCTTCTAATGTACCAAAGCTGGACTTAGACATAATTTCACTCTCACAACATTATGGCTGGTTGGAGACAGTCCGAACCACAAGTACCGGGTCCATGGTTCTGGCCGTATACTGGGGGGACGGGGACGACTCCCATTAACCCCTGACTATACCGGGGATACGCTTATCACAATGCCTTTCTGGTCTGTGCTGAAGCAGGGCATTCTGGCAGCCAAGTGGCTTGACCTTTATTAGTGAGCCTGGTTACCCCCTCTCGGAACCACAGACTTAGAAATCGCCAGCTCAAATACATTGCATAAAATATATTTATATATATACCCTTATACACCATTTTAATAAAAAATATCACAAAATTCTTCTAAGTCCCTCGGGAAGAGTGAAAGACGCGCACGTTCATTTTCAGAGCTCCTAGACCTTCCTATAAGAAGTTAGCCAAAAAGTATCTTCGAAAAACGCTTAGGTTAAATTTCAGAGTTGCTTCTTATGTACCAAAGCTGGACTTAGACATAATTTCACTCTCACAACATTATGGCTGGTTGGAGACAGTCCGAAACACAAGTACCGGGTCCATGGTTCTGGCCGTATACTGGGGGGACGGGGACGACTCCCATTAACCCCTGACTATACCGGGGATACGCTTATCACAATGCCTTTCTGGTCTGTGCTGAAGCAGGGCATTCTGGCAGCCAAGTGGCTTGACCTTTATTAGTGAGCCTGGTTACCCCCTCTCGGAACCACAGACTTAGAAATCGACAGCTCATATACAATGCATAAAATATATTTATATATATACCCTTATACACCATTTTAATAAAAAATATCACAAAATTCTTCTAAGTCCCTCGGGAAGAGTGAAAGACGCGCACGTTCATTTTCAGAGCTCCTAGACCTTCCTATAAGAAGTTAGCCAAAAAGTAGCTTCGAAAAACGCTTAGGTTAAATTTCAGAGTTGCTTCTAATGTACCAAAGCTGGACTTAGACATAATTTCACTCTCACAACATTATGGCTGGTTGGAGACAGTCCGGACCACAAGTACCGGGTCCATGGTTCTGGCCGTATACTGGGGGGACGGGGACGACTCCCATTAACCCCTGACTATACCGGGGATACGCTTATCACAATGCCTTTCTGGTCTGTGCTGAAGCAGGGCATTCTGGCAGCCAAGTGGTTTGACCTTTATTAGTGAGCCTGGTTACCCCCTCTCGGAACCACAGACTTAGAAATCGCCAGCTCATATTCAGTGCATAAAATATATTTATATATATACCCTTATACACCATTTTAATAAACAATATCACAAAATTCTTCTAAGTCCCTCGGGAAGAGTGAAAGACGCGCACGTTCATTTTCAGAGCTCCT
This sequence comes from Ascaphus truei, assembly GCF_040206685.1. NCBI lineage: Eukaryota > Metazoa > Chordata > Amphibia > Anura > Ascaphidae > Ascaphus > Ascaphus truei. Next base: position 787,648 of record NW_027456730.1, on the reverse strand, counting down.
AGACCTTCCTACAAGAAGTTAGCCAAAAAGTAGCTTCGAAAAACGCTTAGGTTAAGTTTCAGAGTTGCTTCTAATGTACCAAAGCTGGACTTAGACATAATTTCACTCTCACAACATTATGGCTGATTGGAGACAGTCCGAACCACAAGTACCGGGTCCATGGTTCTGGGCGTATACTGGGGGGACGGGGACGACTCCCATTAACCCCTGACTATACCGGGGATACGCTTATCACAATGCCTTTCTGGTCTGTGCTGAAGGAGGGCATTCTGGCAGCCAAGTGGCTTGACCTTTATTAGTGAGCCTGGTTACCCCCTCTCGGAACCACAGACTTAGAAATCGCCAGCTCATATACAGTGCATAAAATATATTTATATATATACTGTACCCTTATACACCATTTTAATAAAAAATATCACAAAATTCTTCTAAGTCCCTCGGGAAGAGTGAAAGACGCGCACGTTCATTTTCAGAGCTCCTAGACCTTCCTATAAGAAGTTAGCCAAAAAGTAGCTTCGAAAAACGCTTAGGTTAAGTTTCAGAGTTGCTTCTAATGTACCAAAGCTGGACTTAGACATAATTTCACTCTCACAACATTATGGCTGGTTGGAGACAGTCCGAACCACAAGTACCGGGTCCATGGTTCTGGGCGTATACTGGGGGGACGGGGACGACTCCCATTAACCCCTGACTATACCGGGGATACGCTTATCACAATGCCTTTCTGGTCTGTGCTGAAGCAGGGCATTCTGGCAGCCAAGTGGCTTGACCATTATTAGTGAGCCTGGTTACCCCCTCTCGGAACCACAGACTTAGAAATCGCCAGCTCATATACAGTGCATAAAATATATTTATATATATACCCTTATACACCATTTTAATAAAAAATATCACAAAATTCTTCTAAGTCCCTCGGGAAGAGTGAAAGACGCGCACGTTCATTTTCAGAGCTACTAGACCTTCCTATAAGAAGTTAGCCAAAAAGTAGCTTAGAAAAACGCTTAGGTTAAGTTTCAGAGTTGCTTCTAATGTACCAAAGCTGGACTTAGACATAATTTCACTCTCACAACATTATGGCTGGTTGGAGACAGTCCGAACCACAAGTACCGGGTCCATGGTTCTGGCCGTAAACTGGGGGGACGGGGACGACTCCCATTAACCCGTGACTATACCGGGGATACGCTTATCACAATGCCTTTCTGGTCTGTGCTGAAGCAGGGCATTCTGGCAGCCAAGTGGCTTGACCTTTATTAGTGAGCCTGGTTACCCCCTCTCGGAACCACAGACTTAGAAATCGCCAGCTCATATACAGTGCATAAAATATATTTATATATATACCCTTATACACCATTTTAATAAAAAATATCACAAAATTCTTCTAAGTCCCTCGGGAAGAGTGAAAGACGCGCACGTTCATTTTCAGAGCTCCTAGACCTTCCTATAAGAAGTTAGCCAAAAAGTATCTTCGAAAAACGCTTAGGTTAAGTTTCAGAGTTGCTTCTAATGTACCAAAGCTGGACTTAGACATAATTTCACTCTCACAACATTATGGCTGGTTGGAGACAGTCCGAACCACAAGTACCGGGTCCATGGTTCTGGCCGTATACTGGGGGGACGGGGACGACTCCCATTAACCCCTGACTATACCGGGGATACGCTTATCACAATGCCTTTCTGGTCTGTGCTGAAGCAGGGCATTCTGGCAGCCAAGTGGCTTGACCTTTATTAGTGAGCCTGGTTACCCCCTCTCGGAACCACAGACTTAGAAATCGCCAGCTCATATACAGTGCATAAAATATATTTATGTATATACCCTTATACACCATTTTAATAAAAAATATCACAAAATTCTTCTAAGTTCCTCGGGAAGAGTGAAAGACGCGCACGTTCATTTTCAGAGCTACTAGACCTTCCTATAAGAAGTTAGCCAAAAAGTAGCTTAGAAAAACGCTTAGGTTAAGTTTCAGAGTTGCTTCTAATGTACCAAAGCTGGACTTAGACATAATTTCACTCTCACAACATTATGGCTGGTTGGAGAGAGTCCGAACCACAAGTACCGGGTCCATGGTTCTGGCCGTATACTGGGGGGACGGGGACGACTCCCATTAACACCTGACTATACCGGGGATACGCTTATCACAATGCCTTTCTGGTCTGTGCTGAAGCAGGGCATTCTGGCAGCCAAGTGGCTTGACCTTTATTAGTGAGCCTGGTTACCCCCTCTCGGAACCACAGACTTAGAAATCGCCAGCTCATATACAGTGCATAAAATATATTTATATATATACCCTTATACACCATTTTAATAAAAAATATCACAAAATTCTTCTAAGTTCCTCGGGAAGAGTGAAAGACGCGCACGTTCATTTTCAGAGCTACTAGACCTTCCTATAAGAAGTTAGCCAAAAAGTAGCTTAGAAAAACGCTTAGGTTAAGTTTCAGAGTTGCTTCTAATGTACCAAAGCTGGACTTAGACATAATTTCACTCTCACAACATTATGGCTGGTTGGAGAGAGTCCGAACCACAAGTACCGGGTCCATGGTTCTGGCCGTATACTGGGGGGACGGGGACGACTCCCATTAACACCTGACTATACCGGGGATACGCTTATCACAATGCCTTTCTGGTCTGTGCTGAAGCAGGGCATTCTGGCAGCCAAGTGGCTTGACCTTTATTAGTGAGCCTGGTTACCCCCTCTCGGAACCACAGACTTAGAAATCGCCAGCTCATATACAGTGCATAAAATATATATATATATATATACCCTTATACACTATTTTAATAAAAAATATCACAAAATTCTTCTAAGTCCCTAGGGAAGAGTGAAAGACGCGCACGTTCATTTTCAGAGCTCCTAGACCTTCCTACAAGAAGTTAGCCAAAAAGTAGCTTCGAAAAACGCTTAGGTTAAGTTTCAGAGTTGCTTCTAATGTACCAAAGCTGGACTTAGACATAATTTCACTCTCACAACATTATGGCTGATTGGAGACAGTCCGAACCACAAGTACCGGGTCCATGGTTCTGGGCGTATACTGGGGGGACGGGGACGACTCCCATTAACCCCTGACTATACCGGGGATACGCTTATCACAATGCCTTTCTGGTCTGTGCTGAAGGAGGGCATTCTGGCAGCCAAGTGGCTTGACCTTTATTAGTGAGCCTGGTTACCCCCTCTCGGAACCACAGACTTAGAAATCGCCAGCTCATATACAGTGCATAAAATATATTTATATATATACTGTACCCTTATACACCATTTTAATAAAAAATATCACAAAATTCTTCTAAGTCCCTCGGGAAGAGTGAAAGACGCGCACGTTCATTTTCAGAGCTCCTAGACCTTCCTATAAGAAGTTAGCCAAAAAGTAGCTTCGAAAAACGCTTAGGTTAAGTTTCAGAGTTGCTTCTAATGTACCAAAGCTGGACTTAGACATAATTTCACTCTCACAACATTATGGCTGGTTGGAGACAGTCCGAACCACAAGTACCGGGTCCATGGTTCTGGGCGTATACTGGGGGGACGGGGACGACTCCCATTAACCCCTGACTATACCGGGGATACGCTTATCACAATGCCTTTCTGGTCTGTGCTGAAGCAGGGCATTCTGGCAGCCAAGTGGCTTGACCATTATTAGTGAGCCTGGTTACCCCCTCTCGGAACCACAGACTTAGAAATCGCCAGCTCATATACAGTGCATAAAATATATTTATATATATACCCTTATACACCATTTTAATAAAAAATATCACAAAATTCTTCTAAGTCCCTCGGGAAGAGTGAAAGACGCGCACGTTCATTTTCAGAGCTACTAGACCTTCCTATAAGAAGTTAGCCAAAAAGTAGCTTAGAAAAACGCTTAGGTTAAGTTTCAGAGTTGCTTCTAATGTACCAAAGCTGGACTTAGACATAATTTCACTCTCACAACATTATGGCTGGTTGGAGACAGTCCGAACCACAAGTACCGGGTCCATGGTTCTGGCCGTAAACTGGGGGGACGGGGACGACTCCCATTAACCCGTGACTATACCGGGGATACGCTTATCACAATGCCTTTCTGGTCTGTGCTGAAGCAGGGCATTCTGGCAGCCAAGTGGCTTGACCTTTATTAGTGAGCCTGGTTACCCCCTCTCGGAACCACAGACTTAGAAATCGCCAGCTCATATACAGTGCATAAAATATATTTATATATATACCCTTATACACCATTTTAATAAAAAATATCACAAAATTCTTCTAAGTCCCTCGGGAAGAGTGAAAGACGCGCACGTTCATTTTCAGAGCTCCTAGACCTTCCTATAAGAAGTTAGCCAAAAAGTATCTTCGAAAAACGCTTAGGTTAAGTTTCAGAGTTGCTTCTAATGTACCAAAGCTGGACTTAGACATAATTTCACTCTCACAACATTATGGCTGGTTGGAGACAGTCCGAACCACAAGTACCGGGTCCATGGTTCTGGCCGTATACTGGGGGGACGGGGACGACTCCCATTAACCCCTGACTATACCGGGGATACGCTTATCACAATGCCTTTCTGGTCTGTGCTGAAGCAGGGCATTCTGGCAGCCAAGTGGCTTGACCTTTATTAGTGAGCCTGGTTACCCCCTCTCGGAACCACAGACTTAGAAATCGCCAGCTCATATACAGTGCATAAAATATATTTATATATATACCCTTATACACCATTTTAATAAAAAATATCACAAAATTCTTCTAAGTTCCTCGGGAAGAGTGAAAGACGCGCACGTTCATTTTCAGAGCTACTAGACCTTCCTATAAGAAGTTAGCCAAAAAGTAGCTTAGAAAAACGCTTAGGTTAAGTTTCAGAGTTGCTTCTAATGTACCAAAGCTGGACTTAGACATAATTTCACTCTCACAACATTATGGCTGGTTGGAGAGAGTCCGAACCACAAGTACCGGGTCCATGGTTCTGGCCGTATACTGGGGGGACGGGGACGACTCCCATTAACACCTGACTATACCGGGGATACGCTTATCACAATGCCTTTCTGGTCTGTGCTGAAGCAGGGCATTCTGGCAGCCAAGTGGCTTGACCTTTATTAGTGAGCCTGGTTACCCCCTCTCGGAACCACAGACTTAGAAATCGCCAGCTCATATACAGTGCATAAAATATATTTATATATATACCCTTATACACCATTTTAATAAAAAATATCACAAAATTCTTCTAAGTTCCTCGGGAAGAGTGAAAGACGCGCACGTTCATTTTCAGAGCTACTAGACCTTCCTATAAGAAGTTAGCCAAAAAGTAGCTTAGAAAAACGCTTAGGTTAAGTTTCAGAGTTGCTTCTAATGTACCAAAGCTGGACTTAGACATAATTTCACTCTCACAACATTATGGCTGGTTGGAGAGAGTCCGAACCACAAGTACCGGGTCCATGGTTCTGGCCGTATACTGGGGGGACGGGGACGACTCCCATTAACACCTGACTATACCGGGGATACGCTTATCACAATGCCTTTCTGGTCTGTGCTGAAGCAGGGCATTCTGGCAGCCAAGTGGCTTGACCTTTATTAGTGAGCCTGGTTACCCCCTCTCGGAACCACAGACTTAGAAATCGCCAGCTCATATACAGTGCATAAAATATATATATATATATATACCCTTATACACTATTTTAATAAAAAATATCACAAAATTCTTCTAAGTCCCTAGGGAAGAGTGAAAGACGGGCACGTTCATTTTCAGAGCTCCTAGACCTTCCTACAAGAAGTTAGCCAAAAAGTAGCTTCGAAAAACGCTTAGGTTAAGTTTCAGAGTTGCTTCTAATGTACCAAAGCTGGACTTAGACATAATTTCACTCTCACAACATTATGGCTGGTTGGAGACAGTCCGAACCACAAGTACCGGGTCCATGGTTCTGGCCGTAAACTGGGGGGACGGGGACGACTCCCATTAACCCGTGACTATACCGGGGATACGCTTATCACAATGCCTTTCTGGTCTGTGCTGAAGCAGGGCATTCTGGCAGCCAAGTGGCTTGACCTTTATTAGTGAGCCTGGTTACCCCCTCTCGGAACCACAGACTTAGAAATCGCCAGCTCATATACAGTGCATAAAATATATTTATATATATACCCTTATACACCATTTTAATAAAAAATATCACAAAATTCTTCTAAGTCCCTCGGGAAGAGTGAAAGACGCGCACGTTCATTTTCAGAGCTCCTAGACCTTCCTATAAGAAGTTAGCCAAAAAGTATCTTCGAAAAACGCTTAGGTTAAGTTTCAGAGTTGCTTCTAATGTACCAAAGCTGGACTTAGACATAATTTCACTCTCACAACATTATGGCTGGTTGGAGACAGTCCGAACCACAAGTACCGGGTCCATGGTTCTGGCCGTATACTGGGGGGACGGGGACGACTCCCATTAACCCCTGACTATACCGGGGATACGCTTATCACAATGCCTTTCTGGTCTGTGCTGAAGCAGGGCATTCTGGCAGCCAAGTGGCTTGACCTTTATTCGTGAGCCTGGTTACCCCCTCTCGGAACCACAGACTTAGAAATCGCCAGCTCATATACAGTGCATAAAATATATTTATATATATACCCTTATACACCATTTTAATAAAAAATATCACAAAATTCTTCTAAGTTCCTCGGGAAGAGTGAAAGACGCGCACGTTCATTTTCAGAGCTACTAGACCTTCCTATAAGAAGTTAGCCAAAAAGTAGCTTAGAAAAACGCTTAGGTTAAGTTTCAGAGTTGCTTCTAATGTACCAAAGCTGGACTTAGACATAATTTCACTCTCACAACATTATGGCTGGTTGGAGAGAGTCCGAACCACAAGTACCGGGTCCATGGTTCTGGCCGTATACTGGGGGGACGGGGACGACTCCCATTAACACCTGACTATACCGGGGATACGCTTATCACAATGCCTTTCTGGTCTGTGCTGAAGCAGGGCATTCTGGCAGCCAAGTGGCTTGACCTTTATTAGTGAGCCTGGTTACCCCCTCTCGGAACCACAGACTTAGAAATCGCCAGCTCATATACAGTGCATAAAATATATTTATATATATACCCTTATACACCATTTTAATAAAAAATATCACAAAATTCTTCTAAGTTCCTCGGGAAGAGTGAAAGACGCGCACGTTCATTTTCAGAGCTACTAGACCTTCCTATAAGAAGTTAGCCAAAAAGTAGCTTAGAAAAACGCTTAGGTTAAGTTTCAGAGTTGCTTCTAATGTACCAAAGCTGGACTTAGACATAATTTCACTCTCACAACATTATGGCTGGTTGGAGAGAGTCCGAACCACAAGTACCGGGTCCATGGTTCTGGCCGTATACTGGGGGGACGGGGACGACTCCCATTAACACCTGACTATACCGGGGATACGCTTATCACAATGCCTTTCTGGTCTGTGCTGAAGCAGGGCATTCTGGCAGCCAAGTGGCTTGACCTTTATTAGTGAGCCTGGTTACCCCCTCTCGGAACCACAGACTTAGAAATCGCCAGCTCATATACAGTGCATAAAATATATATATATATATATACCCTTATACACTATTTTAATAAAAAATATCACAAAATTCTTCTAAGTCCCTAGGGAAGAGTGAAAGACGCGCACGTTCATTTTCAGAGCTCCTAGACCTTCCTACAAGAAGTTAGCCAAAAAGTAGCTTCGAAAAACGCTTAGGTTAAGTTTCAGAGTTGCTTCTAATGTACCAAAGCTGGACTTAGACATAATTTCACTCTCACAACATTATGGCTGGTTGGAGACAGTCCGAACCACAAGTACCGGGTCCATGGTTCTGGCCGTAAACTGGGGGGACGGGGACGACTCCCATTAACCCGTGACTATACCGGGGATACGCTTATCACAATGCCTTTCTGGTCTGTGCTGAAGCAGGGCATTCTGGCAGCCAAGTGGCTTGACCTTTATTAGTGAGCCTGGTTACCCCCTCTCGGAACCACAGACTTAGAAATCGCCAGCTCATATACAGTGCATAAAATATATTTATATATATACCCTTATACACCATTTTAATAAAAAATATCACAAAATTCTTCTAAGTCCCTCGGGAAGAGTGAAAGACGCGCACGTTCATTTTCAGAGCTCCTAGACCTTCCTATAAGAAGTTAGCCAAAAAGTATCTTCGAAAAACGCTTAGGTTAAGTTTCAGAGTTGCTTCTAATGTACCAAAGCTGGACTTAGACATAATTTCACTCTCACAACATTATGGCTGGTTGGAGACAGTCCGAACCACAAGTACCGGGTCCATGGTTCTGGCCGTATACTGGGGGGACGGGGACGACTCCCATTAACCCCTGACTATACCGGGGATACGCTTATCACAATGCCTTTCTGGTCTGTGCTGAAGCAGGGCATTCTGGCAGCCAAGTGGCTTGACCTTTATTAGTGAGCCTGGTTACCCCCTCTGGGAACCACAGACTTAGAAATCGCCAGCTCATATACAGTGCATAAAATATATTTATATATATACCCTTATACACCATTTTAATAAAAAATATCACAAAATTCTTCTAAGTTCCTCGGGAAGAGTGAAAGACGCGCACGTTCATTTTCAGAGCTACTAGACCTTCCTATAAGAAGTTAGCCAAAAAGTAGCTTAGAAAAACGCTTAGGTTAAGTTTCAGAGTTGCTTCTAATGTACCAAAGCTGGACTTAGACATAATTTCACTCTCACAACATTATGGCTGGTTGGAGAGAGTCCGAACCACAAGTACCGGGTCCATGGTTCTGGCCGTATACTGGGGGGACGGGGACGACTCCCATTAACACCTGACTATACCGGGGATACGCTTATCACAATGCCTTTCTGGTCTGTGCTGAAGGAGGGCATTCTGGCAGCCAAGTGGCTTGACCTTTATTAGTGAGCCTGGTTACCCCCTCTCGGAACCACAGACTTAGAAATCGCCAGCTCATATACAGTGCATAAAATATATTTATATATATACCCTTATACACCATTTTAATAAAAAATATCACAAAATTCTTCTAAGTCCCTCGGGAAGAGTGAAAGACGCGCACGTTCATTTTCAGAGCTCCTAGACCTTCCTACAAGAAGTTAGCCAAAAAGTAGCTCGAAAAACGCTTAGGTTAAGTTTCAGAGTTGCTTCTAATGTACCAAAGCTGGACTTAGACATAATTTCACTCTCACAACATTATGGCTGGTTGGAGACAGTCCGAACCACAAGTACCGGGTCCATGGTTCTGGCCGTATACTGGGGGGACGGGGACGACTCCCATTAACCCCTGACTATACCGGGGATACGCTTATCACAATGCCTTTCTGGTCTGTGCTGAAGCAGGGCATTCTGGCAGCCAAGTGGCTTGACCTTTATTAGTGAGCCTGGTTACCCCCTCTCGGAACCACAGACTTAGAAATCGACAGCTCATATACAATGCATAAAATATATTTATATATATACCCTTATACACCATTTTAATAAAAAATATCACAAAAGTCCCTCGGGAAGAGTGAAAGACGCGCACGTTCATTTTCTGAGCTCCTAGACCTTCCTATAAGAAGTTAGCCAAAAAGTATCTTCGAAAAACGCTTAGGTTAAGTTTCAGAGTTGCTTTTAATGTACCAAAGCTGGACTTAGACATAATTTCACTCTCACAATATTATGGCTGGTTGGAGACAGTCCGAACCACAAGTACCGGGTCCATGGTTCTGGCCGTATACTGGGGGGACGGGGACGACTCCCATTAACCCGTGACTATACCGGGGATACGCTTATCACAATGCCTTTCTGGTCTGTGCTGAAGCAGGGCATTCTGGCAGCCAAGTGGCTTGACCTTTATTAGTGAGCCTGGTTACCCCCTCTCGGAACCACAGACTTAGAAATCGCCAGCTCATATACAGTGCATAAAATATATTTATATATATACCCTTATACACCATTTTAATAAACAATATCACAAAATTCTTCTAAGTCCCTCGGGAAGAGTGAAAGACGCGCACGTTCATTTTCAGAGCTCCTAGACCTTCCTACAAGAAGTTAGCCAAAAAGTAGCTCGAAAAACGCTTAGGTTAAGTTTCAGAGTTGCTTCTAATGTACCAAAGCTGGACTTAGACATAATTTCACTCTCACAACATTATGGCTGATTGGAGACAGTCCGAACCACAAGTACCGGGTCCATGGTTCTGGGCGTATACTAGGGGGACGGGGACGACTCCCATTAACCCCTGACTATACCGGGGATACGCTTATCACAATGCCTTTCTGGTCTGTGCTGAAGGAGGGCATTCTGGCAGCCAAGTGGCTTGACCTTTATTAGTGAGCCTGGTTACCCCCTCTCGGAACCACAGACTTAGAAATCGCCAGCTCATATACAGTGCATAAAATATATTTATATATATACCCTTATACACCATTTTAATAAAAAATATCACAAAATTCTTCTAAGTCCCTCGGGAAGAGTGAAAGACGCGCACGTTCATTTTCAGAGCTACTAGACCTTCCTATAAGAAGTTAGCCAAAAAGTAGCTTAGAAAAACGCTTAGGTTAAGTTTCAGAGTTGCTTCTAATGTACCAAAGCTGGACTTAGACATAATTTCACTCTCACAACATTATGGCTGGTTGGAGAGAGTCCGAACCACAAGTACCGGGTCCATGGTTCTGGGCGTATACTGGGGGGACGGGGACGACTCCCATTAACCCCTGACTATACCGGGGATACGCTTATCACAATGCCTTTCTGGTCTGTGCTGAAGCAGGGCATTCTGGCAGCCAAGTGTCTTGACCTTTATTAGTGAGCCTGGTTACCCCCTCTCGGAACCACAGACTTAGAAATCGCCAGCTCATATACAGTGCATAAAATATATTTATATATATACCCTTATACACCATTTTAATAAAAAATATCACACAATTCTTCTAAGTCCCTCGGGAAGAGTGAAAGACGCGCACGTTCATTTTCAGAGCTCCTAGACCTTCCTACAAGAAGTTAGCCAAAAAGTAGCTTCGAAAAACGCTTAGGTTAAGTTTCAGAGTTGCTTCTAATGTACCAAAGCTGGACTTAGACATAATTTCACTCTCACAACATTATGGCTGGTTGGAGACAGTCCGAACCACAAGTACCGGGTCCATGGTTCTGGCCGTATACTGGGGGGACGGGGACGACTCCCATTAACCCCTGACTATACCGGGGATACGCTTATCACAATGCCTTTCTGGTCTGTGCTGAAGCAGGGCATTCTGGCAGCCAAGTGGCTTGACCTTTATTAGTGAGCCTGGTTACCCCCTCTCGGAACCACAGACTTAGAAATCGACAGCTCATATACAATGCATAAAATATATTTATATATATACCCTTATACACCATTTTAATAAAAAATATCACAAAAGTCCCTCGGGAAGAGTGAAAGACGCGCACGTTCATTTTCTGAGCTCCTAGACCTTCCTATAAGAAGTTAGCCAAAAAGTATCTTCGAAAAACGCTTAGGTTAAGTTTCAGAGTTGCTTTTAATGTACCAAAGCTGGACTTAGACATAATTTCACTCTCACAATATTATGGCTGGTTGGAGACAGTCCGAACCACAAGTACCGGGTCCATGGTTCTGGCCGTATACTGGGGGGACGGGGACGACTCCCATTAACCCGTGACTATACCGGGGATACGCTTATCACAATGCCTTTCTCGTCTTTGCTGAAGCAGGGCATTCTGGCAGCCAAGTGGCTTGACCTTTATTAGTGAGCCTGGTTACCCCCTCTCGGAACCACAGACTTAGAAATCGCCAGCTCATATACAGTGCATAAAATATATTTATATATATACCCTTATACACCATTTTAATAAACAATATCACAAAATTCTTCTAAGTCCCTCGGGAAGAGTGAAAGACGCGCACGTTCATTTTCAGAGCTCCTAGACCTTCCTACAAGAAGTTAGCCAAAAAGTAGCTCGAAAAACGCTTAGGTTAAGTTTCAGAGTTGCTTCTAATGTACCAAAGCTGGACTTAGACATAATTTCACTCTCACAACATTATGGCTGATTGGAGACAGTCCGAACCACAAGTACCGGGTCCATGGTTCTGGGCGTATACTAGGGGGACGGGGACGACTCCCATTAACCCCTGACTATACCGGGGATACGCTTATCACAATGCCTTTCTGGTCTGTGCTGAAGGAGGGCATTCTGGCAGCCAAGTGGCTTGACCTTTATTAGTGAGCCTGGTTACCCCCTCTCGGAACCACAGACTTAGAAATCGCCAGCTCATATACAGTGCATAAAATATATTTATATATATACCCTTATACACCATTTTAATAAAAAATATCACAAAATTCTTCTAAGTCCCTCGGGAAGAGTGAAAGACGCGCACGTTCATTTTCAGAGCTCCTAGACCTTCCTACAAGAAGTTAGCCAAAAAGTAGCTCGAAAAACGCTTAGGTTAAGTTTCAGAGTTGCTTCTAATGTACCAAAGCTGGACTTAGACATAATTTCACTCTCACAACATTATGGCTGGTTGGAGACAGTCCGAACCACAAGTACCGGGTCCATGGTTCTGGCCGTATACTGGGGGGACGGGGACGACTCCCATTAACCCCTGACTATACCGGGGATACGCTTATCACAATGCCTTTCTGGTCTGTGCTGAAGCAGGGCATTCTGGCAGCCAAGTGGCTTGACCTTTATTAGTGAGCCTGGTTACCCCCTCTCGGAACCACAGACTTAGAAATCGACAGCTCATATACAATGCATAAAATATATTTATATATATACCCTTATACACCATTTTAATAAAAAATATCACAAAAGTCCCTCGGGAAGAGTGAAAGACGCGCACGTTCATTTTCTGAGCTCCTAGACCTTCCTATAAGAAGTTAGCCAAAAAGTATCTTCGAAAAACGCTTAGGTTAAGTTTCAGAGTTGCTTTTAATGTACCAAAGCTGGACTTAGACATAATTTCACTCTCACAATATTATGGCTGGTTGGAGACAGTCCGAACCACAAGTACCGGGTCCATGGTTCTGGCCGTATACTGGGGGGACGGGGACGACTCCCATTAACCCGTGACTATACCGGGGATACGCTTATCACAATGCCTTTCTGGTCTGTGCTGAAGGAGGGCATTCTGGCAGCCAAGTGGCTTGACCTTTATTAGTGAGCCTGGTTACCCCCTCTCGGAACCACAGACTTAGAAATCGCCAGCTCATATACAGTGCATAAAATATATTTATATATATACCCTTATACACCATTTTAATAAAAAATATCACAAAATTCTTCTAAGTCCCTCGGGAAGAGTGAAAGACGCGCACGTTCATTTTCAGAGCTACTAGACCTTCCTATAAGAAGTTAGCCAAAAAGTAGCTTAGAAAAACGCTTAGGTTAAGTTTCAGAGTTGCTTCTAATGTACCAAAGCTGGACTTAGACATAATTTCACTCTCACAACATTATGGCTGGTTGGAGAGAGTCCGAACCACAAGTACCGGGTCCATGGTTCTGGGCGTATACTGGGGGGACGGGGACGACTCCCATTAACCCCTGACTATACCGGGGATACGCTTATCACAATGCCTTTCTGGTCTGTGCTGAAGCAGGGCATTCTGGCAGCCAAGTGTCTTGACCTTTATTAGTGAGCCTGGTTACCCCCTCTCGGAACCACAGACTTAGAAATCGCCAGCTCATATACAGTGCATAAAATATATTTATATATATACCCTTATACACCATTTTAATAAAAAATATCACACAATTCTTCTAAGTCCCTCGGGAAGAGTGAAAGACGCGCACGTTCATTTTCAGAGCTCCTAGACCTTCCTATAAGAAGTTAGCCAAAAAGTAGCTTCGAAAAACGCTTAGGTTAAGTTTCAGAGTTGCTTCTAATGTACCAAAGCTGGACTTAGACATAATTTCACTCTCACAACATTATGGCTGGTTGGAGACAGTCCGAACCACAAGTACCGGGTCCATGGTTCTGGCCGTATACTGGGGGGACGGGGACGACTCCCATTAACCCCTGACTATACCGGGGATACGCTTATCACAATGCCTTTCTGGTCTGTGCTGAAGCAGGGCATTCTGGCAGCCAAGTGGCTTGACCTTTATTAGTGAGCCTGGTTACCCCCTCTCGGAACCACAGACTTAGAAATCGCCAGCTCAAATACATTGCATAAAATATATTTATATATATACCCTTATACACCATTTTAATAAAAAATATCACAAAATTCTTCTAAGTCCCTCGGGAAGAGTGAAAGACGCGCACGTTCATTTTCAGAGCTCCTAGACCTTCCTATAAGAAGTTAGCCAAAAAGTATCTTCGAAAAACGCTTAGGTTAAATTTCAGAGTTGCTTCTTATGTACCAAAGCTGGACTTAGACATAATTTCACTCTCACAACATTATGGCTGGTTGGAGACAGTCCGAAACACAAGTACCGGGTCCATGGTTCTGGCCGTATACTGGGGGGACGGGGACGACTCCCATTAACCCCTGACTATACCGGGGATACGCTTATCACAATGCCTTTCTGGTCTGTGCTGAAGCAGGGCATTCTGGCAGCCAAGTGGCTTGACCTTTATTAGTGAGCCTGGTTACCCCCTCTCGGAACCACAGACTTAGAAATCGACAGCTCATATACAATGCATAAAATATATTTATATATATACCCTTATACACCATTTTAATAAAAAATATCACAAAATTCTTCTAAGTCCCTCGGGAAGAGTGAAAGACGCGCACGTTCATTTTCAGAGCTCCTAGACCTTCCTATAAGAAGTTAGCCAAAAAGTATCTTCGAAAAACGCTTAGGTTAAATTTCAGAGTTGCTTCTAATGTACCAAAGCTGGACTTAGACATAATTTCACTCTCACAACATTATGGCTGGTTGGAGACAGTCCGGACCACAAGTACCGGGTCCATGGTTCTGGCCGTATACTGGGGGGACGGGGACGACTCCCATTAACCCCTGACTATACCGGGGATACGCTTATCACAATGCCTTTCTGGTCTGTGCTGAAGCAGGGCATTCTGGCAGCCAAGTGGTTTGACCTTTATTAGTGAGCCTGGTTACCCCCTCTCGGAACCACAGACTTAGAAATCGCCAGCTCATATACAGTGCATAAAATATATTTATATATATACCCTTATACACCATTTTAATAAACAATATCACAAAATTCTTCTAAGTCCCTCGGGAAGAGTGAAAGACGCGCACGTTCATTTTCAGAGCTCCTAGACCTTCCTACAAGAAGTTAGCCAAAAAGTAGCTTCGAAAAACGCTTAGGTTAAGTTTCAGAGTTGCTTCTAATGTACCAAAGCTGGACTTAGACATAATTTCACTCTCACAACATTATGGCTGATTGGAGACAGTCCGAACCACAAGTACCGGGTCCATGGTTCTGGGCGTATACTGGGGGGACGGGGACGACTCCCATTAACCCCTGACTATACCGGGGATACGCTTATCACAATGCCTTTCTGGTCTGTGCTGAAGGAGGGCATTCTGGCAGCCAAGTGGCTTGACCTTTATTAGTGAGCCTGGTTACCCCCTCTCGGAACCACAGACTTAGAAATCGCCAGCTCATATACAGTGCATAAAATATATTTATATATATACTGTACCCTTATACACCATTTTAATAAAAAATATCACAAAATTCTTCTAAGTCCCTCGGGAAGAGTGAAAGACGCGCACGTTCATTTTCAGAGCTCCTAGACCTTCCTATAAGAAGTTAGCCAAAAAGTAGCTTCGAAAAACGCTTAGGTTAAGTTTCAGAGTTGCTTCTAATGTACCAAAGCTGGACTTAGACATAATTTCACTCTCACAACATTATGGCTGGTTGGAGACAGTCCGAACCACAAGTACCGGGTCCATGGTTCTGGGCGTATACTGGGGGGACGGGGACGACTCCCATTAACCCCTGACTATACCGGGGATACGCTTATCACAATGCCTTTCTGGTCTGTGCTGAAGCAGGGCATTCTGGCAGCCAAGTGGCTTGATCATTATTAGTGAGCCTGGTTACCCCCTCTCGGAACCACAGACTTAGAAATCGCCAGCTCATATACAGTGCATAAAATATATTTATATATATACCCTTATACACCATTTTAATAAAAAATATCACAAAATTCTTCTAAGTCCCTCGGGAAGAGTGAAAGACGCGCACGTTCATTTTCAGAGCTACTAGACCTTCCTATAAGAAGTTAGCCAAAAAGTAGCTTAGAAAAACGCTTAGGTTAAGTTTCAGAGTTGCTTCTAATGTACCAAAGCTGGACTTAGACATAATTTCACTCTCACAACATTATGGCTGGTTGGAGACAGTCCGAACCACAAGTACCGGGTCCATGGTTCTGGCCGTAAACTGGGGGGACGGGGACGACTCCCATTAACCCGTGACTATACCGGGGATACGCTTATCACAATGCCTTTCTGGTCTGTGCTGAAGCAGGGCATTCTGGCAGCCAAGTGGCTTGACCTTTATTAGTGAGCCTGGTTACCCCCTCTCGGAACCACAGACTTAGAAATCGCCAGCTCATATACAGTGCATAAAATATATTTATATATATACCCTTATACACCATTTTAATAAAAAATATCACAAAATTCTTCTAAGTCCCTCGGGAAGAGTGAAAGACGCGCACGTTCATTTTCAGAGCTCCTAGACCTTCCTATAAGAAGTTAGCCAAAAAGTATCTTCGAAAAACGCTTAGGTTAAGTTTCAGAGTTGCTTCTAATGTACCAAAGCTGGACTTAGACATAATTTCACTCTCACAACATTATGGCTGGTTGGAGACAGTCCGAACCACAAGTACCGGGTCCATGGTTCTGGCCGTATACTGGGGGGACGGGGACGACTCCCATTAACCCCTGACTATACCGGGGATACGCTTATCACAATGCCTTTCTGGTCTGTGCTGAAGCAGGGCATTCTGGCAGCCAAGTGGCTTGACCTTTATTAGTGAGCCTGGTTACCCCCTCTCGGAACCACAGACTTAGAAATCGCCAGCTCATATACAGTGCATAAAATATATTTATATATATACCCTTATACACCATTTTAATAAAAAATATCACAAAATTCTTCTAAGTTCCTCGGGAAGAGTGAAAGACGCGCACGTTCATTTTCAGAGCTACTAGACCTTCCTATAAGAAGTTAGCCAAAAAGTAGCTTAGAAAAACGCTTAGGTTAAGTTTCAGAGTTGCTTCTAATGTACCAAAGCTGGACTTAGACATAATTTCACTCTCACAACATTATGGCTGGTTGGAGAGAGTCCGAACCACAAGTACCGGGTCCATGGTTCTGGCCGTATACTGGGGGGACGGGGACGACTCCCATTAACACCTGACTATACCGGGGATACGCTTATCACAATGCCTTTCTGGTCTGTGCTGAAGCAGGGCATTCTGGCAGCCAAGTGGCTTGACCTTTATTAGTGAGCCTGGTTACCCCCTCTCGGAACCACAGACTTAGAAATCGCCAGCTCATATACAGTGCATAAAATATATTTATATATATACCCTTATACACCATTTTAATAAAAAATATCACAAAATTCTTCTAAGTTCCTCGGGAAGAGTGAAAGACGCGCACGTTCATTTTCAGAGCTACTAGACCTTCCTATAAGAAGTTAGCCAAAAAGTAGCTTAGAAAAACGCTTAGGTTAAGTTTCAGAGTTGCTTCTAATGTACCAAAGCTGGACTTAGACATAATTTCACTCTCACAACATTATGGCTGGTTGGAGAGAGTCCGAACCACAAGTACCGGGTCCATGGTTCTGGCCGTATACTGGGGGGACGGGGACGACTCCCATTAACACCTGACTATACCGGGGATACGCTTATCACAATGCCTTTCTGGTCTGTGCTGAAGCAGGGCATTCTGGCAGCCAAGTGGCTTGACCTTTATTAGTGAGCCTGGTTACCCCCTCTCGGAACCACAGACTTAGAAATCGCCAGCTCATATACAGTGCATAAAATATATATATATATATATACCCTTATACACTATTTTAATAAAAAATATCACAAAATTCTTCTAAGTCCCTAGGGAAGAGTGAAAGACGCGCACGTTCATTTTCAGAGCTCCTAGACCTTCCTACAAGAAGTTAGCCAAAAAGTAGCTTCGAAAAACGCTTAGGTTAAGTTTCAGAGTTGCTTCTAATGTACCAAAGCTGGACTTAGACATAATTTCACTCTCACAACATTATGGCTGGTTGGAGACAGTCCGAACCACAAGTACCGGGTCCATGGTTCTGGCCGTAAACTGGGGGGACGGGGACGACTCCCATTAACCCGTGACTATACCGGGGATACGCTTATCACAATGCCTTTCTGGTCTGTGCTGAAGCAGGGCATTCTGGCAGCCAAGTGGCTTGACCTTTATTAGTGAGCCTGGTTACCCCCTCTCGGAACCACAGACTTAGAAATCGCCAGCTCATATACAGTGCATAAAATATATTTATATATATACCCTTATACACCATTTTAATAAAAAATATCACAAAATTCTTCTAAGTCCCTCGGGAAGAGTGAAAGACGCGCACGTTCATTTTCAGAGCTCTTAGACCTTCCTATAAGAAGTTAGCCAAAAAGTATCTTCGAAAAACGCTTAGGTTAAGTTTCAGAGTTGCTTCTAATGTACCAAAGCTGGACTTAGACATAATTTCACTCTCACAACATTATGGCTGGTTGGAGACAGTCCGAACCACAAGTACCGGGTCCATGGTTCTGGCCGTATACTGGGGGGACGGGGACGACTCCCATTAACCCCTGACTATACCGGGGATACGCTTATCACAATGCCTTTCTGGTCTGTGCTGAAGCAGGGCATTCTGGCAGCCAAGTGGCTTGACCTTTATTAGTGAGCCTGGTTACCCCCTCTGGGAACCACAGACTTAGAAATCGCCAGCTCATATACAGTGCATAAAATATATTTATATATATACCCTTATACACCATTTTAATAAAAAATATCACAAAATTCTTCTAAGTTCCTCGGGAAGAGTGAAAGACGCGCACGTTCATTTTCAGAGCTACTAGACCTTCCTATAAGAAGTTAGCCAAAAAGTAGCTTAGAAAAACGCTTAGGTTAAGTTTCAGAGTTGCTTCTAATGTACCAAAGCTGGACTTAGACATAATTTCACTCTCACAACATTATGGCTGGTTGGAGAGAGTCCGAACCACAAGTACCGGGTCCATGGTTCTGGCCGTATACTGGGGGGACGGGGACGACTCCCATTAACACCTGACTATACCGGGGATACGCTTATCACAATGCCTTTCTGGTCTGTGCTGAAGCAGGGCATTCTGGCAGCCAAGTGGCTTGACCTTTATTAGTGAGCCTGGTTACCCCCTCTCGGAACCACAGACTTAGAAATCGCCAGCTCATATACAGTGCATAAAATATATTTATATATATACCCTTATACACCATTTTAATAAAAAATAACACAAAATTCTTCTAAGTTCCTCGGGAAGAGTGAAAGACGCGCACGTTCATTTTCAGAGCTACTAGACCTTCCTATAAGAAGTTAGCCAAAAAGTAGCTTAGAAAAACGCTTAGGTTAAGTTTCAGAGTTGCTTCTAATGTACCAAAGCTGGACTTAGACATAATTTCACTCTCACAACATTATGGCTGGTTGGAGACAGTCCGAACCACAAGTACCGGGTCCATGGTTCTGGCCGTATACTGGGGGGACGGGGACGACTCCCATTAACCCGTGACTATACCGGGGATACGCTTATCACAATGCCTTTCTGGTCTGTGCTGAAGCAGGGCATTCTGGCAGCCAAGTGGCTTGACCTTTATTAGTGAGCCTGGTTACCCCCTCTCGGAACCACAGACTTAGAAATCGCCAGCTCATATACAGTGCATAAAATATATATATATATATATATACCCTTATACACTATTTTAATAAAAAATATCACAAAATTCTTCTAAGTCCCTAGGGAAGAGTGAAAGACGCGCACGTTCATTTTCAGAGCTCCTAGACCTTCCTACAAGAAGTTAGCCAAAAAGTAGCTTCGAAAAACGCTTAGGTTAAGTTTCAGAGTTGCTTCTAATGTACCAAAGCTGGACTTAGACATAATTTCACTCTCACAACATTATGGCTGGTTGGAGACAGTCCGAACCACAAGTACCGGGTCCATGGTTCTGGGCGTATACTGGGGGGACGGGGACGACTCCCATTAACCCCTGACTATACCGGGGATACGCTTATCACAATGCCTTTCTGGTCTGTGCTGAAGCAGGGCATTCTGGCAGCCAAGTGGCTTGACCTTTATTAGTGAGCCTGGTTACCCCCTCTCGGAACCACAGACTTAGAAATCGCCAGCTCATATACAGTGCATAAAATATATTTATATATATACCCTTATACACCATTTTAATAAAAAATATCACAAAATTCTTCTAAGTTCCTCGGGAAGAGTGAAAGACGCGCACGTTCATTTATAGAGCTACTAGACCTTCCTACAAGAAGCTAGCCAAAAAGTAGCTTAGAAAAACGCTTAGGTTAAGTTTCAGAGTTGCTTCTAATGTACCAAAGCTGGACTTAGACATAATTTCACTCTCACAACATTATGGCTGGTTGGAGACAGTCCGAACCACAAGTACCGGGTCCATGGTTCTGGCCGTATACTGGGGGGACGGGGACGACTCCCATTAACACCTGACTATACCGGGGATACGCTTATCACAATGCCTTTCTGGTCTGTGCTGAAGCAGGGCATTCTGGCAGCCAAGTGGCTTGACCTTTATTAGTGAGCCTGGTTACCCCCTCTCGGAACCACAGACTTAGAAATCGCCAGCTCATATACAGTGCATAAAATATATATATATATATATATATACCCTTATACACTATTTTAATAAAAAATATCACAAAATTCTTCTAAGTCCCTAGGGAAGAGTGAAAGACGCGCACGTTCATTTTCAGAGCTCCTAGACCTTCCTACAAGAAGTTAGCCAAAAAGTAGCTTCGAAAAACGCTTAGGTTAAGTTTCAGAGTTGCTTCTAATGTACCAAAGCTGGACTTAGACATAATTTCACTCTCACAACATTATGGCTGGTTGGAGACAGTCCGAACCACAAGTACCGGGTCCATGGTTCTGGGCGTATACTGGGGGGACGGGGACGACTCCCATTAACCCCTGACTATACCGGGGATACGCTTATCACAATGCCTTTCTGGTCTGTGCTGAAGCAGGGCATTCTGGCAGCCAAGTGGCTTGACCTTTATTAGTGAGCCTGGTTACCCCCTCTCGGAACCACAGACTTAGAAATCGCCAGCTCATATACAGTGCATAAAATATATTTATATATATACCCTTATACACCATTTTAATAAAAAATATCACAAAATTCTTCTAAGTTCCTCGGGAAGAGTGAAAGACGCGCACGTTCATTTATAGAGCTACTAGACCTTCCTACAAGAAGCTAGCCAAAAAGTAGCTTAGAAAAACGCTTAGGTTAAGTTTCAGAGTTGCTTCTAATGTACCAAAGCTGGACTTAGACATAATTTCACTCTCACAACATTATGGCTGGTTGGAGACAGTCCGAACCACAAGTACCGGGTCCATGGTTCTGGGCGTATACTGGGGGGACGGGGACGACTCCCATTAACCCCTGACTATACCGGGGATACGCTTATCACAATGCCTTTCTGGTCTGTGCTGAAGCAGGGCATTCTGGCAGCCAAGTTGCTTGACCTTTATTAGTGAGCCTGGTTACCCCCTCTCGGAACCACAGACTTAGAAATCGCCAGCTCATATACAGTGCATAAAATATATTTATATATATACCCTTATACACCATTTTAATAAAAAATTTCTCAAAATTCTTCTAAGTTCCTCGGGAAGAGTGAAAGACGCGCACGTTCATTTTCAGAGCTACTAGACCTTCCTATAAGAAGTTAGCCAAAAAGTAGCTTAGAAAAACGCTTAGGTTAAATTTCAGAGTTGCTTCTAATGTACCAAAGCTGTACTTAGACATCATTTCACTCTCACAACATTATGGCTGGTTGGAGAGAGTCCGAACCACAAGTACCGGGTCCATGGTTCTGGCCGTATACTGGGGGGACGGGGACGACTCCCATTAACACCTGACTATACCGGGGATACGCTTATCACAATGCCTTTCTGGTCTTTGCTGAAGCAGGGCATTCTGGCAGCCAAGTGGCTTGACCTTTATTAGTGAGCCTGGTTACCCCCTCTCGGAACCACAGACTTAGAAATCGCCAGCTCATATACAGTGCATAAAATATATATATATATATATACCCTTATACACCATTTTAATAAAAAATATCACAAAATTCTTCTAAGTTCCTCGGGAAGAGTGAAAGACGCGCACGTTCATTTTCAGAGCTACTAGACCTTCCTATAAGAAGTTAGCCAAAAAGTAGCTTAGAAAAACGCTTAGGTTAAGTTTCAGAGTTGCTTCTAATGTACCAAAGCTGGACTTAGACATAATTTCACTCTCACAACATTATGGCTGGTTGGAGACAGTCCGAACCACAAGTACCGGGTCCATGGTTCTGGCCGTATACTGGGGGGACGGGGACGACTCCCATTAACCCGTGACTATACCGGGGATACGCTTATCACAATGCCTTTCTGGTCTGTGCTGAAGCAAGGCATTCTGGCAGCAGAGTGGCTTGACCTTTATTAGTGAGCCTGGTTACCCCCTCTCGGAACCACAGACTTAGAAATCGCCAGCTCATATACAGTGCATAAAATATATTTATATATATACCCTTATACACCATTTTAATAAAAAATATCACAAAATTCTTCTAAGTCCCTCGGGAAGAGTGAAAGACGCGCACGTTCATTTTCAGAGCTCCTAGACCTTCCTATAAGAAGTTAGCCAAAAAGTAGCTTCGAAAAAAGTTTAGGTTAAGTTTCAGAGTTGCTTCTAATGTACCAAAGCTGGACTTAGACATAATTTCACTCTCACAACATTATGGCTGGTTGGAGACAGTCCGAACCACAAGTACCGGGTCCATGGTTCTGGCCGTATACTGGGGGGACGGGGACGACTCCCATTAACCCCTGACTATACCGGGGATACGCTTATCACAATGCCTTTCTGGTCTGTGCTGAAGCAGGACATTCTGGCAGCCAAGTGGCTTGACCTTTATTAGTGAGCCTGGTTACCCCCTCTCGGAACCACAGACTTAGAAATCGCCAGCTCATATACAGTGCATAAAATATATTTATATATATACCCTTATACACCATTTTAATAAAAAATATCACAAAATTCTTCTAAGTTCCTCGGGAAGAGTGAAAGACGCGCACGTTCATTTTCAGAGCTACTAGACCTTCCTATAAGAAGTTAGCCAAAAAGTAGCTTAGAAAAACGCTTAGGTTAAGTTTCAGAGTTGCTTCTAATGTACCAAAGCTGGACTTAGACATAATTTCACTCTCACAACATTATGGCTGGTTGGAGAGAGTCCGAACCACAAGTACCGGGTCCATGGTTCTGGCCGTATACTGGGGGGACGGGGACGACTCCCATTAACACCTGACTATACCGGGGATACGCTTATCACAATGCCTTTCTGGTCTGTGCTGAAGCAGGGCATTCTGGCAGCCAAGTGGCTTGACCTTTATTAGTGAGCCTGGTTACCCCCTCTCGGAACCACAGACTTAGAAATCGCCAGCTCATATACAGTGCATAAAATATATATATATATATACCCTTATACACTATTTTAATAAAAAATATCACAAAATTCTTCTAAGTCCCTAGGGAAGAGTGAAAGACGCGCACGTTCATTTTCAGAGCTCCTAGACCTTCCTACAAGAAGTTAGCCAAAAATTAGCTTCGAAAAACGCTTAGGTTAAGTTTCAGAGTTGCTTCTAATGTACCAAAGCTGGACTTAGACATAATTTCACTCTCACAACATTATGGCTGGTTGGAGACAGTCCGAACCACAAGTACCGGGTCCATGGTTCTGGGCGTATACTGGGGGGACGGGGACGACTCCCATTAACCCCTGACTATACCGGGGATACGCTTATCACAATGCCTTTCTGGTCTGTGCTGAAGCAGGGCATTCTGGCAGCCAAGTGGCTTGACCTTTATTAGTGAGCCTGGTTACCCCCTCTCGGAACCACAGACTTAGAAATCGCCAGCTCATATACAGTGCATAAAATATATTTATATATATACCCTTATACAGTACACCATTTTAATAAAAAATTTCTCAAAATTCTTCTAAGTTCCTCGGGAAGAGTGAAAGACGCGCACGTACATTTTCAGAGCTACTAGACCTTCCTATAAGAAGTTAGCCAAAAAGTAGCTTAGAAAAACGCTTAGGTTAAGTTTCAGAGTTGCTTCTAATGTACCAAAGCTGGACTTAGACATCATTTCACTCTCACAACATTATGGCTGGTTGGAGAGAGTCCGAACCACAAGTACCGGGTCCATGGTTCTGGCCGTATACTGGGGGGACGGGGACGACTCCCATTAACACCTGACTATACCGGGGATACGCTTATCACAATGCCTTTCTGGTCTTTGCTGAAGCAGGGCATTCTGGCAGCCAAGTGGCTTGACCTTTATTAGTGAGCCTGGTTACCCCCTCTCGGAACCACAGACTTAGAAATCGCCAGCTCATATACAGTGCATAAAATATATATATATATATATACCCTTATACACCATTTTAATAAAAAATATCACAAAATTCTTCTAAGTTCCTCGGGAAGAGTGAAAGACGCGCACGTTCATTTTCAGAGCTACTAGACCTTCCTACAAGAAGCTAGCCAAAAAGTAGCTTAGAAAAACGCTTAGGTTAAGTTTCAGAGTTGCTTCTAATGTACCAAAGCTGGACTTAGACATCATTTCACTCTCACAACATTATGGCTGGTTGGAGACAGTCCGAACCACAAGTACCGGGTCCATGGTTCTGGGCGTATACTGGGGGGACGGGGACGACTCCCATTAACCCCTGACTATACCGGGGATACGCTTATCACAATGCCTTTCTGGTCTGTGCTGAAGCAGGGCATTCTGGCAGCCAAGTTGCTTGACCTTTATTAGTGAGCCTGGTTACCCCCTCTCGGAACCACAGACTTAGAAATCGCCAGCTCATATACAGTGCATAAAATATATTTATATATATACCCTTATACACCATTTTAATAAAAAATTTCTCAAAATTCTTCTAAGTTCCTCGGGAAGAGTGAAAGACGCGCACGTTCATTTTCAGAGCTACTAGACCTTCCTATAAGAAGTTAGCCAAAAAGTAGCTTAGAAAAACGCTTAGGTTAAGTTTCAGAGTTGCTTCTAATGTACCAAAGCTGGACTTAGACATCATTTCACTCTCACAACATTATGGCTGGTTGGAGAGAGTCCGAACCACAAGTACCGGGTCCATGGTTCTGGCCGTATACTGGGGGGACGGGGACGACTCCCATTAACACCTGACTATACCGGGGATACGCTTATCACAATGCCTTTCTGGTCTTTGCTGAAGCAGGGCATTATGGCAGCCAAGTGGCTTGACCTTTATTAGTGAGCCTGGTTACCCCCTCTCGGAACCACAGACTTAGAAATCGCCAGCTCATATACAGTGCATAAAATATATATATATATATATATACCCTTATACACCATTTTAATAAAAAATATCACAAAATTCTTCTAAGTCCCTCAGGAAGAGTGAAAGACGCGCACGTTCATTTTCAGAGCTCCTAGACCTTCCTACAAGAAGTTAGCCAAAAAGTAGCTTCGAAAAACGCTTAGGTTAAGTTTCAGAGTTGCTTCTAATGTACCAAAGCTGGACTTAGACATAATTTCACTCTCACAACATTATGGCTGGTTGGAGACAGTCCGAACCACAAGTACCGGGTCCATGGTTCTGGGCGTATACTGGGGGGACGGGGACGACTCCCATTAACCCCTGACTATACCGGGGATACGTTTATCACAATGCCTTTCTGGTCTGTGCTGAAGCAGGGCATTCTGGCAGCCAAGTGGCTTGACCTTTATTAGTGAGCCTGGTTACCCCCTCTCGGAACCACAGACTTAGAAATCGCCAGCTCATATACAGTGCATGAAATATATTTATATATATACCCTTATACACCATTTTAATAAAAAAATATCACAAAATTCTTCTAAGTTCCTCGGGAAGAGTGAAAGACGCGCACATTCATTTTCAGAGCTACTAGACCTTCCTATAAGAAGTTAGCCAAAAAGTAGCTTAGAAAAACGCTTAGGTTAAGTTTCAGAGTTGCTTCTAATGTACCAAAGCTGGACTTAGACATAATTTCACTCTCACAACATTATGGCTGGTTGGAGAGAGTCCGAACCACAAGTACCGGGTCCATGGTTCTGGCCGTATACTGGGGGGACGGGGACGACTCCCATTAACACCTGACTATACCGGGGATACGCTTATCACAATGCCTTTCTGGTCTTTGCTGAAGCAGGGCATTCTGGCAGCCAAGTGGCTTGACCTTTATTAGTGAGCCTGGTTACCCCCTCTCGGAACCACAGACTTAGAAATCGCAAGCTCATACAGTATACAGTGCATAAAATATATATATATATATATATATATATATATATATATATATATATATATATATACCCTTATACACCATTTTAATAAAAAATATCACAAAATTCTTCTAAGTCCCTCGGGAAGAGTGAAAGACGCGCACGTTCATTTTCAGAGCTACTAGACCTTCCTATAAGAAGTTAGCCAAAAAGTAGCTTAGAAAAACGCTTAGGTTAAGTTTCAGAGTTGCTTCTAATGTACCAAAGCTGGACTTAGACATAATTTCACTCTCACAACATTATGGCTGGTTGGAGACAGTCCGAACCACAAGTACCGGGTCCATGGTTCTGGCCATATACTGGGGGGACGGGGACGACTCCCATTAACACCTGACTATACCGGGGATACGCTTATCACAATGCCTTTCTGGTCTTTGCTGAAGCAGGGCATTCTGGCAGCCAAGTGGCTTGACCTTTATTAGTGAGCCTGGTTACCCCCTCTCGGAACCACAGACTTAGAAATCGCCAGCTCATATACAGTGCATAAAAAATATATATATATATATATATATATATACCCTTATACACCATTTTAATAAAAAATATCACAAAATTCTTCTAAGTCCCTCGGGAAGAGTGAAAGACGCGCACGTTCATTTTCAGAGCTCCTAGACCTTCCTACAAGAAGTTAGCCAAAAAGTAGCTTCGAAAAACGCTTAGGTTAAGTTTCAGAGTTGCTTCTAATGTACCAAAGCTGGACTTAGACATAATTTCACTCTCACAACATTATGGCTGGTTGGAGACAGTCCGAACCACAAGTACCGGGTCCATGGTTCTGGACATATACTGGGGGGACGGGGACGACTCCCATTAACCCCTGACTATACCGGGGATACGCTTATCACAATGCCTTTCTGGTCTTTGCTGAAGCAGGGCATTCTGGCAGCCAAGTGGCTTGACCTTTATTAGTGAGCCTGGTTACCCCCTCTCGGAACCACAGACTTAGAAATCGCCAGCTCATATACAGTGCATAAAATATATATATATATATATATATACCCTTATACACCATTTTAATAAAAAATATCACAAAATTGTTCTAAGTTCCTCGGGAAGAGTGAAAGACGCGCACGTTCATTTTCAGAGCTCCTAGACCTTCCTACAAGAAGTTAGCCAAAAAGTAGCTTCGAAAAACGCTTAGGTTAAGTTTCAGAGTTGCTTCTAATGTACCAAAGCTGGACTTAGACATAATTTCACTCTCACAACATTATGGCTGGTTGGAGACAGTCCGAACCACAAGTACCGGGTCCATGGTTCTGGGCGTATACTGGGGGGACGGGGACGACTCCCATTAACCCCTGACTATACCGGGGATACGTTTATCACAATGCCTTTCTGGTCTGTGCTGAAGCAGGGCATTCTGGCAGCCAAGTGGCTTGACCTTTATTAGTGAGCCTGGTTACCCCCTCTCGGAACCACAGACTTAGAAATCGCCAGCTCATATACAGTGCATAAAATATATTTATATATATACCCTTATACACCATTTTAATAAAAAAATATCACAAAATTCTTCTAAGTTCCTCGGGAAGAGTGAAAGACGCGCACATTCATTTTCAGAGCTACTAGACCTTCCTATAAGAAGTTAGCCAAAAAGTAGCTTAGAAAAACGCTTAGGTTAAGTTTCAGAGTTGCTTCTAATGTACCAAAGCTGGACTTAGACATAATTTCACTCTCACAACATTATGGCTGGTTGGAGAGAGTCCGAACCACAAGTACCGGGTCCATGGTTCTGGCCGTATACTGGGGGGACGGGGACGACTCCCATTAACACCTGACTATACCGGGGATACGCTTATCACAATGCCTTTCTGGTCTTTGCTGAAGCAGGGCATTCTGGCAGCCAAGTGGCTTGACCTTTATTAGTGAGCCTGGTTACCCCCTCTCGGAACCACAGACTTAGAAATCGCAAGCTCATACAGTATACAGTGCATAAAATATATATATATATATATATATATATATATATATATATATATATATATATATACCCTTATACACCATTTTAATAAAAAATATCACAAAATTCTTCTAAGTCCCTCGGGAAGAGTGAAAGACGCGCACGTTCATTTTCAGAGCTACTAGACCTTCCTATAAGAAGTTAGCCAAAAAGTAGCTTAGAAAAACGCTTAGGTTAAGTTTCAGAGTTGCTTCTAATGTACCAAAGCTGGACTTAGACATAATTTCACTCTCACAACATTATGGCTGGTTGGAGACAGTCCGAACCACAAGTACCGGGTCCATGGTTCTGGCCATATACTGGGGGGACGGGGACGACTCCCATTAACACCTGACTATACCGGGGATACGCTTATCACAATGCCTTTCTGGTCTTTGCTGAAGCAGGGCATTCTGGCAGCCAAGTGGCTTGACCTTTATTAGTGAGCCTGGTTACCCCCTCTCGGAACCACAGACTTAGAAATCGCCAGCTCATATACAGTGCATAAAAAATATATATATATATATATATATATATACCCTTATACACCATTTTAATAAAAAATATCACAAAATTCTTCTAAGTCCCTCGGGAAGAGTGAAAGACGCGCACGTTCATTTTCAGAGCTCCTAGACCTTCCTACAAGAAGTTAGCCAAAAAGTAGCTTCGAAAAACGCTTAGGTTAAGTTTCAGAGTTGCTTCTAATGTACCAAAGCTGGACTTAGACATAATTTCACTCTCACAACATTATGGCTGGTTGGAGACAGTCCGAACCACAAGTACCGGGTCCATGGTTCTGGACATATACTGGGGGGACGGGGACGACTCCCATTAACCCCTGACTATACCGGGGATACGCTTATCACAATGCCTTTCTGGTCTTTGCTGAAGCAGGGCATTCTGGCAGCCAAGTGGCTTGACCTTTATTAGTGAGCCTGGTTACCCCCTCTCGGAACCACAGACTTAGAAATCGCCAGCTCATATACAGTGCATAAAATATATATATATATATATATATACCCTTATACACCATTTTAATAAAAAATATCACAAAATTGTTCTAAGTTCCTCGGGAAGAGTGAAAGACGCGCACGTTCATTTTCAGAGCTCCTAGACCTTCCTACAAGAAGTTAGCCAAAAAGTAGCTTCGAAAAACGCTTAGGTTAAGTTTCAGAGTTGCTTCTAATGTACCAAAGCTGGACTTAGACATAATTTCACTCTCACAACATTATGGCTGGTTGGAGACAGTCCGAACCACAAGTACCGGGTCCATGGTTCTGGGCGTATACTGGGGGGACGGGGACGACTCCCATTAACACCTGACTATACCGGGGATACGCTTATCACAATGCCTTTCTGGTCTGTGCTGAAGCAGGGCATTCTGGCAGCCAAGTGGCTTGACCTTTATTAGTGAGCCTGGTTACCCCCTCTCGGAACCACAGACTTAGAAATCGCCAGCTCATATACAGTGCATAAAATATATTTATATATATACCCTTATACACCATTTTAATAAAAAATATCACAAAATTCTTCTAAGTCCCTCGGGAAGAGTGAAAGACGCGCACGTTCATTTTCAGAGCTACTAGACCTTCCTATAAGAAGTTAGCCAAAAAGTAGCTTAGAAAAACGCTTAGGTTAAGTTTCAGAGTTGCTTCTAATGTACCAAAGCTGGACTTAGACATAATTTCACTCTCACAACATTATGGCTGGTTGGAGACAGTCCGAACCACAAGTACCGGGTCCATGGTTCTGGCCGTATACTGGGGGGACGGGGACGACTCCCATTAACCCGTGACTATACCGGGGATACGCTTATCACAATGCCTTTCTGGTCTGTGCTGAAGCAGGGCATTCTGGCAGCCAAGTGGCTTGACCTTTATTAGTGAGCCTGGTTACCCTCTCTCGGAACCACAGACTTAGAAATCGCCAGCTCATATACAGTGCATAAAATATATTTATATATATACCCTTATACACCATTTTAATAAAAAATATCACAAAATTCTTCTAAGTCCCTCGGGAAGAGTGAAAGACGCGCACGTTCATTTTCAGAGCTCCTAGACCTTCCTATAAGAAGTTAGCCAAAAAGTAGCTTCGAAAAACGCTTAGGTTAAGTTTCAGAGTTGCTTCTAATGTACAAAAGCTGGACTTAGACATAATTTCACTCTCACAACATTATGGCTGGTTGGAGACAGTCCGAACCACAAGTACCGGGTCCATGGTTCTGGGCGTATACTGGGGGGACGGGGACGACTCCCATAAACCCCTGACTATACCGGGGATACGCTTATCACAATGCCTTTCTGGTCTGTGCTGAAGCAGGGCATTCTGGCAGCCAAGTGGCTTGACCTTTATTAGTGAGCCTGGTTACCCCCTCTCGGAACCACAGACTTAGAAATCGCCAGCTCATATACAGTGCATAAAATATATTTATATATATATACCCTTATAAACCATTTTAATAAAAAATATCACAAAATTCTTCTAAGTTCCTCGGGAAGAGTGAAAGACGCGCACGTTCATTTTCAGAGCTACTAGACCTTCCTATAAGAAGTTAGCCAAAAAGTAGCTTAGAAAAACGCTTAGGTTAAGTTTCAGAGTTGCTTCTAATGTACCAAAGCTGGACTTAGACATAATTTCACTCTCACAACATTATGGCTGGTTGGAGAGAGTCCGAACCACAAGTACCGGGTCCATGGTTCTGGCCGTATACTGGGGGGACGGGGACGACTCCCATTAACACCTGACTATACCGGGGATACGCTTATCACAATGCCTTTCTGGTCTGTGCTGAAGCAGGGCATTCTGGCAGCCAAGTGGCTTGACCTTTATTAGTGAGCCTGGTTACCCCCTCTCGGAACCACAGACTTAGAAATCGCCAGCTCATATACAGTGCATAAAATATATATATATATATATACCCTTATACACTATTTTAATAAAAAATATCACAAAATTCTTCTAAGTCCCTAGGGAAGAGTGAAAGACGCGCACGTTCATTTTCAGAGCTCCTAGACCTTCCTACAAGAAGTTAGCCAAAAAGTAGCTTCGAAAAACGCTTAGGTTAAGTTTCAGAGTTGCTTCTAATGTACCAAAGCTGGACTTAGACATAATTTCACTCTCACAACATTATGGCTGGTTGGAGACAGTCCGAACCACAAGTACCGGGTCCATGGTTCTGGGCGTATACTGGGGGGACGGGGACGACTCCCATTAACCCCTGACTATACCGGGGATACGCTTATCACAATGCCTTTCTGGTCTGTGCTGAAGCAGGGCATTCTGGCAGCCAAGTGGCTTGACCTTTATTAGTGAGCCTGGTTACCCCCTCTCGGAACCACAGACTTAGAAATCGCCAGCTCATATACAGTGCATAAAATATATTTATATATATACCCTTATACACCATTTTAATAAAAAATTTCTCAAAATTCTTCTAAGTTCCTCGGGAAGAGTGAAAGACGCGCACGTACATTTTCAGAGCTACTAGACCTTCCTATAAGAAGTTAGCCAAAAAGTAGCTTAGAAAAACGCTTAGGTTAAGTTTCAGAGTTGCTTCTAATGTACCAAAGCTGGACTTAGACATCATTTCACTCTCACAACATTATGGCTGGTTGGAGAGAGTCCGAACCACAAGTACCGGGTCCATGGTTCTGGCCGTATACTGGGGGGACGGGGACGACTCCCATTAACACCTGACTATACCGGGGATACGCTTATCACAATGCCTTTCTGGTCTTTGCTGAAGCAGGGCATTCTGGCAGCCAAGTGGCTTGACCTTTATTAGTGAGCCTGGTTACCCCCTCTCGGAACCACAGACTTAGAAATCGCCAGCTCATATACAGTGCATAAAATATATTTATATATATACCCTTATACACCATTTTAATAAAAAAATTCTCAAAATTCTTCTAAGTTCCTCGGGAAGAGTGAAAGACGCGCACGTTCATTTTCAGAGCTACTAGACCTTCCTATAAGAAGTTAGCCAAAAAGTAGCTTAGAAAAACGCTTAGGTTAAGTTTCAGAGTTGCTTCTAATGTACCAAAGCTGGACTTAGACATCATTTCACTCTCACAACATTATGGCTGGTTGGAGAGAGTCCGAACCACAAGTACCGGGTCCATGGTTCTGGCCGTATACTGGGGGGACGGGGACGACTCCCATTAACACCTGACTATACCGGGGATACGCTTATCACAATGCCTTTCTGGTCTTTGCTGAAGCAGGGCATTCTGGCAGCCAAGTGGCTTGACCTTTATTAGTGAGCCTGGTTACCCCCTCTCGGAACCACAGACTTAGAAATCGCCAGCTCATATACAGTGCATAAAATATATATATATATATATACCCTTATACACCATTTTAATAAAAAAAATCACAAAATTCTTCTAAGTCCCTCAGGAAGAGTGAAAGACGCGCACGTTCATTTTCAGAGCTCCTAGACCTTCCTACAAGAAGTTAGCCAAAAAGTAGCTTCGAAAAACGCTTAGGTTAAGTTTCAGAGTTGCTTCTAATGTACCAAAGCTGGACTTAGACATAATTTCACTCTCACAACATTATGGCTGGTTGGAGACAGTCCGAACCACAAGTACCGGGTCCATGGTTCTGGGCGTATACTGGGGGGACGGGGACGACTCCCATTAACCCCTGACTATACCGGGGATACGTTTATCACAATGCCTTTCTGGTCTGTGCTGAAGCAGGGCATTCTGGCAGCCAAGTGGCTTGACCTTTATTAGTGAGCCTGGTTACCCCCTCTCGGAACCACAGACTTAGAAATCGCCAGCTCATATACAGTGCATAAAATATATTTATATATATACCCTTATACACCATTTTAATAAAAAAATATCACAAAATTCTTCTAAGTTCCTCGGGAAGAGTGAAAGACGCGCACATTCATTTTCAGAGCTACTAGACCTTCCTATAAGAAGTTAGCCAAAAAGTAGCTTAGAAAAACGCTTAGGTTAAGTTTCAGAGTTGCTTCTAATGTACCAAAGCTGGACTTAGACATAATTTCACTCTCACAACATTATGGCTGGTTGGAGAGAGTCCGAACCACAAGTACCGGGTCCATGGTTCTGGCCGTATACTGGGGGGACGGGGACGACTCCCATTAACACCTGACTATACCGGGGATACGCTTATCACAATGCCTTTCTGGTCTTTGCTGAAGCAGGGCATTCTGGCAGCCAAGTGGCTTGACCTTTATTAGTGAGCCTGGTTACCCCCTCTCGGAACCACAGACTTAGAAATCGCAAGCTCATACAGTATACAGTGCATAAAATATATATATATATATATATATATATATATATATATATATATATATATATATATATATATATATATATATATACCCTTATACACCATTTTAATAAAAAATATCACAAAATTCTTCTATGTCCCTCGGGAAGAGTGAAAGACGCGCACGTTCATTTTCAGAGCTACTAGACCTTCCTATAAGAAGTTAGCCAAAAAGTAGCTTAGAAAAACGCTTAGGTTAAGTTTCAGAGTTGCTTCTAATGTACCAAAGCTGGACTTAGACATAATTTCACTCTCACAACATTATGGCTGGTTGGAGACAGTCCGAACCACAAGTACCGGGTCCATGGTTCTGGCCGTATACTGGGGGGACGGGGACGACTCCCATTAACACCTGACTATACCGGGGATACGCTTATCACAATGCCTTTCTGGTCTTTGCTGTAGCAGGGCATTCTGGCAGCCAAGTGGCTTGACCTTTATTAGTGAGCCTGGTTACCCCCTCTCGGAACCACAGACTTAGAAATCGCCAGCTCATATACAGTGCATAAAATATATATATATATATACCCTTATACACCATTTTAATAAAAAATATCACAAAATTCTTCTAAGTCCCTCGGGAAGAGTGAAAGACGCGCACGTTCATTTTCAGAGCTCCTAGACCTTCCTACAAGAAGTTAGCCAAAAAGTAGCTTCGAAAAACGCTTAGGTTAAGTTTCAGAGTTGCTTCTAATGTACCAAAGCTGGACTTAGACATAATTTCACTCTCACAACATTATGGCTGGTTGGAGACAGTCCGAACCACAAGTACCGGGTCCATGGTTCTGGACATATACTGGGGGGACGGGGACGACTCCCATTAACCCCTGACTATACCGGGGATACGCTTATCACAATGCCTTTCTGGTCTTTGCTGAAGCAGGGCATTCTGGCAGCCAAGTGGCTTGACCTTTATTAGTGAGCCTGGTTACCCCCTCTCGGAACCACAGACTTAGAAATCGCCAGCTCATATACAGTGCATAAAATATATATATATATATATATATATATATACCCTTATACACCATTTTAATAAAAAATATCACAAAATTCTTCTAAGTCCCTCGGGAAGAGTGAAAGACGCGCACGTTCATTTTCAGAGCTCCTAGACCTTCCTACAAGAAGTTAGCCAAAAAGTAGCTTCGAAAAACGCTTAGGTTAAGTTTCAGAGTTGCTTCTAATGTACCAAAGCTGGACTTAGACATAATTTCACTCTCACAACATTATGGCTGGTTGGAGACAGTCCGAACCACAAGTACCGGGTCCATGGTTCTGGACATATACTGGGGGGACGGGGACGACTCCCATTAACCCCTGACTATACCGGGGATACGCTTATCACAATGCCTTTCTGGTCTTTGCTGAAGCAGGGCATTCTGGCAGCCAAGTGGCTTGACCTTTATTAGTGAGCCTGGTTACCCCCTCTCGGAACCACAGACTTAGAAATCGCCAGCTCATATACAGTGCATAAAATATATATATATATATACCCTTATACACCATTTTAATAAAAAATATCACAAAATTCTTCTAAGTCCCTCGGGAAGAGTGAAAGACGCGCACGTTCATTTTCAGAGCTCCTAGACCTTCCTACAAGAAGTTAGCCAAAAAGTAGCTTCGAAAAACGCTTAGGTTAAGTTTCAGAGTTGCTTCTAATGTACCAAAGCTGGACTTAGACATAATTTCACTCTCACAACATTATGGCTGGTTGGAGACAGTCCGAACCACAAGTACCGGGTCCATGGTTCTGGACATATACTGGGGGGACGGGGACGACTCCCATTAACCCCTGACTATACCGGGGATACGCTTATCACAATGCCTTTCTGGTCTTTGCTGAAGCAGGGCATTCTGGCAGCCAAGTGGCTTGACCTTTATTAGTGAGCCTGGTTACCCCCTCTCGGAACCACAGACTTAGAAATCGCCAGCTCATATACAGTGCATAAAATATATATATATATATATATATATATATACCCTTATACACCATTTTAATAAAAAATATCACAAAATTCTTCTAAGTCCCTCGGGAAGAGTGAAAGACGCGCACGTTCATTTTCAGAGCTCCTAGACCTTCCTACAAGAAGTTAGCCAAAAAGTAGCTTCGAAAAACGCTTAGGTTAAGTTTCAGAGTTGCTTCTAATGTACCAAAGCTGGACTTAGACATAATTTCACTCTCACAACATTATGGCTGGTTGGAGACAGTCCGAACCACAAGTACCGGGTCCATGGTTCTGGACATATACTGGGGGGACGGGGACGACTCCCATTAACCCCTGACTATACCGGGGATACGCTTATCACAATGCCTTTCTGGTCTTTGCTGAAGCAGGGCATTCTGGCAGCCAAGTGGCTTGACCTTTATTAGTGAGCCTGGTTACCCCCTCTCGGAACCACAGACTTAGAAATCGCCAGCTCATATACAGTGCATAAAATATATATATATATATATATATACCCTTATACACCATTTTAATAAAAAATATCACAAAATTCTTCTAAGTCCCTCGGGAAGAGTGAAAGACGCGCACGTTCATTTTCAGAGCTCCTAGACCTTCCTACAAGAAGTTAGCCAAAAAGTAGCTTAGAAAAACGCTTAGGTTAAGTTTCAGAGTTGCTTCTAATGTACCAAAGCTGGACTTAGACATAATTTCACTCTCACAACATTATGGCTGGTTGGAGACAGTCCGAACCACAAGTACCGGGTCCATGGTTCTGGGCGTATACTGGGGGGACGGGGACGACTCCCATTAACCCCTGACTATACCGGGGATACGCTTATCACAATGCCTTTCTGGTCTGTGCTGAAGCAGGGCATTCTGGCAGCCAAGTGGCTTGACCTTTATTAGTGAGCCTGGTTACCCCCTCTCGGAACCACAGACTTAGAAATCGCCAGCTCATATACAGTGCATAAAATATATTTATATATATATACCCTTATAAACCATTTTAATAAAAAATATCACAAAATTCTTCTAAGTTCCTCGGGAAGACTGAAAGACGCGCACGTTCATTTTCAGAGCTACTAGACCTTCCTATAAGAAGTTAGCCAAAAAGTAGCTTAGAAAAACGCTTAGGTTAAGTTTCAGAGTTGCTT
Organism: Ascaphus truei; assembly: GCF_040206685.1. Lineage (NCBI taxonomy): Eukaryota > Metazoa > Chordata > Amphibia > Anura > Ascaphidae > Ascaphus > Ascaphus truei. Next base: position 750,768 of record NW_027456730.1, on the reverse strand, counting down.
CTAATGTACCAAAGCTGGACTTAGACATAATTTCACTCTCACAACATTATGGCTGGTTGGAGAGAGTCCGAACCACAAGTACCGGGTCCATGGTTCTGGCCGTATACTGGGGGGACGGGGACGACTCCCATTAACACCTGACTATACCGGGGATACGCTTATCACAATGCCTTTCTGGTCTTTGCTGAAGCAGGGCATTCTGGCAGCCAAGTGGCTTGACCTTTATTAGTGAGCCTGGTTACCCCCTCTCGGAACCACAGACTTAGAAATCGCAAGCTCATACAGTATACAGTGCATAAAATATATATATATATATATATATATATATATATATATATATATATATATATATATATATATATATATATATATATATATATACCCTTATACACCATTTTAATAAAAAATATCACAAAATTCTTCTATGTCCCTCGGGAAGAGTGAAAGACGCGCACGTTCATTTTCAGAGCTACTAGACCTTCCTATAAGAAGTTAGCCAAAAAGTAGCTTAGAAAAACGCTTAGGTTAAGTTTCAGAGTTGCTTCTAATGTACCAAAGCTGGACTTAGACATAATTTCACTCTCACAACATTATGGCTGGTTGGAGACAGTCCGAACCACAAGTACCGGGTCCATGGTTCTGGCCGTATACTGGGGGGACGGGGACGACTCCCATTAACACCTGACTATACCGGGGATACGCTTATCACAATGCCTTTCTGGTCTTTGCTGTAGCAGGGCATTCTGGCAGCCAAGTGGCTTGACCTTTATTAGTGAGCCTGGTTACCCCCTCTCGGAACCACAGACTTAGAAATCGCCAGCTCATATACAGTGCATAAAATATATATATATATATATATATATATATATACCCTTATACACCATTTTAATAAAAAATATCACAAAATTCTTCTAAGTCCCTCGGGAAGAGTGAAAGACGCGCACGTTCATTTTCAGAGCTCCTAGACCTTCCTACAAGAAGTTAGCCAAAAAGTAGCTTCGAAAAACGCTTAGGTTAAGTTTCAGAGTTGCTTCTAATGTACCAAAGCTGGACTTAGACATAATTTCACTCTCACAACATTATGGCTGGTTGGAGACAGTCCGAACCACAAGTACCGGGTCCATGGTTCTGGACATATACTGGGGGGACGGGGACGACTCCCATTAACCCCTGACTATACCGGGGATACGCTTATCACAATGCCTTTCTGGTCTTTGCTGAAGCAGGGCATTCTGGCAGCCAAGTGGCTTGACCTTTATTAGTGAGCCTGGTTACCCCCTCTCGGAACCACAGACTTAGAAATCGCCAGCTCATATACAGTGCATAAAATATATATATATATATATATATATATATACCCTTATACACCATTTTAATAAAAAATATCACAAAATTCTTCTAAGTCCCTCGGGAAGAGTGAAAGACGCGCACGTTCATTTTCAGAGCTCCTAGACCTTCCTACAAGAAGTTAGCCAAAAAGTAGCTTCGAAAAACGCTTAGGTTAAGTTTCAGAGTTGCTTCTAATGTACCAAAGCTGGACTTAGACATAATTTCACTCTCACAACATTATGGCTGGTTGGAGACAGTCCGAACCACAAGTACCGGGTCCATGGTTCTGGACATATACTGGGGGGACGGGGACGACTCCCATTAACCCCTGACTATACCGGGGATACGCTTATCACAATGCCTTTCTGGTCTTTGCTGAAGCAGGGCATTCTGGCAGCCAAGTGGCTTGACCTTTATTAGTGAGCCTGGTTACCCCCTCTCGGAACCACAGACTTAGAAATCGCCAGCTCATATACAGTGCATAAAATATATATATATATATATATATACCCTTATACACCATTTTAATAAAAAATATCACAAAATTCTTCTAAGTCCCTCGGGAAGAGTGAAAGACGCGCACGTTCATTTTCAGAGCTCCTAGACCTTCCTACAAGAAGTTAGCCAAAAAGTAGCTTAGAAAAACGCTTAGGTTAAGTTTCAGAGTTGCTTCTAATGTACCAAAGCTGGACTTAGACATAATTTCACTCTCACAACATTATGGCTGGTTGGAGACAGTCCGAACCACAAGTACCGGGTCCATGGTTCTGGGCGTATACTGGGGGGACGGGGACGACTCCCATTAACCCCTGACTATACCGGGGATACGCTTATCACAATGCCTTTCTGGTCTGTGCTGAAGCAGGGCATTCTGGCAGCCAAGTGGCTTGACCTTTATTAGTGAGCCTGGTTACCCCCTCTCGGAACCACAGACTTAGAAATCGCCAGCTCATATACAGTGCATAAAATATATTTATATATATATACCCTTATAAACCATTTTAATAAAAAATATCACAAAATTCTTCTAAGTTCCTCGGGAAGACTGAAAGACGCGCACGTTCATTTTCAGAGCTACTAGACCTTCCTATAAGAAGTTAGCCAAAAAGTAGCTTAGAAAAACGCTTAGGTTAAGTTTCAGAGTTGCTTCTAATGTACCAAAGCTGGACTTAGACATAATTTCACTCTCACAACATTATGGCTGGTTGGAGAGAGTCCGAACCACAAGTACCGGGTCCATGGTTCTGGCCGTATACTGGGGGGACGGGGACGACTCCCATTAACACCTGACTATACCGGGGATACGCTTATCACAATGCCTTTCTGGTCTGTGCTGAAGCAGGGCATTCTGGCAGCCAAGTGGCTTGACCTTTATTAGTGAGCCTGGTTACCCCCTCTCGGAACCACAGACTTAGAAATCGCCAGCTCATATACAGTGCATAAAATATATATATATATATATATATATATATATATATATATATATATATATATATATATATATATATATACCCTTATACACCATTTTAATAAAAAATATCACAAAATTCTTCTAAGTCCCTCGGGAAGAGTGAAAGACGCGCACATTCATTTTCAGAGCTCCTAGACCTTCCTACAAGAAGTTAGCCAAAAAGTAGCTTCGAAAAACGCTTAGGTTAAGTTTCAGAGTTGCTTCTAATGTACCAAAGCTGGACTTAGACATAATTTCACTCTCACAACATTATGGCTGGTTGGAGACAGTCCGAACCACAAGTACCGGGTCCATGGTTCTGGACGTATACTGGGGGGACGGGGACGACTCCCATTAACCCCTGACTATACCGGGGATACGCTTATCACAATGCCTTTCTGGTCTGTGCTGAAGCAGGGCATTCTGGCAGCCAAGTGGCTTGACCTTTATTAGTGAGCCTGGTTACCCCCTCTCGGAACCACAGACTTAGAAATCGCAAGCTCATACAGTATACAGTGCATAAAATATATATATATATATATATATATATATATATATATATATATATATATATATATATATATATATATATATATATATATATACCCTTATACACCATTTTAATAAAAAATATCACAAAATTCTTCTAAGTCCCTCGGGAAGAGTGAAAGACGCGCACGTTCATTTTCAGAGCTACTAGACCTTCCTATAAGAAGTTAGCCAAAAAGTAGCTTAGAAAAACGCTTAGGTTAAGTTTCAGAGTTGCTTCTAATGTACCAAAGCTGGACTTAGACATAATTTCACTCTCACAACATTATGGCTGGTTGGAGACAGTCCGAACCACAAGTACCGGGTCCATGGTTCTGGCCGTATACTGGGGGGACGGGGACGACTCCCATTAACACCTGACTATACCGGGGATACGCTTATCACAATGCCTTTCTGGTCTTTGCTGAAGCAGGGCATTCTGGCAGCCAAGTGGCTTGACCTTTATTAGTGAGCCTGGTTACCCCCTCTCGGAACCACAGACTTAGAAATCGCCAGCTCATATACAGTGCATAAAATATATATATATATATATATATATACCCTTATACACCATTTTAATAAAAAATATCACAAAATTCTTCTAAGTCCCTCGGGAAGAGTGAAAGACGCGCACGTTCATTTTCAGAGCTCCTAGACCTTCCTACAAGAAGTTAGCCAAAAAGTAGCTTCGAAAAACGCTTAGGTTAAGTTTCAGAGTTGCTTCTAATGTACCAAAGCTGGACTTAGACATAATTTCACTCTCACAACATTATGGCTGGTTGGAGACAGTCCGAACCACAAGTACCGGGTCCATGGTTCTGGGCGTATACTGGGGGGACGGGGACGACTCCCATTAACACCTGACTATACCGGGGATACGCTTATCACAATGCCTTTCTGGTCTGTGCTGAAGCAGGGCATTCTGGCAGCCAAGTGGCTTGACCTTTATTAGTGAGCCTGGTTACCCCCTCTCGGAACCACAGACTTAGAAATCGCCAGCTCATATACAGTGCATAAAATATATTTATATATATACCCTTATACACCATTTTAATAAAAAATATCACAAAATTCTTCTAAGTCCCTCGGGAAGAGTGAAAGACGCGCACGTTCATTTTCAGAGCTCCTAGACCTTCCTATAAGAAGTTAGCCAAAAAGTAGCTTAGAAAAACGCTTAGGTTAAGTTTCAGAGTTGCTTCTAATGTACCAAAGCTGGACTTAGACATAATTTCACTCTCACAACATTATGGCTGGTTGGAGACAGTCCGAACCACAAGTACCGGGTCCATGGTTCTGGGCGTATACTGGGGGGACGGGGACGACTCCCATTAACCCCTGACTATACCGGGGATACGCTTATCACAATGCCTTTCTGGTCTGTGCTGAAGCAGGGCATTCTGGCAGCCAAGTGGCTTGACCTTTATTAGTGAGCCTGGTTACCCCCTCTCGGAACCACAGACTTAGAAATCGCCAGCTCATATACAGTGCATAAAATATATTTATATATATATACCCTTATAAACCATTTTAATAAAAAATATCACAAAATTCTTCTAAGTTCCTCGGGAAGACTGAAAGACGCGCACGTTCATTTTCAGAGCTACTAGACCTTCCTATAAGAAGTTAGCCAAAAAGTAGCTTAGAAAAACGCTTAGGTTAAGTTTCAGAGTTGCTTCTAATGTACCAAAGCTGGACTTAGACATAATTTCACTCTCACAACATTATGGCTGGTTGGAGAGAGTCCGAACCACAAGTACCGGGTCCATGGTTCTGGCCGTATACTGGGGGGACGGGGACGACTCCCATTAACACCTGACTATACCGGGGATACGCTTATCACAATGCCTTTCTGGTCTGTGCTGAAGCAGGGCATTCTGGCAGCCAAGTGGCTTGACCTTTATTAGTGAGCCTGGTTACCCCCTCTCGGAACCACAGACTTAGAAATCGCCAGCTCATATACAGTGCATAAAATATATATATATATATATATATATATATATATATATATATATATATATATATATATATATATATATACCCTTATACACCATTTTAATAAAAAATATCACAAAATTCTTCTAAGTCCCTCGAGAAGAGTGAAAGACGCGCACATTCATTTTCAGAGCTCCTAGACCTTCCTACAAGAAGTTAGCCAAAAAGTAGCTTCGAAAAACGCTTAGGTTAAGTTTCAGAGTTGCTTCTAATGTACCAAAGCTGGACTTAGACATAATTTCACTCTCACAACATTATGGCTGGTTGGAGACAGTCCGAACCACAAGTACCGGGTCCATGGTTCTGGACGTATACTGGGGGGACGGGGACGACTCCCATTAACCCCTGACTATACCGGGGATACGCTTATCACAATGCCTTTCTGGTCTGTGCTGAAGCAGGGCATTCTGGCAGCCAAGTGGCTTGACCTTTATTAGTGAGCCTGGTTACCCCCTCTCGGAACCACAGACTTAGAAATCGCCAGCTCATATACAGTGCATAAAATATATTTATATATATACCCTTATACACCATTTTAATAAAAAATATCACAAAATTCTTCTAAGTCCCTCGGGAAGAGTGAAAGACGCGCACGTTCATTTTCAGAGCTCCTAGACCTTCCTATAAGAAGTTAGCCAAAAAGTAGCATCGAAAAACGCTTAGGTTAAGTTTCAGAGTTGCTTCTAATGTACCAAAGTTGGACTTAGACATAATTTCACTCTCACAACATTATGGCTGGTTGGAGACAGTCCGAACCACAAGTACCGGGTCCATGGTTCTGGGCGTATACTGGGGGGACGGGGACGACTCCCATTAACCCCTGACTATACCGGGGATACGCTTATCACAATGCCTTTCTGGTCTGTGCTGAAGCAGGGCATTCTGGCAGCCAAGTGGCTTGACTTTTATTAGTGAGCCTGGTTACCCCCTCTCGGAACCACAGACTTAGAAATCGCCAGCTCATATACAGTGCATAAAATATATTTATATATATACAGTACCCTTATACACCATTTTAATAAAAAATATCACAAAATTCTTCTAAGTCCCTCGGGAAGAGTGAAAGACGCGCACGTTCATTTTCAGAGCTCCTAGACCTTCCTATAAGAAGTTAGCCAAAAAGTAGCTTCGAAAAACGCTTAGGTTAAGTTTCAGAGTTGCTTCTAATGTACCAAAGCTGGACTTAGACATAATTTCACTCTCACAACATTATGGCTGGTTGGAGACAGTCCGAACCACAAGTACCGGGTCCATGGTTCTGGGCGTATACTGGGGGGACGGGAACGACTCCCATTAACCCCTGACTATACCGGTTATACGCTTATCACAATGCCTTTCTGGTCTGTGCTGAAGCAGGGCATTCTGGCAGCCAAGTGGCTTGACCTTTATTAGTGAGCCTGGTTACCCCCTCTCGGAACCACAGACTTAGAAATCGCCAGCTCATATACAGTGCATAAAATATATTTATATATATACCCTTATAAACCATTTTAATAAAAAATATCACAAAATTCTTCTAAGTTCCTCGGGAAGAGTGAAAGACGCGCACGTTCATTTTCAGAGCTACTAGACCTTCCTATAAGAAGTTAGCCAAAAAGTAGCTTAGAAAAACGCTTAGGTTAAGTTTCAGAGTTGCTTCTAATGTACCAAAGCTGGACTTAGACATAATTTCACTCTCACAACATTATGGCTGGTTGGAGAGAGTCCGAACCACAAGTACCGGGTCCATGGTTCTGGCCGTATACTGGGGGGACGGGGACGACTCCCATTAACACCTGACTATACCGGGGATACGCTTATCACAATGCCTTTCTGGTCTGTGCTGAAGCAGGGCATTCTGGCAGCCAAGTGGCTTGACCTTTATTAGTGAGCCTGGTTACCCCCTCTCGGAACCACAGACTTAGAAATCGCCAGCTCATATACAGTGCATAAAATATATATATATATATATATATATATATATATATATATATATATATATATATATATACCCTTATACACCATTTTAATAAAAAATATCACAAAATTCTTCTAAGTCCCTCGGGAAGAGTGAAAGACGCGCACGTTCATTTTCAGAGCTCCTAGACCTTCCTACAAGAAGTTAGCCAAAAAGTAGCTTCGAAAAACGCTTAGGTTAAGTTTCAGAGTTGCTTCTAATGTACCAAAGCTGGACTTAGACATAATTTCACTCTCACAACATTATGGCTGGTTGGAGACAGTCCGAACCACAAGTACCGGGTCCATGGTTCTGGACGTATACTGGGGGGACGGGGACGACTCCCATTAACCCCTGACTATACCGGGGATACGCTTATCACAATGCCTTTCTGGTCTGTGCTGAAGCAGGGCATTCTGGCAGCCAAGTGGCTTGACCTTTATTAGTGAGCCTGGTTACCCCCTCTCGGAACCACAGACTTAGAAATCGCCAGCTCATATACAGTGCATAAAATATATTTATATATATACCCTTATACACCATTTTAATAAAAAATATCACAAAATTCTTCTAAGTCCCTCGGGAAGAGTGAAAGACGCGCACGTTCATTTTCAGAGCTCCTAGACCTTCCTATAAGAAGTTAGCCAAAAAGTAGCATCGAAAAACGCTTAGGTTAAGTTTCAGAGTTGCTTCTAATGTACCAAAGTTGGACTTAGACATAATTTCACTCTCACAACATTATGGCTGGTTGGAGACAGTCCGAACCACAAGTACCGGGTCCATGGTTCTGGGCGTATACTGGGGGGACGGGGACGACTCCCATTAACCCCTGACTATACCGGGGATACGCTTATCACAATGCCTTTCTGGTCTGTGCTGAAGCAGGGCATTCTGGCAGCCAAGTGGCTTGACCTTTATTAGTGAGCCTGGTTACCCCCTCTCGGAACCACAGACTTAGAAATCGCCAGCTCATATACAGTGCATAAAATATATTTATATATATACCCTTATACACCATTTTAATAAAAAATATCACAAAATTCTTCTAAGTCCCTCGGGAAGAGTGAAAGACGCGCACGTTCATTTTCAGAGCTCCTAGACCTTCCTATAAGAAGTTAGCCAAAAAGTAGCTTCGAAAAACGCTTAGGTTAAGTTTCAGAGTTGCTTCTAATGTACCAAAGCTGGACTTAGACATAATTTCACTCTCACAACATTATGGCTGGTTGGAGACAGTCCGAACCACAAGTACCGGGTCCATGGTTCTGGGCGTATACTGGGGGGACGGGGACGACTCCCATTAACCCCTGACTATACCGGGGATACGCTTATAACAATGCCTTTCTGGTCTGTGCTGAAGCAGGGCATTCTGGCAGCCAAGTGGCTTGACCTTTATTAGTGAGCCTGGTTACCCCCTCTCGGAACCACAGACTTAGAAATCGCCAGCTCATATACAGTGCATAAAATATATTTATATATATACCCTTATAAACCATTTTAATAAAAAATATCACAAAATTCTTCTAAGTTCCTCGGGAAGAGTGAAAGACGCGCACGTTCATTTTCTGAGCTCCTAGACCTTCCTATAAGAAGTTAGCCAAAAAGTAGCTTAGAAAAACGCTTAGGTTAAGTTTCAGAGTTGCTTCTAATGTACCAAAGCTGGACTTAGACATAATTTCACTCTCACAACATTATGGCTGGTTGGAGAGAGTCCGAACCACAAGTACCGGGTCCATGGTTCTGGCCGTATACTGAGGGGATGGGGACGACTCCCATTAACACCTGACTATACCGGGGATACGCTTATCACAATGCCTTTCTGGTCTGTGCTGAAGCAGGGCATTCTGGCAGCCAAGTGGCTTGACCTTTATTAGTGAGCCTGGTTACCCCCTCTCGGAACCACAGACTTAGAAATCGCCAGCTCATATACAGTGCATAAAATATATTTATATATATATACCCTTATACACCATTTTAATAAAAATATCACAAAATTCTTCTAAGTCCCTCGGGAAGAGTGAAAGACGCGCACGTTCATTTTCAGAGCTCCTAGACCTTCCTACAAGAAGTTAGCCAAAAAGTAGCTTCGAAAAACGCTTAGGATAAGTTTCAGAGTTGCTTCTAATGTACCAAAGCTGGACTTAGACATAATTTCACTCTCACAACATTATGGCTGGTTGGAGACAGTCCGAACCACAAGTACCGGGTCCATGGTTCTGGACGTATACTGGGGGGACGGGGACGACTCCCATTAACCCCTGACTATACCGGGGATACGCTTATCACAATGCCTTTCTGGTCTGTGCTGAAGCAGGGCATTCTGGCAGCCAAGTGGCTTGACCTTTATTAGTGAGCCTGGTTACCCCCTCTCGGAACCACAGACTTAGAAATCGCCAGCTCATATACAGTGCATAAAATATATTTATATATATACAGTACCCTTATACACCATTTTAATAAAAAATATCACAAAATTCTTCTAAGTCCCTCGGGAAGAGTGAAAGACGCGCACGTTCATTTTCAGAGCTCCTAGACCTTCCTATAAGAAGTTAGCCAAAAAGTAGCTTCGAAAAACGCTTAGGTTAAGTTTCAGAGTTGCTTCTAATGTACCAAAGCTGGACTTAGACATAATTTCACTCTCACAACATTATGGCTGGTTGGAGACAGTCCGAACCACAAGTACCGGGTCCATGGTTCTGGGCGTATACTGGGGGGACGGGAACGACTCCCATTAACCCCTGACTATACCGGGGATACGCTTATCACAATGCCTTTCTGGTCTGTGCTGAAGCAGGGCATTCTGGCAGCCAAGTGGCTTGACCTTTATTAGTGAGCCTGGTTACCCCCTCTCGGAACCACAGACTTAGAAATCGCCAGCTCATATACAGTGCATAAAATATATTTATATATATACCCTTATAAACCATTTTAATAAAAAATATCACAAAATTCTTCTAAGTTCCTCGGGAAGAGTGAAAGACGCGCACGTTCATTTTCAGAGCTACTAGACCTTCCTATAAGAAGTTAGCCAAAAAGTAGCTTAGAAAAACGCTTAGGTTAAGTTTCAGAGTTGCTTCTAATGTACCAAAGCTGGACTTAGACATAATTTCACTCTCACAACATTATGGCTGGTTGGAGAGAGTCCGAACCACAAGTACCGGGTCCATGGTTCTGGCCGTATACTGGGGGGACGGGGACGACTCCCATTAACACCTGACTATACCGGGGATACGCTTATCACAATGCCTTTCTGGTCTGTGCTGAAGCAGGGCATTCTGGCAGCCAAGTGGCTTGACCTTTATTAGTGAGCCTGGTTACCCCCTCTCGGAACCACAGACTTAGAAATCGCCAGCTCATATACAGTGCATAAATATATATATATATATATATATATATATATATATATATATATATATATACCCTTATACACCATTTTAATAAAAAATATCACAAAATTCTTCTAAGTCCCTCGGGAAGAGTGAAAGACGCGCACGTTCATTTTCAGAGCTCCTAGACCTTCCTACAAGAAGTTAGCCAAAAAGTAGCTTCGAAAAACGCTTAGGTTAAGTTTCAGAGTTGCTTCTAATGTACCAAAGCTGGACTTAGACATAATTTCACTCTCACAACATTATGGCTGGTTGGAGACAGTCCGAACCACAAGTACCGGGTCCATGGTTCTGGACGTATACTGGGGGGACGGGGACGACTCCCATTAACCCCTGACTATACCGGGGATACGCTTATCACAATGCCTTTCTGGTCTGTGCTGAAGCAGGGCATTCTGGCAGCCAAGTGGCTTGACCTTTATTAGTGAGCCTGGTTACCCCCTCTCGGAACCACAGACTTAGAAATCGCCAGCTCATATACAGTGCATAAAATATATTTATATATATACAGAACCCTTATACACCATTTTAATAAAAAATATCACAAAATTCTTCTAAGTCCCTCGGGAAGAGTGAAAGACGCGCACGTTCATTTTCAGAGCTCCTAGACCTTCCTATAAGAAGTTAGCCAAAAAGTAGCTTCGAAAAACGCTTAGGTTAAGTTTCAGAGTTGCTTCTAATGTACCAAAGCTGGACTTAGACATAATTTCACTCTCACAACATTATGGCTGGTTGGAGACAGTCCGAACCACAAGTACCGGGTCCATGGTTCTGGACGTATACTGGGGGGACGGGAACGACTCCCATTAACCCCTGACTATACCGGGGATACGCTTATCACAATGCCTTTCTGGTCTGTGCTGAAGCAGGGCATTCTGGCAGCCAAGTGGCTTGACCTTTATTAGTGAGCCTGGTTACCCCCTCTCGGAACCACAGACTTAGAAATCGCCAGCTCATATACAGTGCATAAAATATATTTATATATATACCCTTATACACCATTTTAATAAAAAATATCACAAAATTCTTCTAAGTCCCTCGGGAAGAGTGAAAGACGCGCACGTTCATTTTCAGAGCTCCTAGACCTTCCTATAAGAAGTTAGCCAAAAAGTAGCATCGAAAAACGCTTAGGTTAAGTTTCAGAGTTGCTTCTAATGTACCAAAGTTGGACTTAGACATAATTTCACTCTCACAACATTATGGCTGGTTGGAGACAGTCCGAACCACAAGTACCGGGTCCATGGTTCTGGGCGTATACTGGGGGGACGGGGACGACTCCCATTAACACCTGACTATACCGGGGATACGCTTATCACAATGCCTTTCTGGTCTGTGCTGAAGCAGGGCATTCTGGCAGCCAAGTGGCTTGACCTTTATTAGTGAGCCTGGTTACCCCCTCTCGGAACCACAGACTTAGAAATCGCCAGCTCATATACAGTGCATAAAATATATATATATATATATATATATATATATATATATATATATATATATATATATATATATATATATATATATATATATATATATATATATATATATACCCTTATACACCATTTTAATAAAAAATATCACAAAATTCTTCTAAGTCCCTCGGGAAGAGTGAAAGACGCGCACGTTCATTTTCAGAGCTCCTAGACCTTCCTACAAGAAGTTAGCCAAAAAGTAGCTTCGAAAAACGCTTAGGTTAAGTTTCAGAGTTGCTTCTAATGTACCAAAGCTGGACTTAGACATAATTTCACTCTCACAACATTATGGCTGGTTGGAGACAGTCCGAACCACAAGTACCGGGTCCATGGTTCTGGACGTATACTGGGGGGACGGGGACGACTCCCATTAACCCCTGACTATACCGGGGATACGCTTATCACAATGCCTTTCTGGTCTGTGCTGAAGCAGGGCATTCTGGCAGCCAAGTGGCTTGACCTTTATTAGTGAGCCTGGTTACCCCCTCTCGGAACCACAGACTTAGAAATCGCCAGCTCATATACAGTGCATAAAATATATTTATATATATACCCTTATACACCATTTTAATAAAAAATATCACAAAATTCTTCTAAGTCCCTCGGGAAGAGTGAAAGACGCGCACGTTCATTTTCAGAGCTCCTAGACCTTCCTATAAGAAGTTAGCCAAAAAGTAGCATCGAAAAACGCTTAGGTTAAGTTTCAGAGTTGCTTCTAATGTACCAAAGTTGGACTTAGACATAATTTCACTCTCACAACATTATGGCTGGTTGGAGACAGTCCGAACCACAAGTACCGGGTCCATGGTTCTGGGCGTATACTGGGGGGACGGGGACGACTCCCATTAACCCCTGACTATACCGGGGATACGCTTATCACAATGCCTTTCTGGTCTGTGCTGAAGCAGGGCATTCTGGCAGCCAAGTGGCTTGACCTTTATTAGTGAGCCTGGTTACCCCCTCTCGGAACCACAGACTTAGAAATCGCCAGCTCATATACAGTGCATAAAATATATTTATATATATACCCTTATACACCATTTTAATAAAAAATATCACAAAATTCTTCTAAGTCCCTCGGGAAGAGTGAAAGACGCGCACGTTCATTTTCAGAGCTCCTAGACCTTCCTATAAGAAGTTAGCCAAAAAGTAGCTTCGAAAAACGCTTAGGTTAAGTTTCAGAGTTGCTTCTAATGTACCAAAGCTGGACTTAGACATAATTTCACTCTCACAACATTATGGCTGGTTGGAGACAGTCCGAGCCACAAGTACCGGGTCCATGGTTCTGGGCGTATACTGGGGGGACGGGGACGACTCCCATTAACCCCTGACTATACCGGGGATACGCTTATCACAATGCCTTTCTGGTCTGTGCTGAAGCAGGGCATTCTGGCAGCCAAGTGGCTTGACCTTTATTAGTGAGCCTGGTTACCCCCTCTCGGAACCACAGACTTAGAAATCGCCAGCTCATATACAGTGCATAAAATATATTTATATATATACCCTTATAAACCATTTTAATAAAAAATATCACAAAATTCTTCTAAGTTCCTCGGGAAGAGAGAAAGACGCGCACGTTCATTTTCTGAGCTCCTAGACCTTCCTATAAGAAGTTAGCCAAAAAGTAGCTTAGAAAAACGCTTAGGTTAAGTTTCAGAGTTGCTTCTAATGTACCAAAGCTGGACTTAGACATAATTTCACTCTCACAACATTATGGCTGGTTGGAGAGAGTCCGAACCACAAGTACCGGGTCCATGGTTCTGGCCGTATACTGGGGGGACGGGGACGACTCCCATTAACACCTGACTATACCGGGGATACGCATATCACAATGCCTTTCTGGTCTGTGCTGAAGCAGGGCATTCTGGCAGCCAAGTGGCTTGACCTTTATTAGTGAGCCTGGTTACCCCCTCTCGGAACCACAGACTTAGAAATCGCCAGCTCATATACAGTGCATAAAATATATATATATATATATATATATATATATATACCCTTATACACCATTTTAATAAAAAATATCACAAAATTCTTCTAAGTCCCTCGGGAAGAGTGAAAGACGCGCACGTTCATTTTCAGAGCTCCTAGACCTTCCTACAAGAAGTTAGCCAAAAAGTAGCTTCGAAAAACGCTTAGGTTAAGTTTCAGAGTTGCTTCTAATGTACCAAAGCTGGACTTAGACATAATTTCACTCTCACAACATTATGGCTGGTTGGAGACAGTCCGAACCACAAGTACCGGGTCCATGGTTCTGGGCGTATACTGGGGGGACGGGGACGACTCCCATTAACCCCTGACTATACCGGGGATACGCTTATCACAATGCCTTTCTGGTCTGTGCTGAAGCAGGGCATTCTGGCAGCCAAGTGGCTTGACCTTTATTAGTGAGCCTGGTTACCCCCTCTCGGAACCACAGACTTAGAAATCGCCAGCTCATATACAGTGCATAAAATATATTTATATATATACCCTTATACACCATTTTAATAAAAAATATCACAAAATTCTTCTAAGTCCCTCGGGAAGAGTGAAAGACGCGCACGTTCATTTTCAGAGCTCCTAGACCTTCCTATAAGAAGTTAGCCAAAAAGTAGCTTCGAAAAACGCTTAGGTTAAGTTTCAGAGTTGCTTCTAATGTACCAAAGCTGGACTTAGACATAATTTCACTCTCACAACATTATGGCTGGTTGGAGACAGTCCGAACCACAAGTACCGGGTCCATGGTTCTGGGCGTATACTGGGGGGACGGGGACGACTCCCATTAACCCCTGACTATACCGTGGATACGCTTATCACAATGCCTTTCTGGTCTGTGCTGAAGCAGGGCATTCTGGCAGCCAAGTGGCTTGACCTTTATTAGTGAGCCTGGTTACCCCCTCTCGGAACCACAGACATAGAAATCGCCAGCTAATATACAGTGCATAAAATATATTTATATATATACCCTTATAAACCATTTTAATAAAAAATATCACAAAATTCTTCTAAGTTCCTCGGGAAGAGTGAAAGACGCGCACGTTCATTTTCAGAGCTACTAGACCTTCCTATAAGAAGTTAGCCAAAAAGTAGCTTCGAAAAACGCTTAGGTTAAGTTTCAGAGTTGCTTCTAATGTACCAAAGCTGGACTTAGACATAATTTCACTCTCACAACATTATGGCTGGTTGGAGACAGTCCGAACCACAAGTACCGGGTCCATGGTTCTGGCCGTATACTGGGGGGACGGGGACGACTCCCATTAACACCTGACTATACCGGGGATACGCTTATCACAATGCCTTTCTGGTCTGTGCTGAAGCAGGGCATTCTGGCAGCCAAGTGGCTTGACCTTTATTAGTGAGCCTGGTTACCCCCTCTCGGAACCACAGACTTAGAAATCGCCAGCTCATATACAGTGCATAAAATATATATATATATATATATATATATATATATATATATATATATATATATATACCCTTATACACCATTTTAATAAAAAATATCACAAAATTCTTCTAAGTCCCTCGGGAAGAGTGAAAGACGCGCACGTTCATTTTCAGAGCTCCTAGACCTTCCTACAAGAAGTTAGCCAAAAAGTAGCTTCGAAAAACGCTTAGGTTAAGTTTCAGAGTTGCTTCTAATGTACCAAAGCTGGACTTAGACATAATTTCACTCTCACAACATTATGGCTGGTTGGAGACAGTCCGAACCACAAGTACCGGGTCCATGGTTCTGGACGTATACTGGGGGGACGGGGACGACTCCCATTAACCCCTGACTATACCGGGGATACGCTTATCACAATGCCTTTCTGGTCTGTGCTGAAGCAGGGCATTCTGGCAGCCAAGTGGCTTGACCTTTATTAGTGAGCCTGGTTACCCCCTCTCGGAACCACAGACTTAGAAATCGCCAGCTCATATACAGTGCATAAAATATATTTATATATATACAGAACCCTTATACACCATTTTAATAAAAAATATCACAAAATTCTTCTAAGTCCCTCGGGAAGAGTGAAAGACGCGCACGTTCATTTTCAGAGCTCCTAGACCTTCCTATAAGAAGTTAGCCAAAAAGTAGCTTCGAAAAACGCTTAGGTTAAGTTTCAGAGTTGCTTCTAATGTACCAAAGCTGGACTTAGACATAATTTCACTCTCACAACATTATGGCTGGTTGGAGACAGTCCGAACCACAAGTACCGGGTCCATGGTTCTGGACGTATACTGGGGGGACGGGAACGACTCCCATTAACCCCTGACTATACCGGGGATACGCTTATCACAATGCCTTTCTGGTCTGTGCTGAAGCAGGGCATTCTGGCAGCCAAGTGGCTTGACCTTTATTAGTGAGCCTGGTTACCCCCTCTCGGAACCACAGACTTAGAAATCGCCAGCTCATATACAGTGCATAAAATATATTTATATATATACCCTTATACACCATTTTAATAAAAAATATCACAAAATTCTTCTAAGTCCCTCGGGAAGAGTGAAAGACGCGCACGTTCATTTTCAGAGCTCCTAGACCTTCCTATAAGAAGTTAGCCAAAAAGTAGCATCGAAAAACGCTTAGGTTAAGTTTCAGAGTTGCTTCTAATGTACCAAAGTTGGACTTAGACATAATTTCACTCTCACAACATTATGGCTGGTTGGAGACAGTCCGAACCACAAGTACCGGGTCCATGGTTCTGGGCGTATACTGGGGGGACGGGGACGACTCCCATTAACACCTGACTATACCGGGGATACGCTTATCACAATGCCTTTCTGGTCTGTGCTGAAGCAGGGCATTCTGGCAGCCAAGTGGCTTGACCTTTATTAGTGAGCCTGGTTACCCCCTCTCGGAACCACAGACTTAGAAATCGCCAGCTCATATACAGTGCATAAAATATATATATATATATATATATATATATATATATATATATATATATATATATATATATATATATATATATATATATATATATATATATATATATACCCTTATACACCATTTTAATAAAAAATATCACAAAATTCTTCTAAGTCCCTCGGGAAGAGTGAAAGACGCGCACGTTCATTTTCAGAGCTCCTAGACCTTCCTACAAGAAGTTAGCCAAAAAGTAGCTTCGAAAAACGCTTAGGTTAAGTTTCAGAGTTGCTTCTAATGTACCAAAGCTGGACTTAGACATAATTTCACTCTCACAACATTATGGCTGGTTGGAGACAGTCCGAACCACAAGTACCGGGTCCATGGTTCTGGACGTATACTGGGGGGACGGGGACGACTCCCATTAACCCCTGACTATACCGGGGATACGCTTATCACAATGCCTTTCTGGTCTGTGCTGAAGCAGGGCATTCTGGCAGCCAAGTGGCTTGACCTTTATTAGTGAGCCTGGTTACCCCCTCTCGGAACCACAGACTTAGAAATCGCCAGCTCATATACAGTGCATAAAATATATTTATATATATACCCTTATACACCATTTTAATAAAAAATATCACAAAATTCTTCTAAGTCCCTCGGGAAGAGTGAAAGACGCGCACGTTCATTTTCAGAGCTCCTAGACCTTCCTATAAGAAGTTAGCCAAAAAGTAGCATCGAAAAACGCTTAGGTTAAGTTTCAGAGTTGCTTCTAATGTACCAAAGTTGGACTTAGACATAATTTCACTCTCACAACATTATGGCTGGTTGGAGACAGTCCGAACCACAAGTACCGGGTCCATGGTTCTGGGCGTATACTGGGGGGACGGGGACGACTCCCATTAACCCCTGACTATACCGGGGATACGCTTATCACAATGCCTTTCTGGTCTGTGCTGAAGCAGGGCATTCTGGCAGCCAAGTGGCTTGACCTTTATTAGTGAGCCTGGTTACCCCCTCTCGGAACCACAGACTTAGAAATCGCCAGCTCATATACAGTGCATAAAATATATTTATATATATACCCTTATACACCATTTTAATAAAAAATATCACAAAATTCTTCTAAGTCCCTCGGGAAGAGTGAAAGACGCGCACGTTCATTTTCAGAGCTCCTAGACCTTCCTATAAGAAGTTAGCCAAAAAGTAGCTTCGAAAAACGCTTAGGTTAAGTTTCAGAGTTGCTTCTAATGTACCAAAGCTGGACTTAGACATAATTTCACTCTCACAACATTATGGCTGGTTGGAGACAGTCCGAGCCACAAGTACCGGGTCCATGGTTCTGGGCGTATACTGGGGGGACGGGGACGACTCCCATTAACCCCTGACTATACCGGGGATACGCTTATCACAATGCCTTTCTGGTCTGTGCTGAAGCAGGGCATTCTGGCAGCCAAGTGGCTTGACCTTTATTAGTGAGCCTGGTTACCCCCTCTCGGAACCACAGACTTAGAAATCGCCAGCTCATATACAGTGCATAAAATATATTTATATATATACCCTTATAAACCATTTTAATAAAAAATATCACAAAATTCTTCTAAGTTCCTCGGGAAGAGAGAAAGACGCGCACGTTCATTTTCTGAGCTCCTAGACCTTCCTATAAGAAGTTAGCCAAAAAGTAGCTTAGAAAAACGCTTAGGTTAAGTTTCAGAGTTGCTTCTAATGTACCAAAGCTGGACTTAGACATAATTTCACTCTCACAACATTATGGCTGGTTGGAGAGAGTCCGAACCACAAGTACCGGGTCCATGGTTCTGGCCGTATACTGGGGGGACGGGGACGACTCCCATTAACACCTGACTATACCGGGGATACGCATATCACAATGCCTTTCTGGTCTGTGCTGAAGCAGGGCATTCTGGCAGCCAAGTGGCTTGACCTTTATTAGTGAGCCTGGTTACCCCCTCTCGGAACCACAGACTTAGAAATCGCCAGCTCATATACAGTGCATAAAATATATTTATATATATACCCTTATACACCATTTTAATAAAAAATATCACAAAATTCTTCTAAGTCCCTCGGGAAGAGTGAAAGACGCGCACGTTCATTTTCAGAGCTCCTAGACCTTCCTACAAGAAGTTAGCCAAAAAGTAGCTTCGAAAAACGCTTAGGTTAAGTTTCAGAGTTGCTTCTAATGTACCAAAGCTGGACTTAGACATAATTTCACTCTCACAACATTATGGCTGGTTGGAGACAGTCCGAACCACAAGTACCGGGTCCATGGTTCTGGACGTATACTGGGGGGACGGGGACGACTCCCATTAACCCCTGACTATACCGGGGATACGCTTATCACAATGCCTTTCTGGTCTGTGCTGAAGCAGGGCATTCTGGCAGCCAAGTGGCTTGACCTTTATTAGTGAGCCTGGTTACCCCCTCTCGGAACCACAGACTTAGAAATCGCCAGCTCATATACAGTGCATAAAATATATTTATATATATACCCTTATACACCATTTTAATAAAAAATATCACAAAATTCTTCTAAGTCCCTCGGGAAGAGTGAAAGACGCGCACGTTCATTTTCAGAGCTCCTAGACCTTCCTATAAGAAGTTAGCCAAAAAGTAGCATCGAAAAACGCTTAGGTTAAGTTTCAGAGTTGCTTCTAATGTACCAAAGTTGGACTTAGACATAATTTCACTCTCACAACATTATGGCTGGTTGGAGACAGTCCGAACCACAAGTACCGGGTCCATGGTTCTGGGCGTATACTGGGGGGACGGGGACGACTCCCATTAACCCCTGACTATACCGGGGATACGCTTATCACAATGCCTTTCTGGTCTGTGCTGAAGCAGGGCATTCTGGCAGCCAAGTGGCTTGACCTTTATTAGTGAGCCTGGTTACCCCCTCTCGGAACCACAGACTTAGAAATCGCCAGCTCATATACAGTGCATAAAATATATTTATATATATACCCTTATACACCATTTTAATAAAAAATATCACAAAATTCTTCTAAGTCCCTCGGGAAGAGTGAAAGACGCGCACGTTCATTTTCAGAGCTCCTAGACCTTCCTATAAGAAGTTAGCCAAAAAGTAGCTTCGAAAAACGCTTAGGTTAAGTTTCAGAGTTGCTTCTAATGTACCAAAGCTGGACTTAGACATAATTTCACTCTCACAACATTATGGCTGGTTGGAGACAGTCCGAGCCACAAGTACCGGGTCCATGGTTCTGGGCGTATACTGGGGGGACGGGGACGACTCCCATTAACCCCTGACTATACCGGGGATACGCTTATCACAATGCCTTTCTGGTCTGTGCTGAAGCAGGGCATTCTGGCAGCCAAGTGGCTTGACCTTTATTAGTGAGCCTGGTTACCCCCTCTCGGAACCACAGACTTAGAAATCGCCAGCTCATATACAGTGCATAAAATATATTTATATATATACCCTTATAAACCATTTTAATAAAAAATATCACAAAATTCTTCTAAGTTCCTCGGGAAGAGAGAAAGACGCGCACGTTCATTTTCTGAGCTCCTAGACCTTCCTATAAGAAGTTAGCCAAAAAGTAGCTTAGAAAAACGCTTAGGTTAAGTTTCAGAGTTGCTTCTAATGTACCAAAGCTGGACTTAGACATAATTTCACTCTCACAACATTATGGCTGGTTGGAGAGAGTCCGAACCACAAGTACCGGGTCCATGGTTCTGGCCGTATACTGGGGGGACGGGGACGACTCCCATTAACACCTGACTATACCGGGGATACGCATATCACAATGCCTTTCTGGTCTGTGCTGAAGCAGGGCATTCTGGCAGCCAAGTGGCTTGACCTTTATTAGTGAGCCTGGTTACCCCCTCTCGGAACCACAGACTTAGAAATCGCCAGCTCATATACAGTGCATAAAATATATATATATATATATATATATATATACCCTTATACACCATTTTAATAAAAAATATCACAAAATTCTTCTAAGTCCCTCGGGAAGAGTGAAAGACGCGCACGTTCATTTTCAGAGCTCCTAGACCTTCCTACAAGAAGTTAGCCAAAAAGTAGCTTCGAAAAACGCTTAGGTTAAGTTTCAGAGTTGCTTCTAATGTACCAAAGCTGGACTTAGACATAATTTCACTCTCACAACATTATGGCTGGTTGGAGACAGTCCGAACCACAAGTACCGGGTCCATGGTTCTGGGCGTATACTGGGGGGACGGGGACGACTCCCATTAACCCCTGACTATACCGGGGATACGCTTATCACAATGCCTTTCTGGTCTGTGCTGAAGCAGGGCATTCTGGCAGCCAAGTGGCTTGACCTTTATTAGTGAGCCTGGTTACCCCCTCTCGGAACCACAGACTTAGAAATCGCCAGCTCATATACAGTGCATAAAATATATTTATATATATACCCTTATACACCATTTTAATAAAAAATATCACAAAATTCTTCTAAGTCCCTCGGGAAGAGTGAAAGACGCGCACGTTCATTTTCAGAGCTCCTAGACCTTCCTATAAGAAGTTAGCCAAAAAGTAGCTTCGAAAAACGCTTAGGTTAAGTTTCAGAGTTGCTTCTAATGTACCAAAGCTGGACTTAGACATAATTTCACTCTCACAACATTATGGCTGGTTGGAGACAGTCCGAACCACAAGTACCGGGTCCATGGTTCTGGGCGTATACTGGGGGGACGGGGACGACTCCCATTAACCCCTGACTATACCGTGGATACGCTTATCACAATGCCTTTCTGGTCTGTGCTGAAGCAGGGCATTCTGGCAGCCAAGTGGCTTGACCTTTATTAGTGAGCCTGGTTACCCCCTCTCGGAACCACAGACATAGAAATCGCCAGCTAATATACAGTGCATAAAATATATTTATATATATACCCTTATAAACCATTTTAATAAAAAATATCACAAAATTCTTCTAAGTTCCTCGGGAAGAGTGAAAGACGCGCACGTTCATTTTCAGAGCTACTAGACCTTCCTATAAGAAGTTAGCCAAAAAGTAGCTTCGAAAAACGCTTAGGTTAAGTTTCAGAGTTGCTTCTAATGTACCAAAGCTGGACTTAGACATAATTTCACTCTCACAACATTATGGCTGGTTGGAGAGAGTCCGAACCACAAGTACCGGGTCCATGGTTCTGGCCGTATACTGGGGGGACGGGGACGACTCCCATTAACACCTGACTATACCGGGGATACGCTTATCACAATGCCTTTCTGGTCTGTGCTGAAGCAGGGCATTCTGGCAGCCAAGTGGCTTGACCTTTATTAGTGAGCCTGGTTACCCCCTCTCGGAACCACAGACTTAGAAATCGCCAGCTCATATACAGTTCATAAAATATATATATATATATATATATATATATATATATATATATATATATATACCCTTATACACCATTTTAATAAAAAATATCACAAAATTCTTCTAAGTCCCTCGGGAAGAGTGAAAGACGCGCACGTTCATTTTCAGAGCTCCTAGACCTTCCTACAAGAAGTTAGCCAAAAAGTAGCTTCGAAAAACGCTTAGGTTAAGTTTCAGAGTTGCTTCTAATGTACCAAAGCTGGACTTAGACATAATTTCACTCTCACAACATTATGGCTGGTTGGAGACAGTCCGAACCACAAGTACCGGGTCCATGGTTCTGGGCGTATACTGGGGGGACGGGGACGACTCCCATTAACCCCTGACTATACCGGGGATACGCTTATCACAATGCCTTTCTGGTCTGTGCTGAAGCAGGGCATTCTGGCAGCCAAGTGGCTTGACCTTTATTAGTGAGCCTGGTTACCCCCTCTCGGAACCACAGACTTAGAAATCGCCAGCTCATATACAGTGCATAAAATATATTTATATATATACCCTTATACACCATTTTAATAAAAAATATCACAAAATTCTTCTAAGTCCCTCGGGAAGAGTGAAAGACGCGCACGTTCATTTTCAGAGCTCCTAGACCTTCCTACAAGAAGTTAGCCAAAAAGTAGCTTCGAAAAACGCTTAGGTTAAGTTTCAGAGTTGCTTCTAATGTACCAAAGCTGGACTTAGACATAATTTCACTCTCACAACATTATGGCTGGTTGGAGACAGTCCGAACCACAAGTACCGGGTCCATGGTTCTGGGCGTATACTGGGGGGACGGGGACGACTCCCATTAACCCCTGACTATACCGGGGATACGCTTATCACAATGCCTTTCTGGTCTGTGCTGAAGCAGGGCATTCTGGCAGCCAAGTGGCTTGACCTTTATTAGTGAGCCTGGTTACCCCCTCTCGGAACCACAGACTTAGAAATCGCCAGCTCATATACAGTGCATAAAATATATTTATATATATACCCTTATACACCATTTTAATAAAAAATATCACAAAATTCTTCTAAGTCCCTCGGGAAGAGTGAAAGACGCGCACGTTCATTTTCAGAGCTCCTAGACCTTCCTACAAGAAGTTAGCCAAAAAGTAGCTTCGAAAAACGCTTAGGTTAAGTTTCAGAGTTGCTTCTAATGTACCAAAGCTGGACTTAGACATAATTTCACTCTCACAACATTATGGCTGGTTGGAGACAGTCCGAACCACAAGTACCGGGTCCATGGTTCTGGGCGTATACTGGGGGGACGGGGACGACTCCCATTAACCCCTGACTATACCGGGGATACGCTTATCACAATGCCTTTCTGGTCTGTGCTGAAGCAGGGCATTCTGGCAGCCAAGTGGCTTGACCTTTATTAGTGAGCCTGGTTACCCCCTCTCGGAACCACAGACTTAGAAATCGCCAGCTCATATACAGTGCATAAAATATATTTATATATATACCCTTATACACCATTTTAATAAAAAATATCACAAAATTCTTCTAAGTCCCTCGGGAAGAGTGAAAGACGCGCACGTTCATTTTCAGAGCTCCTAGACCTTCCTATAAGAAGTTAGCCAAAAAGTAGCTTCGAAAAACGCTTAGGTTAAGTTTCAGAGTTGCTTCTAATGTACCAAAGCTGGACTTAGACATAATTTCACTCTCACAACATTATGGCTGGTTGGAGACAGTCCGAACCACAAGTACCGGGTCCATGGTTCTGGGCGTATACTGGGGGGACGGGGACGACTCCCATTAACCCCTGACTATACCGGGGATACGCTTATCACAATGCCTTTCTGGTCTGTGCTGAAGCAGGGCATTCTGGCAGCCAAGTGGCTTGACCTTTATTAGTGAGCCTGGTTACCCCCTCTCGGAACCACAGACATAGAAATCGCCAGCTAATATACAGTGCATAAAATATATTTATATATATACCCTTATACACCATTTTAATAAAAAATATCACAAAATTCTTCTAAGTTCCTCGGGAAGAGTGAAAGACGCGCACGTTCATTTTCAGAGCTACTAGACCTTCCTATAAGAAGTTAGCCAAAAAGTAGCTTCGAAAAACGCTTAGGTTAAGTTTCAGAGTTGCTTCTAATGTACCAAAGCTGGACTTAGACATAATTTCACTCTCACAACATTATGGCTGGTTGGAGAGAGTCCGAACCACAAGTACCGGGTCCATGGTTCTGGCCGTATACTGGGGGGACGGGGACGACTCCCATTAACACCTGACTATACCGGGGATACGCTTATCACAATGCCTTTCTGGTCTGTGCTGAAGCAGGGCATTCTGGCAGCCAAGTGGCTTGACCTTTATTAGTGAGCCTGGTTACCCCCTCTCGGAACCACAGACTTAGAAATCGCCAGCTCATATACAGTTCATAAAATATATATATATATATATATATATATATATATATATATATATATATATATATATATATATATATATATATATATATATATACCCTTATACACCATTTTAATAAAAAATATCACAAAATTCTTCTAAGTCCCTCGGGAAGAGTGAAAGACGCGCACGTTCATTTTCAGAGCTCCTAGACCTTCCTACAAGAAGTTAGCCAAAAAGTAGCTTCGAAAAACGCTTAGGTTAAGTTTCAGAGTTGCTTCTAATGTACCAAAGCTGGACTTAGACATAATTTCACTCTCACAACATTATGGCTGGTTGGAGACAGTCCGAACCACAAGTACCGGGTCCATGGTTCTGGGCGTATACTGGGGGGACGGGGACGACTCCCATTAACCCCTGACTATACCGGGGATACGCTTATCACAATGCCTTTCTGGTCTGTGCTGAAGCAGGGCATTCTGGCAGCCAAGTGGCTTGACCTTTATTAGTGAGCCTGGTTACCCCCTCTCGGAACCACAGACTTAGAAATCGCCAGCTCATATACAGTGCATAAAATATATTTATATACTGTATATACCCTTATACACCATTTTAATAAAAAATATCACAAAATTCTTCTAAGTCCCTCGGGAAGAGTGAAAGACGCGCACGTTCATTTTCAGAGCTCCTAGACCTTCCTACAAGAAGTTAGCCAAAAAGTAGCTTCGAAAAACGCTTAGGTTAAGTTTCAGAGTTGCTTCTAATGTACCAAAGCTGGACTTAGACATAATTTCACTCTCACAACATTATGGCTGGTTGGAGACAATCCGAACCACAAGTACCGGGTCCATGGTTCTGGGCGTATACTGGGGGGACGGGGACGACTCCCATTAACCCCTGACTATACCGGGGATACGCTTATCACAATGCCTTTCTGGTCTGTGCTGAAGCAGGGCATTCTGGCAGCCAAGTGGCTTGACCTTTATTAGTGAGCCTGGTTACCCCCTCTCGGAACCACAGACTTAGAAATCGCCAGCTCATATACAGTGCATAAAATATATTTATATATATACCCTTATACACCATTTTAATAAAAAATATCACAAAATTCTTCTAAGTCCCTCGGGAAGAGTGAAAGACGCGCACGTTCATTTTCAGAGCTCCTAGACCTTCCTATAAGAAGTTAGCCAAAAAGTAGCTTCGAAAAACGCTTAGGTTAAGTTTCAGAGTTGCTTCTAATGTACCAAAGCTGGACTTAGACATAATTTCACTCTCACAACATTATGGC
Organism: Ascaphus truei; assembly: GCF_040206685.1. Lineage (NCBI taxonomy): Eukaryota > Metazoa > Chordata > Amphibia > Anura > Ascaphidae > Ascaphus > Ascaphus truei. The sequence goes on along the minus strand of NW_027456730.1, from coordinate 724,843 downwards.
TGGTTGGAGACAGTCCGAACCACAAGTACCGGGTCCATGGTTCTGGGCGTATACTGGGGGGACGGGGACGACTCCCATTAACCCCTGACTATACCGGGGATACGCTTATCACAATGCCTTTCTGGTCTGTGCTGAAGCAGGGCATTCTGGCAGCCAAGTGGCTTGACCTTTATTAGTGAGCCTGGTTACCCCCTCTCGGAACCACAGACTTAGAAATCGCCAGCTCATATACAGTGCATAAAATATATTTATATATATACCCTTATAAACCATTTTAATAAAAAATATCACAAAATTCTTCTAAGTTCCTCGGGAAGAGTGAAAGACGCGCACGTTCATTTTCTGAGCTCCTAGACCTTCCTATAAGAAGTTAGCCAAAAAGTAGCTTAGAAAAACGCTTAGGTTAAGTTTCAGTGTTGCTTCTAATGTACCAAAGCTGGACTTAGACATAATTTCACTCTCACAACATTATGGCTGGTTGGAGAGAGTCCGAACCACAAGTACCGGGTCCATGGTTCTGGCCGTATACTGGGGGGACGGGGATGACTCCCATTAACACCTGACTATACCGGGGATACGCTTATCACAATGCCTTTCTGGTCTGTGCTGAAGCAGGGCATTCTGGCAGCCAAGTGGCTTGACCTTTATTAGTGAGCCTGGTTACCCCCTCTCGGAACCACAGACTTAGAAATCGCCAGCTCATATACAGTGCATAAAATATATATATATATATATATACCCTTATACACCATTTTAATAAAAAATATCACAAAATTCTTCTAAGTCCCTCGGGAAGAGTGAAAGACGCGCACGTTCATTTTCAGAGCTCCTAGACCTTCCTACAAGAAGTTAGCCAAAAAGTAGCTTCGAAAAACGCTTAGGTTAAGTTTCAGAGTTGCTTCTAATGTACCAAAGCTGGACTTAGACATAATTTCACTCTCACAACATTATGGCTGGTTGGAGACAGTCCGAACCACAAGTACCGGGTCCATGGTTCTGGGCGTATACTGGGGGGACTGGGACGACTCCCATTAACCCCTGACTATACCGGGGATACGCTTATCACAATGCCTTTCTGGTCTGTGCTGAAGCAGGGCATTCTGGCAGCCAAGTGGCTTGACCTTTATTAGTGAGCCTGGTTACCCCCTCTCGGAACCACAGACTTAGAAATCGCCAGCTCATATACAGTGCATAAAATATATTTATATATATACCCTTATACACCATTTTAATAAAAAATATCACAAAATTCTTCTAAGTCCCTCGGGAAGAGTGAAAGACGCGCACGTTCATTTTCAGAGCTCCTAGACCTTCCTACAAGAAGTTAGCCAAAAAGTAGCTTCGAAAAACGCTTAGGTTAAGTTTCAGAGTTGCTTCTAATGTACCAAAGCTGGACTTAGACATAATTTCACTCTCACAACATTATGGCTGGTTGGAGACAATCCGAACCACAAGTACCGGGTCCATGGTTCTGGGCGTATACTGGGGGGACGGGGACGACTCCCATTAACCCCTGACTATACCGGGGATACGCTTATCACAATGCCTTTCTGGTCTGTGCTGAAGCAGGGCATTCTGGCAGCCAAGTGGCTTGACCTTTATTAGTGAGCCTGGTTACCCCCTCTCGGAACCACAGACTTAGAAATCGCCAGCTCATATACAGTGCATAAAATATATTTATATATATACCCTTATACACCATTTTAATAAAAAATATCACAAAATTCTTCTAAGTCCCTCGGGAAGAGTGAAAGACGCGCACGTTCATTTTCTGAGCTCCTAGACCTTCCTATAAGAAGTTAGCCAAAAAGTAGCTTAGAAAAACGCTTAGGTTAAGTTTCAGAGTTGCTTCTAATGTACCAAAGCTGGACTTAGACATAATTTCACTCTCACAACATTATGGCTGGTTGGAGAGAGTCCGAACCACAAGTACCGGGTCCATGGTTCTGGCCGTATACTGGGGGGACGGGGATGACTCCCATTAACCCCTGACTATACCGGGGATACGCTTATCACAATGCCTTTCTGGTCTGTGCTGAAGCAGGGCATTCTGGCAGCCAAGTGGCTTGACCTTTATTAGTGAGCCTGGTTACCCCCTCTCGGAACCACAGACTTAGAAATCGCCAGCTCATATACAGTGCATAAAATATATTTATATATATACCCTTATACACCATTTTAATAAAAAATATCACAAAATTCTTCTAAGTCCCTCGGGAAGAGTGAAAGACGCGCACGTTCATTTTCAGAGCTCCTAGACCTTCCTATAAGAAGTTAGCCAAAAAGTAGCTTCGAAAAACGCTTAGGTTAAGTTTCAGAGTTGCTTCTAATGTACCAAAGCTGGACTTAGACATAATTTCACTCTCACAACATTATGGCTGGTTGGAGACAGTCCGAACCACAAGTACCGGGTCCATGGTTCTGGGCGTATACTGGGGGGACGGGGACGACTCCCATTAACCCCTGACTATACCGGGGATACGCTTATCACAATGCCTTTCTGGTCTGTGCTGAAGCAGGGCATTCTGGCAGCCAAGTGGCTTGACCTTTATTAGTGAGCCTGGTTACCCCCTCTCGGAACCACAGACTTAGAAATCGCCAGCTCATATACAGTGCATAAAATATATTTATATATATACCCTTATAAACCATTTTAATAAAAAATATCACAAAATTCTTCTAAGTTCCTCGGGAAGAGTGAAAGACGCGCACGTTCATTTTCTGAGCTCCTAGACCTTCCTATAAGAAGTTAGCCAAAAAGTAGCTTAGAAAAACGCTTAGGTTAAGTTTCAGAGTTGCTTCTAATGTACCAAAGCTGGACTTAGACATAATTTCACTCTCACAACATTATGGCTGGTTGGAGAGAGTCCGAACCACAAGTACCGGGTCCATGGTTCTGGCCGTATACTGGGGGGACGGGGATGACTCCCATTAACACCTGACTATACCGGGGATACGCTTATCACAATGCCTTTCTGGTCTGTGCTGAAGCAGGGCATTCTGGCAGCCAAGTGGCTTGACCTTTATTAGTGAGCCTGGTTACCCCCTCTCGGAACCACAGACTTAGAAATCGCCAGCTCATATACAGTGCATAAAATATATATATATATATATATACCCTTATACACCATTTTAATAAAAAATATCACAAAATTCTTCTAAGTCCCTCGGGAAGAGTGAAAGACGCGCACGTTCATTTTCAGAGCTCCTAGACCTTCCTACAAGAAGTTAGCCAAAAAGTAGCTTCGAAAAACGCTTAGGTTAAGTTTCAGAGTTGCTTCTAATGTACCAAAGCTGGACTTAGACATAATTTCACTCTCACAACATTATGGCTGGTTGGAGACAGTCCGAACCACAAGTACCGGGTCCATGGTTCTGGGCGTATACTGGGGGGACTGGGACGACTCCCATTAACCCCTGACTATACCGGGGATACGCTTATCACAATGCCTTTCTGGTCTGTGCTGAAGCAGGGCATTCTGGCAGCCAAGTGGCTTGACCTTTATTAGTGAGCCTGGTTACCCCCTCTCGGAACCACAGACTTAGAAATCGCCAGCTCATATACAGTGCATAAAATATATTTATATATATACCCTTATACACCATTTTAATAAAAAATATCACAAAATTCTTCTAAGTCCCTCGGGAAGAGTGAAAGACGCGCACGTTCATTTTCAGAGCTCCTAGACCTTCCTACAAGAAGTTAGCCAAAAAGTAGCTTCGAAAAACGCTTAGGTTAAGTTTCAGAGTTGCTTCTAATGTACCAAAGCTGGACTTAGACATAATTTCACTCTCACAACATTATGGCTGGTTGGAGACAATCCGAACCACAAGTACCGGGTCCATGGTTCTGGGCGTATACTGGGGGGACGGGGACGACTCCCATTAACCCCTGACTATACCGGGGATACGCTTATCACAATGCCTTTCTGGTCTGTGCTGAAGCAGGGCATTCTGGCAGCCAAGTGGCTTGACCTTTATTAGTGAGCCTGGTTACCCCCTCTCGGAACCACAGACTTAGAAATCGCCAGCTCATATACAGTGCATAAAATATATTTATATATATACCCTTATACACCATTTTAATAAAAAATATCACAAAATTCTTCTAAGTCCCTCGGGAAGAGTGAAAGACGCGCACGTTCATTTTCTGAGCTCCTAGACCTTCCTATAAGAAGTTAGCCAAAAAGTAGCTTAGAAAAACGCTTAGGTTAAGTTTCAGAGTTGCTTCTAATGTACCAAAGCTGGACTTAGACATAATTTCACTCTCACAACATTATGGCTGGTTGGAGAGAGTCCGAACCACAAGTACCGGGTCCATGGTTCTGGCCGTATACTGGGGGGACGGGGATGACTCCCATTAACCCCTGACTATACCGGGGATACGCTTATCACAATGCCTTTCTGGTCTGTGCTGAAGCAGGGCATTCTGGCAGCCAAGTGGCTTGACCTTTATTAGTGAGCCTGGTTACCCCCTCTCGGAACCACAGACTTAGAAATCGCCAGCTCATATACAGTGCATAAAATATATTTATATATATACCCTTATACACCATTTTAATAAAAAATATCACAAAATTCTTCTAAGTCCCTCGGGAAGAGTGAAAGACGCGCACGTTCATTTTCAGAGCTCCTAGACCTTCCTATAAGAAGTTAGCCAAAAAGTAGCTTCGAAAAACGCTTAGGTTAAGTTTCAGAGTTGCTTCTAATGTACCAAAGCTGGACTTAGACATAATTTCACTCTCACAACATTATGGCTGGTTGGAGACAGTCCGAACCACAAGTACCGGGTCCATGGTTCTGGGCGTATACTGGGGGGACGGGGACGACTCCCATTAACCCCTGACTATACCGGGGATACGCTTATCACAATGCCTTTCTGGTCTGTGCTGAAGCAGGGCATTCTGGCAGCCAAGTGGCTTGACCTTTATTAGTGAGCCTGGTTACCCCCTCTCGGAACCACAGACTTAGAAATCGCCAGCTCATATACAGTGCATAAAATATATTTATATATATACCCTTATAAACCATTTTAATAAAAAATATCACAAAATTCTTCTAAGTTCCTCGGGAAGAGTGAAAGACGCGCACGTTCATTTTCTGAGCTCCTAGACCTTCCTATAAGAAGTTAGCCAAAAAGTAGCTTAGAAAAACGCTTAGGTTAAGTTTCAGAGTTGCTTCTAATGTACCAAAGCTGGACTTAGACATAATTTCACTCTCACAACATTATGGCTGGTTGGAGAGAGTCCGAACCACAAGTACCGGGTCCATGGTTCTGGCCGTATACTGGGGGGACGGGGATGACTCCCATTAACACCTGACTATACCGGGGATACGCTTATCACAATGCCTTTCTGGTCTGTGCTGAAGCAGGGCATTCTGGCAGCCAAGTGGCTTGACCTTTATTAGTGAGCCTGGTTACCCCCTCTCGGAACCACAGACTTAGAAATCGCCAGCTCATATACAGTGCATAAAATATATATATATATATATACCCTTATACACCATTTTAATAAAAAATATCACAAAATTCTTCTAAGTCCCTCGGGAAGAGTGAAAGACGCGCACGTTCATTTTCAGAGCTCCTAGACCTTCCTACAAGAAGTTAGCCAAAAAGTAGCTTCGAAAAACGCTTAGGTTAAGTTTCAGAGTTGCTTCTAATGTACCAAAGCTGGACTTAGACATAATTTCACTCTCACAACATTATGGCTGGTTGGAGACAGTCCGAACCACAAGTACCGGGTCCATGGTTCTGGGCGTATACTGGGGGGACTGGGACGACTCCCATTAACCCCTGACTATACCGGGGATACGCTTATCACAATGCCTTTCTGGTCTGTGCTGAAGCAGGGCATTCTGGCAGCCAAGTGGCTTGACCTTTATTAGTGAGCCTGGTTACCCCCTCTCGGAACCACAGACTTAGAAATCGCCAGCTCATATACAGTGCATAAAATATATTTATATATATACCCTTATACACCATTTTAATAAAAAATATCACAAAATTCTTCTAAGTCCCTCGGGAAGAGTGAAAGACGCGCACGTTCATTTTCAGAGCTCCTAGACCTTCCTACAAGAAGTTAGCCAAAAAGTAGCTTCGAAAAACGCTTAGGTTAAGTTTCAGAGTTGCTTCTAATGTACCAAAGCTGGACTTAGACATAATTTCACTCTCACAACATTATGGCTGGTTGGAGACAGTCCGAACCACAAGTACCGGGTCCATGGTTCTGGGCGTATACTGGGGGGACGGGGACGACTCCCATTAACCCCTGACTATACCGGGGATACGCTTATCACAATGCCTTTCTGGTCTGTGCTGAAGCAGGGCATTCTGGCAGCCAAGTGGCTTGACCTTTATTAGTGAGCCTGGTTACCCCCTCTCGGAACCACAGACTTAGAAATCGCCAGATCATATACAGTGCATAAAATATATTTATATATATACCCTTATACACCATTTTAATAAAAAATATCACAAAATTCTTCTAAGTCCCTCGGGAAGAGTGAAAGACGCGCACGTTCATTTTCAGAGCTCCTAGACCTTCCTATAAGAAGTTAGCCAAAAAGTAGCTTCGAAAAACGCTTAGGTTAAGTTTCAGAGTTGCTTCTAATGTACCAAAGCTGGACTTAGACATAATTTCACTCTCACAACATTATGGCTGGTTGGAGACAGTCCGAACCACAAGTACCGGGTCCATGGTTCTGGGCGTATACTGGGGGGACGGGGACGACTCCCATTAACCCCTGACTATACCGGGGATACGCTTATCACAATGCCTTTCTGGTCTGTGCTGAAGCAGGGCATTCTGGCAGCCAAGTGGCTTGACCTTTATTAGTGAGCCTGGTTACCCCCTCTCGGAACCACAGACTTAGAAATCGCCAGCTAATATACAGTGCATAAAATATATTTATATATATACCCTTATAAACCATTTTAATAAAAAATATCACAAAATTCTTCTAAGTTCCTCGGGAAGAGTGAAAGACGCGCACGTTCATTTTCAGAGCTACTAGACCTTCCTATAAGAAGTTAGCCAAAAAGTAGCTTCGAAAAACGCTTAGGTTAAGTTTCAGAGTTGCTTCTAATGTACCAAAGCTGGACTTAGACATAATTTCACTCTCACAACATTATGGCTGGTTGGAGACAGTCCGAACCACAAGTACCGGGTCCATGGTTCTGGGCGTATACTGGGGGGACGGGGACGACTCCCATTAACCCCTGACTATACCGGGGATACGCTTATCACAATGCCTTTCTGGTCTGTGCTGAAGCAGGGCATTCTGGCAGCCAAGTGGCTTGACCTTTATTAGTGAGCCTGGTTACCCCCTCTCGGAACCACAGACTTAGAAATCGCCAGCTCATATACAGTGCATAAAATATATTTATATATATACCCTTATACACCATTTTAATAAAAAATATCACAAAATTCTTCTAAGTCCCTCGGGAAGAGTGAAAGACGCGCACGTTCATTTTCAGAGCTCCTAGACCTTCCTATAAGAAGTTAGCCAAAAAGTAGCTTCGAAAAACGCTTAGGTTAAGTTTCAGAGTTGCTTCTAATGTACCAAAGCTGGACTTAGACATAATTTCACTCTCACAACATTATGGCTGGTTGGAGACAGTCCGAACCACAAGTACCGGGTCCATGGTTCTGGGCGTATACTGGGGGGACGGGGACGACTCCCATTAACCCCTGACTATACCGGGGATACGCTTATCACAATGCCTTTCTGGTCTGTGCTGAAGCAGGGCATTCTGGCAGCCAAGTGGCTTGACCTTTATTAGTGAGCCTGGTTACCCCCTCTCGGAACCACAGACTTAGAAATCGCCAGCTCATATACAGTGCATAAAATATATATATATATATACCCTTATAAACCATTTTAATAAAAAATATCACAAAATTCTTCTAAGTTCCTCGGGAAGAGTGAAAGACGCGCACGTTCATTTTCAGAGCTACTAGACCTTCCTATAAGAAGTTAGCCAAAAAGTAGCTTAGAAAAACGCTTAGGTTAAGTTTCAGAGTTGCTTCTAATGTACCAAAGCTGGACTTAGACATAATTTCACTCTCACAACATTATGGCTGGTTGGAGAGAGTCCGAACCACAAGTACCGGGTCCATGGTTCTGGCCGTATACTTGGGGGACGGGGACGACTCCCATTAACACCTGACTATACCGGGGATACGCTTATCACAATGCCTTTCTGGTCTGTGCTGAAGCAGGGCATTCTGGCAGCCAAGTGGCTTGACCTTTATTAGTGAGCCTGGTTACCCCCTCTCGGAACCACAGACTTAGAAATCGCCAGCTCATATACAGTGCATAAAATATATTTATATATATACCCTTATACACCATTTTAATAAAAAATATCACAAAATTCTTCTAAGTCCCTCGGGAAGAGTGAAAGACGCGCACGTTCATTTTCAGAGCTCCTAGACCTTCCTATAAGAAGTTAGCCAAAAAGTAGCTTCGAAAAACGCTTAGGTTAAGTTTCAGAGTTGCTTCTAATGTACCAAAGCTGGACTTAGACATAATTTCACTCTCACAACATTATGGCTGGTTGGAGACAGTCCGAACCACAAGTACCGGGTCCATGGTTCTGGGCGTATACTGGGGGGACGGTGACGACTCCCATTAACCCCTGACTATACCGGGGATACGCTTATCACAATGCCTTTCTGGTCTGTGCTGAAGCAGGGCATTCTGGCAGCCAAGTGGCTTGACCTTTATTAGTGAGCCTGGTTACCCCCTCTCGGAACCACAGACTTAGAAATCGCCAGCTCATATACAGTGCATAAAATATATTTATATATATACCCTTATAAACCATTTTAATAAAAAATATCACAAAATTCTTCTAAGTTCCTCGGGAAGAGTGAAAGACGCGCACGTTCATTTTCAGAGCTACTAGACCTTCCTATAAGAAGTTAGCCAAAAAGTAGCTTAGAAAAACGCTTAGGTTAAGTTTCAGAGTTGCTTCTAATGTACCAAAGCTGGACTTAGACATAATTTCACTCTCACAACATTATGGCTGGTTGGAGAGAGTCCGAACCACAAGTACCGGGTCCATGGTTCTGGCCGTATACTGGGGGGACGGGGACGACTCCCATTAACACCTGACTATACCGGGGATACGCTTATCACAATGCCTTTCTGGTCTGTGCTGAAGCAGGGCATTCTGGCAGCCAAGTGGCTTGACCTTTATTAGTGAGCCTGGTTACCCCCTCTCGGAACCACAGACTTAGAAATCGCCAGCTCATATACAGTGCATAAAATATATATATATATATATATATATATATATATATATATATATATATATATATACCCTTATACACCATTTTAATAAAAAATATCACAAAATTCTTCTAAGTCCCTCGGGAAGAGTGAAAGACGCGCACGTTCATTTTCAGAGCTCCTAGACCTTCCTATAAGAAGTTAGCCAAAAAGTATCTTCGAAAAACGCTTAGGTTAAATTTCAGAGTTGCTTCTTATGTACCAAAGCTGGACTTAGACATAATTTCACTCTCACAACATTATGGCTGGTTGGAGACAGTCCGAACCACAAGTACCGGGTCCATGGTTCTGGGCGTATACTGGGGGGACGGGGACGACTCCCATTAACCCCTGACTATACCGGGGATACGCTTATCACAATGCCTTTCTGGTCTGTGCTGAAGCAGGGCATTCTGGCAGCCAAGTGGCTTGACCTTTATTAGTGAGCCTGGTTACCCCCTCTCGGAACCACAGACTTAGAAATCGCCAGCTCATATACAGTGCATAAAATATATTTATATATATACCCTTATACACCATTTTAATAAAAAATATCACAAAATTCTTCTAAGTCCCTCGGGAAGAGTGAAAGACGCGCACGTTCATTTTCAGAGCTCCTAGACCTTCCTATAAGAAGTTAGCCAAAAAGTAGCATCGAAAAACGCTTAGGTTAAGTTTCAGAGTTGCTTCTAATGTACCAAAGTTGGACTTAGACATAATTTCACTCTCACAACATTATGGCTGGTTGGAGACAGTCCGAACCACAAGTACCGGGTCCATGGTTCTGGGCGTATACTGGGGGGACGGGGACGACTCCCATTAACCCCTGACTATACCGGGGATACGCTTATCACAATGCCTTTCTGGTCTGTGCTGAAGCAGGGCATTCTGGCAGCCAAGTGGCTTGACCTTTATTAGTGAGCCTGGTTACCCCCTCTCGGAACCACAGACTTAGAAATCGCCAGCTCATATACAGTGCATAAAATATATTTATATATATACCCTTATAAACCATTTTAATAAAAAATATCACAAAATTCTTCTAAGTTCCTCGGGAAGAGTGAAAGACGCGCACGTTCATTTTCAGAGCTACTAGACCTTCCTATAAGAAGTTAGCCAAAAAGTAGCTTAGAAAAACGCTTAGGTTAAGTTTCAGAGTTGCTTCTAATGTACCAAAGCTGGACTTAGACATAATTTCACTCTCACAACATTATGGCTGGTTGGAGAGAGTCCGAACCACAAGTACCGGGTCCATGGTTCTGGCCGTATACTGGGGGGACGGGGACGACTCCCATTAACACCTGACTATACCGGGGATACGCTTATCACAATGCCTTTCTGGTCTGTGCTGAAGCAGGGCATTCTGGCAGCCAAGTGGCTTGACCTTTATTAGTGAGCCTGGTTACCCCCTCTCGGAACCACAGACTTAGAAATCGCCAGCTCATATACAGTGCATAAAATATATATATATATATATATATATATATATATATATATATATATATATACCCTTATACACCATTTTAATAAAAAATATCACAAAATTCTTCTAAGTCCCTCGGGAAGAGTGAAAGACGCGCACGTTCATTTTCAGAGCTCCTAGACCTTCCTACAAGAAGTTAGCCAAAAAGTAGCTTCGAAAAACGCTTAGGTTAAGTTTCAGAGTTGCTTCTAATGTACCAAAGCTGGACTTAGACATAATTTCACTCTCACAACATTATGGCTGGTTGGAGACAGTCCGAACCACAAGTACCGGGTCCATGGTTCTGGACGTATACTGGGGGGACGGGGACGACTCCCATTAACCCCTGACTATACCGGGGATACGCTTATCACAATGCCTTTCTGGTCTGTGCTGAAGCAGGGCATTCTGGCAGCCAAGTGGCTTGACCTTTATTAGTGAGCCTGGTTACCCCCTCTCGGAACCACAGACTTAGAAATCGCCAGCTCATATACAGTGCATAAAATATATTTATATATATACCCTTATACACCATTTTAATAAAAAATATCACAAAATTCTTCTAAGTTCCTCGGGAAGAGTGAAAGACGCGCACGTTCATTTTCAGAGCTACTAGACCTTCCTATAAGAAGTTAGCCAAAAAGTAGCTTAGAAAAACGCTTAGGTTAAGTTTCAGAGTTGCTTCTAATGTACCAAAGCTGGACTTAGACATAATTTCACTCTCACAACATTATGGCTGGTTGGAGAGAGTCCGAACCACAAGTACCGGGTCCATGGTTCTGGCCGTATACTGGGGGGACGGGGACGACTCCCATTAACACCTGACTATACCGGGGATACGCTTATCACAATGCCTTTCTGGTCTGTGCTGAAGCAGGGCATTCTGGCAGCCAAGTGGCTTGACCTTTTTTAGTGAGCCTGGTTACCCCCTCTCGGAACCACAGACTTAGAAATCGCCAGCTCATATACAGTGAATAAAATATATATATATATATATATATATATATATATATACCCTTATACACCATTTTAATAAAAAATATCACAAAATTCTTCTAAGTCCCTCGGGAAGAGTGAAAGACGCGCACGTTCATTTTCAGAGCTCCTAGACCTTCCTACAAGAAGTTAGCCAAAAAGTAGCTTCGAAAAACGCTTAGGTTAAGTTTCAGAGTTGCTTCTAATGTACCAAAGCTGGACTTAGACATAATTTCACTCTCACAACATTATGGCTGGTTGGAGAGAGTCCGAACCACAAGTACCGGGTCCATGGTTCTGGCCGTATACTGGGGGGACGGGGACGACTCCCATTAACACCTGACTATACCGGGGATACGCTTATCACAATGCCTTTCTGGTCTGTGCTGAAGCAGGGCATTCTGGCAGCCAAGTGGCTTGACCTTTATTAGTGAGCCTGGTTACCCCCTCTCGGAACCACAGACTTAGAAATCGCCAGCTCATATACAGTGCATAATATATATATATATATATATATATATACCCTTATACACCATTTTAATAAAAAATATCACAAAATTCTCTAAGTCCCTCGGGAAGAGTGAAAGACGCGCACGTTCATTTTCAGAGCTCCTAGACCTTCCTACAAGAAGTTAGCCAAAAAGTAGCTTAGAAAAACGCTTAGGTTAAGTTTCAGAGTTGCTTCTAATGTACCAAAGCTGGACTTAGACATAATTTCACTCTCACAACATTATGGCTGGTTGGAGAGAGTCCGAACCACAAGTACCGGGTCCATGGTTCTGGCCGTATACTGGGGGGACGGGGACGACTCCCATTAACACCTGACTATACCGGGGATACGCTTATCACAATGCCTTTCTGGTCTGTGCTGAAGCAGGGCATTCTGGCAGCCAAGTGGCTTGACCTTTATTAGTGAGCCTGGTTACCCCCTCTCGGAACCACAGACTTAGAAATCGCCAGCTCATATACAGTGCATAAAATATATATATATATATATATACCCTTATACACCATTTTAATAAAAAATATCACAAAATTCTTCTAAGTCCCTCGGGAAGAGTGAAAGACGCGCACGTTCATTTTCAGAGCTCCTAGACCTTCCTACAAGAAGTTAGCCAAAAAGTAGCTTCGAAAAACGCTTAGGTTAAGTTTCAGAGTTGCTTCTAATGTACCAAAGCTGGACTTAGACATAATTTCACTCTCACAACATTATGGCTGGTTGGAGACAGTCCGAACCACAAGTACCGGGTCCATGGTTCTGGGCGTATACTGGGGGGACGGGGACGACTCCCATTAACCCCTGACTATACCGGGGATACGCTTATCACAATGCCTTTCTGGTCTGTGCTGAAGCAGGGCATTCTGGCAGCCAAGTGGCTTGACCTTTATTAGTGAGCCTGGTTACCCCCTCTCGGAACCACAGACTTAGAAATCGCCAGCTCATATACAGTGCATAAAATATATTTATATATATACCCTTATACACCATTTTAATAAAAAATATCACAAAATTCTTCTAAGTCCCTCGGGAAGAGTGAAAGACGCGCACGTTCATTTTCAGAGCTCCTAGACCTTCCTATAAGAAGTTAGCCAAAAAGTAGCATCGAAAAACGCTTAGGTTAAGTTTCAGAGTTGCTTCTAATGTACCAAAGTTGGACTTAGACATAATTTCACTCTCACAACATTATGGCTGGTTGGAGACAGTCCGAACCACAAGTACCGGGTCCATGGTTCTGGGCGTATACTGGGGGGACGGGGACGACTCCCATTAACCCCTGACTATACCGGGGATACGCTTATCACAATGCCTTTCTGGTCTGTGCTGAAGCAGGGCATTCTGGCAGCCAAGTGGCTTGACCTTTATTAGTGAGCCTGGTTACCCCCTCTCGGAACCACAGACTTAGAAATCGCCAGCTCATATACAGTGCATAAAATATATTTATATATATACCCTTATACACCATTTTAATAAAAAATATCACACAATACTTCTAAGTCCCTCGGGAAGAGTGAAAGACGCGCACGTTCATTTTCAGAGCTCCTAGACCTTCCTATAAGAAGTTAGCCAAAAAGTAGCTTCGAAAAACGCTTACTGTAGGTTAAGTTTCAGAGTTGCTTCTAATGTACCAAAGCTGGACTTAGACATAATTTCACTCTCACGACATTATGGCTGGTTGGAGACAGTCCGAACCACAAGTACCGGGTCCATGGTTCTGGGCGTATACTGGGGGGACGGGGACGACTCCCATTAACCCCTGTCTATACCGGGGATACGCTTATCACAATGCCTTTCTGGTCTGTGCTGAAGCAGGGCATTCTGGCAGCCAAGTGGCTTGACCTTTATTAGTGAGCCTGGTTACCCCCTCTCGGAACCACAGACTTAGAAATCGCCAGCTCATATACAGTGCATAAAATATATTTATATATATACCCTTATACACCATTTTAATAAAAAATATCACAAAATTCTTCTAAGTTCCTCGGGAAGAGTGAAAGACGCGCACGTTCATTTTCAGAGCTACTAGACCTTCCTATAAGAAGTTAGCCAAAAAGTAGCTTAGAAAAACGCTTAGGTTAAGTTTCAGAGTTGCTTCTAATGTACCAAAGCTGGACTTAGACATAATTTCACTCTCACTACATTATGGCTGGTTGGAGACAGTCCGAACCACAAGTACCGGGTCCATGGTTCTGGCCGTATACTGGGGGGACGGGGACGACTCCCATTAACACCTGACTATACCGGGGATACGCTTATCACAATGCCTTTCTGGTCTGTGCTGAAGCAGGGCATTCTGGCAGCCAAGTAGCTTGACCTTTATTAGTGAGCCTGGTTACCCCCTCTCGGAACCACAGACTTAGAAATCGCCAGCTCATATACAGTGCATAAAATATATATATATATATATATATACCCTTATACACCATTTTAATAAAAAATATCACAAAATTCTCTAAGTCCCTCGGGAAGAGTGAAAGACGCGCACGTTCATTTTCAGAGCTCCTAGACCTTCCTACAAGAAGTTAGCCAAAAAGTAGCTTCGAAAAACGCTTAGGTTAAGTTTCAGAGTTGCTTCTAATGTACCAAAGCTGGACTTAGACATAATTTCACTCTCACAACATTATGGCTGGTTGGAGACAGTCCGAACCACAAGTACCGGGTCCATGGTTTTGGGCGTATACTGGGGGGACGGGGACGACTCCCATTAACCCCTGACTATACCGGGGATACGCTTATCACAATGCCTTTCTGGTCTGTGCTGAAGCAGGGCATTCTGGCAGCCAAGTGGCTTGACCTTTATTAGTGAGCCTGGTTACCCCCTCTCGGAACCACAGACTTAGAAATCGCCAGCTCATATACAGTGCATAAAATATATATATATATATATATATATATATATATATATATATATATATATACCCTTATACACCATTTTAATAAAAAATATCACAAAATTCTTCTAAGTCCCTCGGGAAGAGTGAAAGACGCGCACGTTCATTTTCAGAGCTCCTAGACCTTCCTACAAGAAGTTAGCCAAAAAGTAGCTTCGAAAAACGCTTAGGTTAAGTTTCAGAATTGCTTCTAATGTACCAAAGCTGTACTTAGACATAATTTCACTCTCACAACATTATGGCTGGTTGGAGACAGTCCGAACCACAAGTACCGGGTCCATGGTTCTGGACGTATACTGGGGGGACGGGGACGACTCCCATTAACCCCTGACTATACCGGGGATACGCTTATCACAATGCCTTTCTGGTCTGTGCTGAAGCAGGGCATTCTGGCAGCCAAGTGGCTTGACCTTTATTAGTGAGCCTGGTTACCCCCTCTCGGAACCACAGACTTAGAAATCGCCAGCTCATATACAGTGCATAAAATATATTTATATATATACCCTTATACACCATTTTAATAAAAAATATCACAAAATTCTTCTAAGTTCCTCGGGAAGAGTGAAAGACGCGCACGTTCATTTTCAGAGCTACTAGACCTTCCTATAAGAAGTTAGCCAAAAAGTAGCTTAGAAAAACGCTTAGGTTAAGTTTCAGAGTTGCTTCTAATGTACCAAAGCTGGACTTAGACATAATTTCACTCTCACAACATTATGGCTGGTTGGAGAGAGTCCGAACCACAAGTACCGGGTCCATGGTTCTGGCCGTATACTGGGGGGACGGGGACGACTCCCATTAACACCTGACTATACCGGGGATACGCTTATCACAATGCCTTTCTGGTCTGTGCTGAAGCAGGGCATTCTGGCAGCCAAGTGGCTTGACCTTTTTTAGTGAGCCTGGTTACCCCCTCTCGGAACCACAGACTTAGAAATCGCCAGCTCATATACAGTGAATAAAATATATATATATATATATATATATATATATATATACCCTTATACACCATTTTAATAAAAAATATCACAAAATTCTTCTAAGTCCCTCGGGAAGAGTGAAAGACGCGCACGTTCATTTTCAGAGCTCCTAGACCTTCCTACAAGAAGTTAGCCAAAAAGTAGCTTCGAAAAACGCTTAGGTTAAGTTTCAGAGTTGCTTCTAATGTACCAAAGCTGGACTTAGACATAATTTCACTCTCACAACATTATGGCTGGTTGGAGAGAGTCCGAACCACAAGTACCGGGTCCATGGTTCTGGCCGTATACTGGGGGGACGGGGACGACTCCCATTAACACCTGACTATACCGGGGATACGCTTATCACAATGCCTTTCTGGTCTGTGCTGAAGCAGGGCATTCTGGCAGCCAAGTGGCTTGACCTTTATTAGTGAGCCTGGTTACCCCCTCTCGGAACCACAGACTTAGAAATCGCCAGCTCATATACAGTGCATAATATATATATATATATATATATATATACCCTTATACACCATTTTAATAAAAAATATCACAAAATTCTCTAAGTCCCTCGGGAAGAGTGAAAGACGCGCACGTTCATTTTCAGAGCTCCTAGACCTTCCTACAAGAAGTTAGCCAAAAAGTAGCTTAGAAAAACGCTTAGGTTAAGTTTCAGAGTTGCTTCTAATGTACCAAAGCTGGACTTAGACATAATTTCACTCTCACAACATTATGGCTGGTTGGAGAGAGTCCGAACCACAAGTACCGGGTCCATGGTTCTGGCCGTATACTGGGGGGACGGGGACGACTCCCATTAACACCTGACTATACCGGGGATACGCTTATCACAATGCCTTTCTGGTCTGTGCTGAAGCAGGGCATTCTGGCAGCCAAGTGGCTTGACCTTTATTAGTGAGCCTGGTTACCCCCTCTCGGAACCACAGACTTAGAAATCGCCAGCTCATATACAGTGCATAAAATATATATATATATATATATACCCTTATACACCATTTTAATAAAAAATATCACAAAATTCTTCTAAGTCCCTCGGGAAGAGTGAAAGACGCGCACGTTCATTTTCAGAGCTCCTAGACCTTCCTACAAGAAGTTAGCCAAAAAGTAGCTTCGAAAAACGCTTAGGTTAAGTTTCAGAGTTGCTTCTAATGTACCAAAGCTGGACTTAGACATAATTTCACTCTCACAACATTATGGCTGGTTGGAGACAGTCCGAACCACAAGTACCGGGTCCATGGTTCTGGGCGTATACTGGGGGGACGGGGACGACTCCCATTAACCCCTGACTATACCGGGGATACGCTTATCACAATGCCTTTCTGGTCTGTGCTGAAGCAGGGCATTCTGGCAGCCAAGTGGCTTGACCTTTATTAGTGAGCCTGGTTACCCCCTCTCGGAACCACAGACTTAGAAATCGCCAGCTCATATACAGTGCATAAAATATATTTATATATATACCCTTATACACCATTTTAATAAAAAATATCACAAAATTCTTCTAAGTCCCTCGGGAAGAGTGAAAGACGCGCACGTTCATTTTCAGAGCTCCTAGACCTTCCTATAAGAAGTTAGCCAAAAAGTAGCATCGAAAAACGCTTAGGTTAAGTTTCAGAGTTGCTTCTAATGTACCAAAGTTGGACTTAGACATAATTTCACTCTCACAACATTATGGCTGGTTGGAGACAGTCCGAACCACAAGTACCGGGTCCATGGTTCTGGGCGTATACTGGGGG
The DNA here is from genome assembly GCF_040206685.1 of Ascaphus truei. NCBI lineage: Eukaryota > Metazoa > Chordata > Amphibia > Anura > Ascaphidae > Ascaphus > Ascaphus truei. The sequence goes on along the minus strand of NW_027456730.1, from coordinate 707,030 downwards.
GACGGGGACGACTCCCATTAACCCCTGACTATACCGGGGATACGCTTATCACAATGCCTTTCTGGTCTGTGCTGAAGCAGGGCATTCTGGCAGCCAAGTGGCTTGACCTTTATTAGTGAGCCTGGTTACCCCCTCTCGGAACCACAGACTTAGAAATCGCCAGCTCATATACAGTGCATAAAATATATTTATATATATACCCTTATACACCATTTTAATAAAAAATATCACACAATACTTCTAAGTCCCTCGGGAAGAGTGAAAGACGCGCACGTTCATTTTCAGAGCTCCTAGACCTTCCTATAAGAAGTTAGCCAAAAAGTAGCTTCGAAAAACGCTTACTGTAGGTTAAGTTTCAGAGTTGCTTCTAATGTACCAAAGCTGGACTTAGACATAATTTCACTCTCACGACATTATGGCTGGTTGGAGACAGTCCGAACCACAAGTACCGGGTCCATGGTTCTGGGCGTATACTGGGGGGACGGGGACGACTCCCATTAACCCCTGTCTATACCGGGGATACGCTTATCACAATGCCTTTCTGGTCTGTGCTGAAGCAGGGCATTCTGGCAGCCAAGTGGCTTGACCTTTATTAGTGAGCCTGGTTACCCCCTCTCGGAACCACAGACTTAGAAATCGCCAGCTCATATACAGTGCATAAAATATATTTATATATATACCCTTATACACCATTTTAATAAAAAATATCACAAAATTCTTCTAAGTTCCTCGGGAAGAGTGAAAGACGCGCACGTTCATTTTCAGAGCTACTAGACCTTCCTATAAGAAGTTAGCCAAAAAGTAGCTTAGAAAAACGCTTAGGTTAAGTTTCAGAGTTGCTTCTAATGTACCAAAGCTGGACTTAGACATAATTTCACTCTCACAACATTATGGCTGGTTGGAGACAGTCCGAACCACAAGTACCGGGTCCATGGTTCTGGCCGTATACTGGGGGGACGGGGACGACTCCCATTAACACCTGACTATACCGGGGATACGCTTATCACAATGCCTTTCTGGTCTGTGCTGAAGCAGGGCATTCTGGCAGCCAAGTAGCTTGACCTTTATTAGTGAGCCTGGTTACCCCCTCTCGGAACCACAGACTTAGAAATCGCCAGCTCATATACAGTGCATAAAATATATATATATATATATATATACCCTTATACACCATTTTAATAAAAAATATCACAAAATTCTCTAAGTCCCTCGGGAAGAGTGAAAGACGCGCACGTTCATTTTCAGAGCTCCTAGACCTTCCTACAAGAAGTTAGCCAAAAAGTAGCTTCGAAAAACGCTTAGGTTAAGTTTCAGAGTTGCTTCTAATGTACCAAAGCTGGACTTAGACATAATTTCACTATCACAACATTATGGCTGGTTGGAGACAGTCCGAACCACAAGTACCGGGTCCATGGTTTTGGGCGTATACTGGGGGGACGGGGACGACTCCCATTAACCCCTGACTATACCGGGGATACGCTTATCACAATGCCTTTCTGGTCTGTGCTGAAGCAGGGCATTCTGGCAGCCAAGTGGCTTGACCTTTATTAGTGAGCCTGGTTACCCCCTCTCGGAACCACAGACTTAGAAATCGCCAGCTCATATACAGTGCATAAAATATATATATATATATATATATATATATATATATATATATATATATATATATATATATATATATACCCTTATACACCATTTTAATAAAAAATATCACAAAATTCTTCTAAGTCCCTCGGGAAGAGTGAAAGACGCGCACGTTCATTTTCAGAGCTCCTAGACCTTCCTACAAGAAGTTAGCCAAAAAGTAGCTTCGAAAAACGCTTAGGTTAAGTTTCAGAATTGCTTCTAATGTACCAAAGCTGTACTTAGACATAATTTCACTCTCACAACATTATGGCTGGTTGGAGACAGTCCGAACCACAAGTACCGGGTCCATGGTTTTGGGCGTATACTGGGGGGACGGGGACGACTCCCATTAACCCCTGACTATACCGGGGATATGCTTATCACAATGCCTTTCTGGTCTGTGCTGAAGCAGGGCATTCTGGCAGCCAAGTGGCTTGACCTTTATTAGTGAGCCTGGTTACCCCCTCTCGGAACAACAGACTTAGAAATCGCCAGCTCATATACAGTGCATAAAATATATTTATATATATACCCTTATACACCATTTTAATAAACAATATCACAAAATTCTTCTAAGTTCCTCGGGAAGAGTGAAAGACGCGCACGTTCATTTTCAGAGCTACTAGACCTTCCTATAAGAAGTTAGCCAAAAAGTAGCTTAGAAAAACGCTTAGGTTAAGTTTCAGAGTTGCTTCTAATGTACCAAAGCTGGACTTAGACATAATTTCACTCTCACAACATTATGGCTGGTTGGAGAGAGTCCGTACCACAAGTACCGGGTCCATGGTTCTGGCCGTATACTGGGGGGACGGGGACGACTCCAATTAACACCTGACTATACCGGGGATACGCTTATCACAATGCCTTTCTGGTCTGTGCTGAAGCAGGGCATTCTGGCAGCAAAGTGGCTTGACCTTTATTAGTGAGCCTGGTTACCCCCTCTCGGAACCACAGATTTAGAAATCGCCAGCTCATATACAGTGCATAAAATATATATATATATATATATATATATATACCCTTATACACCATTTTAATAAAAAATATCACAAAATTCTCTAAGTCCCTCGGGAAGAGTGAAAGACGCGCACGTTCATTTTCAGAGCACCTAGACCTTCCTACTAGAAGTTAGCCAAAAAGTAGCTTCGAAAAACGCTTAGGTTAAGTTTCAGAGTTGCTTCTAATGTACCAAAGCTGGACTTAGACATAATTTCACTCTCACAACATTATGGCTGGTTGGAGACAGTCCGAACCACAAGTACCGGGTCCATGGTTCTGGGCGTATACTGGGGGGGACGGGGACGACTCCCAATAACCCCTGACTAATCCGGGGATACGCTTATCACAATGCCTTTCTGGTCTGTGCTGAAGCAGGGCATTCTGGCAGCCAAGTGGCTTGACCTTTATTAGTGAGCCTGGTTACCCCCTCTCGGAACCACAGACTTAGAAATCGCCAGCTCATATACAGTGCATAAAATATATTTATATATATACCCTTATAAACCATTTTAATAAAAAATATCACAAAATTCTTCTAAGTTCCTCGGGAAGAGTGAAAGACGCGCACGTTCATTTTCAGAGCTACTAGACCTTCCTATAAGAAGTTAGCCAAAAAGTAGCTTAGAAAAACGCTTAGGTTAAGTTTCAGAGTTGCTTCTAATGTACCAAAGCTGGACTTAGACATAATTTCACTCTCACAACATTATGGCTGGTTGGAGAGAGTCCGAACCACAAGTACCGGGTCCATGGTTCTGGCCGTATACTGGGGGGAAGGGGACGACTCCCATTAACACCTGACTATACCGGGGATACGCTTATCACAATGCCTTTCTGGTCTGTGCTGAAGCAGGGCATTCTGGCAGCCAAGTGGCTTGACCTTTATTAGTGAGCCTGGTTACCCCCTCTCGGAACCACAGACTTAGAAATCGCCAGCTCATATACAGTGCATAAAATATATATATATATATATATATATATATATATATATATATATATATATATATATATATATATATATATATATATATACCCTTATACACCATTTTAATAAAAAATATCACAAAATTCTTCTAAGTCCCTCGGGAAGAGTGAAAGACGCGCACGTTCATTTTCAGAGCTCCTAGACCTTCCTACAAGAAGTTAGCCAAAAAGTAGCTTCGAAAAACGCTTAGGTTAAGTTTCAGAGTTGCTTCTAATGTACCAAAGCTGGACTTAGACATAATTTCACTCTCACGACATTATGGCTGGTTGGAGACAGTCCGAACCACAAGTACCGGGTCCATGGTTCTGGGCGTATACTGGGGGGACGGGGACGACTCCCATTAACCCCTGACTATACCGGGGATACGCTTATCACAATGCCTTTCTGGTCTGTGCTGAAGCAGGGCATTCTGGCAGCCAAGTGGCTTGACCTTTATTAGTGAGCCTGGTTACCCCCTCTCGGAACCACAGACTTAGAAATCGCCAGCTCATATACAGTGCATAAAATATATTTATATATATACCCTTATACACCATTTTAATAAAAAATATCACAAAATTCTTCTAAGTTCCTCGGGAAGAGTGAAAGACGCGCACGTTCATTTTCAGAGCTACTAGACCTTCCTATAAGAAGTTAGCCAAAAAGTAGCTTAGAAAAACGCTTAGGTTAAGTTTCAGAGTTGCTTCTAATGTACCAAAGCTGGACTTAGACATAATTTCACTCTCACAACATTATGGCTGGTTGGAGAGAGTCCGAACCACAAGTACCGGGTCCATGGTTCTGGCCGTATACTGGGGGGACGGGGACGACTCCCATTAACACCTGACTATACCGGGGATACGCTTATCACAATGCCTTTCTGGTCTGTGCTGAAGCAGGGCATTCTGGCAGCCAAGTGGCTTGACCTTTTTTAGTGAGCCTGGTTACCCCCTCTCGGAACCACAGACTTAGAAATCGCCAGCTCATATACAGTGAATAAAAAAAATATATATATATATATATATATATATATATATATACCCTTATACACCATTTTAATAAAAAATATCACAAAATTCTTCTAAGTCCCTCGGGAAGAGTGAAAGACGCGCACGTTCATTTTCAGAGCTCCTAGACCTTCCTACAAGAAGTTAGCCAAAAAGTAGCTTCGAAAAACGCTTAGGTTAAGTTTCAGAGTTGCTTCTAATGTACCAAAGCTGGACTTAGACATAATTTCACTCTCACAACATTATGGCTGGTTGGAGAGAGTCCGAACCACAAGTACCGGGTCCATGGTTCTGGCCGTATACTGGGGGGACGGGGACGACTCCCATTAACACCTGACTATACCGGGGATACGCTTATCACAATGCCTTTCTGGTCTGTGCTGAAGCAGGGCATTCTGGCAGCCAAGTGGCTTGACCTTTATTAGTGAGCCTGGTTACCCCCTCTCGGAACCACAGACTTAGAAATCGCCAGCTCATATACAGTGCATAATATATATATATATATATATATATATATATATATATATACCCTTATACACCATTTTAATAAAAAATATCACAAAATTCTCTAAGTCCCTCGGGAAGAGTGAAAGACGCGCACGTTCATTTTCAGAGCTCCTAGACCTTCCTACAAGAAGTTAGCCAAAAAGTAGCTTCGAAAAACGCTTAGGTTAAGTTTCAGAGTTGCTTCTAATGTACCAAAGCTGGACTTAGACATAATTTCACTCTCACAACATTATGGCTGGTTGGAGACAGTCCGAACCACAAGTACCGGGTCCATGGTTTTGGGCGTATACTGGGGGGACGGGGACGATTCCCATTAACCCCTGACTATACCGGGGATACGCTTATCACAATGCCTTTCTGGTCTGTGCTGAAGCAGGGCATTCTGGCAGCCAAGTGGCTTGACCTTTATTAGTGAGCCTGGTTACCCCCTCTCGGAACCACAGACTTAGAAATCGCCAGCTCATATACAGTGCATAAAATATATATATATATATATATATACCCTTATACACCATTTTAATAATAAATATCACAAAATTCTTCTAAGTCCCTCGGGAAGAGTGAAAGACGCGCACGTTCATTTTCAGAGCTCCTAGTCCTTCCTACAAGAAGTTAGCCAAAAAGTAGCTTCGAAAAACGCTTAGGTTAAGTTTCAGAGTTGCTTCTAATGTACCAAAGCTGGACTTAGACATAATTTCACTCTCACAACATTATGGCTGGTTGGAGACAGTCCGAACCACAAGTACCGGGTCCATGGTTTTGGGCGTATACTGGGGGGACGGGGACGACTCCCATTAACCCCTGACTATACCGGGGATACGCTTATCACAATGCCTTTCTGGTCTGTGCTGAAGCAGGGCATTCTGGCAGCCAAGTGGCTTGACCTTTATTAGTGAGCCTGGTTACCCCCTCTCGGAACCACAGACTTAGAAATCGCCAGCTCATATACAGTGCATAAAATATATTTATATATATACCCTTATACACCATTTTAATAAAAAATATCACAAAATTCTTCTAAGTTCCTCGGGAAGAGTGAAAGACGCGCACGTTCATTTTCAGAGCTACTAGACCTTCCTATAAGAAGTTAGCCAAAAAGTAGCTTAGAAAAACGCTTAGGTTAAGTTTCAGAGTTGCTTCTAATGTACCAAAGCTGGACTTAGACATAATTTCACTCTCACAACATTATGGCTGGTTGGAGAGAGTCCGAACCACAAGTACCGGGTCCATGGTTCTGGCCGTATACTGGGGGGACGGGGACGACTCCCATTAACACCTGACTATACCGGGGATACGCTTATCACAATGCCTTTCTGGTCTGTGCTGAAGCAGGGCATTCTGGCAGCCAAGTGGCTTGACCTTTTTTAGTGAGCCTGGTTACCCCCTCTCGGAACCACAGACTTAGAAATCGCCAGCTCATATACAGTGAATAAAAAAAATATATATATATATATATATATATATACCCTTATACACCATTTTAATAAAAAATATCACAAAATTCTTCTAAGTCCCTCGGGAAGAGTGAAAGACGCGCACGTTCATTTTCAGAGCTCCTAGACCTTCCTACAAGAAGTTAGCCAAAAAGTAGCTTCGAAAAACGCTTAGGTTAAGTTTCAGAGTTGCTTCTAATGTACCAAAGCTGGACTTAGACATAATTTCACTCTCACAACATTATGGCTGGTTGGAGAGAGTCCGAACCACAAGTACCGGGTCCATGGTTCTGGCCGTATACTGGGGGGACGGGGACGACTCCCATTAACACCTGACTATACCGGGGATACGCTTATCACAATGCCTTTCTGGTCTGTGCTGAAGCAGGGCATTCTGGCAGCCAAGTGGCTTGACCTTTATTAGTGAGCCTGGTTACCCCCTCTCGGAACCACAGACTTAGAAATCGCCAGCTCATATACAGTGCATAATATATATATATATATATATATATACTGCACCGACACACTTTATTCGAGCAAATACCCAGTATGTACCTGGCAGATACCTGGAATGCGCCGCTCCTCACCTCTGACAAGCCCCGTTGTGTTTGCCTTCCCAGCCTGGGTTCATGCCTGGCTGACGGGCGGCTGATCTGTTAAATGATAATGATTAGGATTTAATAGGCTGCAATGCTTCGTGTGTCTACCAGATGGCATAAATGCATGAATTGTAATGCAGTATATATATATATATATACTGTGCAGTATTGCAGCCAGCGGGAATAAAATGCTTCAATCCCTGCCTGAAAAATACCTCAATGCACTCGGGCAGAAAACAGTCACAAACCTCAATACACCCGGGTATACCCGAATTCGTGGGACTAGCCGAGCTCGAATAAAGTGTGTCGCCAGTGTATATACCCTTATACACCATTTTAATAAAAAATATCACAAAATTCTTCTAAGTCCCTCGGGAAGAGTGAAAGACGCGCACGTTCATTTTCAGAGCTCCTAGACCTTCCTACAAGAAGTTAGCCAAAAAGTAGCTTCGAAAAACGCTTAGGTTAAGTTTCAGAGTTGCTTCTAATGTACCAAAGCTGGACTTAGACATAATTTCACTCTCACAACATTATGGCTGGTTGGAGACAGTCCGAACCACAAGTACCGGGTCCATGGTTTTGGGCGTATACTGGGGGGACGGGGACGATTCCCATTAACCCCTGACTATACCGGGGATACGCTTATCACAATGCCTTTCTGGTCTGTGCTGAAGCAGGGCATTCTGGCAGCCAAGTGGCTTGACCTTTATTAGTGAGCCTGGTTACCCCCTCTCGGAACCACAGACTTAGAAATCGCCAGCTCATATACAGTGCATAAAATATATATATATATATATATATATACCCTTATACACCATTTTAATAATAAATATCACAAAATTCTTCTAAGTCCCTCGGGAAGAGTGAAAGACGCGCACGTTCATTTTCAGAGCTCCTAGTCCTTCCTACAAGAAGTTAGCCAAAAAGTAGCTTCGAAAAACGCTTAGGTTAAGTTTCAGAGTTGTTTCTAATGTACCAAAGCTGGACTTAGACATAATTTCACTCTCACAACATTATGGCTGGTTGGAGACAGTCCGAACCACAAGTACCGGGTCCATGGTTTTGGGCGTATACTGGGGGGACGGGGACGACTCCCATTAACCCCTGACTATACCGGGGATACGCTTATCACAATGCCTTTCTGGTCTGTGCTGAAGCAGGGCATTCTGGCAGCCAAGTGGCTTGACCTTTATTAGTGAGCCTGGTTACCCCCTCTCGGAACCACAGACTTAGAAATCGCCAGCTCATATACAGTGCATAAAATATATTTATATATATACCCTTATACACCATTTTAATAAAAAATATCACAAAATTCTTCTAAGTCCCTCGGGAAGATTGAAAGACGCGCACGTTCATTTTCAGAGCTCCTAGACCTTCCTATAAGAAGTTAGCCAAAAAGTAGCTTCGAAATACGCTTAGGTTAAGTTTCAGAGTTGCTTCTAATGTACCAAAGCTGGACTTAGACATAATTTCACTCTCACAACATTATGGCTGGTTGGAGACAGTCCGAACCACAAGTACCGGGTCCATGGTTCTCGGCGTATACTGGGGGGACGGGGACGACTCCCATTAACCCCTGACTATACCGGGGATACGCTTATCACAATGCCTTTCTGGTCTGTGCTGAAGCAGGGCATTCTGGCAGCCAAGTGGCTTGACCTTTATTAGTGAGCCTGATTACCCCCTCTCGGAACCACAGATTAGAAATCGCCAGCTCATATACAGTGCATAAAATATATTTAAATATATACCCTTATACACCATTTTAATAAACAATATCACAAAATTCTTCTAAGTTCCTCGGGAAGAGTGAAAGACGCGCACGTTCATTTTCAGAGCTACTAGACCTTCCTATAAGAAGTTAGCCAAAAAGTAGCTTAGAAAAACGCTTAGGTTAAGTTTCAGAATTGCTTCTAATGTACCAAAGCTGGACTTAGACATAATTTCACTCTCACAACATTATGGCTGGTTGGAGAGAGTCCGTACCACAAGTACCGGGTCCATGGTTCTGGCCGTATACTGGGGGGACGGGGACGACTCCCATTAACACCTGACTATACCGGGGATACGCTTATCACAATGCCTTTCTGGTCTGTGCTGAAGCAGGGCATTCTGGCAGCAAAGTGGCTTGACCTTTATTAGTGAGCCTGGTTACCCCCTCTCGGAACCACAGACTTAGAAATCGCCAGCTCATATACAGTGCATAAAATATATATATTTATATATATATATATATATATACCCTTATACACCATTTTAATAAAAAATATCACAAAATTCTCTAAGTCCCTCGGGAAGAGTGAAAGACGCGCACGTTCATTTTCAGAGCTCCTAGACCTTCCTACTAGAAGTTAGCCAAAAAGTAGCTTCGAAAAACGCTTAGGTTAAGTTTCAGAGTTGCTTCTAATGTACCAAAGCTGGACTGAGACATAATTTCACTCTCACAACATTATGGCTGGTTGGAGAGAGTCCGAACCACAAGTACCGGGTCCATGGTTCTGGCCGTATACTGGGGGGACGGGGACGACTCCCATTAACACCTGACTATACCGGGGATACGCTTATCACAATGCCTTTCTGGTCTGTGCTGAAGCAGGGCATTCTGGAAGCCAAGTGGCTTGACCTTTATTAGTGAGCCTGGTTACCCCCTCTCGGAACCACAGACTTAGAAATCGCCAGCTCATATACAGTGCATAAAATATATTTATATATATACCCTTATACACCATTTTAATAAACAATATCACAAAATTCTTCTAAGTTCCTCGGGAAGAGTGAAAGACGCGCACGTTCATTTTCAGAGCTACTAGACCTTCCTATAAGAAGTTAGCCAAAAAGTAGCTTCGAAAAACGCTTAGGTTAAGTTTCAGAGTTGCTTCTAATGTACCAAAGCTGGACTTAGACATAATTTCACTCTCACAACATTATGGCTGGTTGGAGAGAGTCCGAACCACAAGTGCCGGGTCCATGGTTCTGGCCGTATACTGGGGGGACGGGGGGGACTCCCATTAACACCTGACTATACCGGGGATACGCTTATCACAATGCCTTTCTGGTCTGTGCTGAAGCAGGGCATTCTGGCAGCCAAGTGGCTTGACCTTTATTAGTGAGCCTGGTTACCCCCTCTCGGAACCACAGACTTAGAAATCGCCAGCTCATATACAGTGCATAAAATATATATATATATATATATATATATATATATATATACCCTTATACACCATTTTAATAAAAAATATCACAAAATTCTTCTAAGTCCCTCGGGAAGAGTGAAAGACGCGCACGTTCATTTTCAGAGCTCCTAGACCTTCCTACAATAAGTTAGCCAAAAAGTACTGTAGCTTCGAAAAACGCTTAGGTTAAGTTTCAGAGTTGCTTCTAATGTACCAAAGCTGGACTTAGACATAATTTCACTCTCACAACATTATGGCTGGTTGGAGACAGTCCGAACCACAAGTACCGGGTCCATGGTTCTGGCCGTATACTGGGGGGACGGGGACGACTCCCATTAACCCCTGACTATACCAGGGATACGCTTATCACAATGCCTTTCTGGTCTGTGCTGAAGCAGGGCATTCTGGCAGCCAAGTGGCTTGACCTTTATTAGTGAGCCTGGTTACCCCCTCTCGGAACCACAGACTTAGAAATCGCCAGCTCATATACAGTGCATAAAATATATTTATATATATACCCTTATACACCATTTTAATAAAAAATATCACAAAATTCTTCTAAGTCCCTCGGAAAGAGTGAAAGACGCGCACGTTCATTTTTAGAGCTCCTAGACCTTCCTACAAGAAGTTAGCCAAAAAGTAGCTTCGAAAAACGCTTAGGTTAAGTTTCAGAGTTGCTTCTAATGTACCAAAGCTGGACTTAGACATAATTTCACTGTCACAACATTATGGCTGGTTGGAGACAGTCCGAACCACAAGTACCGGGTCCATGGTTCTGGCCGTATACTGGGGGGACGGGGACGACTCCCATTAACCCCTGACTATACCGGGGATACGCTTATCACAATGCCTTTCTGGTCTGTGCTGAAGCAGGGCATTCTGGCAGCCAAGTGGCTTGACCTTTATTAGTGAGCCTGGTTACCCCCTCTCGGAACCACAGACTTAGAAATCGCCAGCTCATATACAGTGCATAAAATATATTTATATATATACCCTTATACACCATTTTAATAAAAATTATCACACAATTCTTCTAAGTCCCTCGGGAAGAGTGAAAGACGCGCACGTTCATTTTTTGAGCTCCTAGACCTTCCTATAAGAAGTTAGCCAAAAAGTATCTTCGAAAAACGCTTAGGTTAAGTTTCAGAGTTGCTTTTAATGTACCAAAGCTGGACTTAGACATAATTTCACTCTCACAACATTATGGCTGGTTGGAGACAGTCCATACCACAAGTACCGGGTCCATGGTTCTGGGCGTATACTGGGGGGACGGGGATTACTCCCATTAACCCCTGACTATACTGGGGATACGCTTATCACAATGCCTTTCTGGTCTGTGCTGAAGGAGGGCATTCTGGCAGCCAAGTGGCTTGACCTTTATTAGTGAGCCTGGTTACCCCCTCTCGGAACCACAGACTTAGAAATCGCCAGCTCATATACAGTGCATAAAATATATTTATATATATACCCTTATACACCATTTTAATAAAAAATATCACAAAATTCTTCTAAGTCCCTCGGAAAGAGTGAAAGACGCGCACGTTCATTTTCAGAGCTCCTAGACCTTCCTACAAGAAGTTAGCCAAAAAGTAGCTTCGAAAAACGCTTAGGTTAAGTTTCAGAGTTGCTTCTAATGTACCAAAGCTGGACTTAGACATAATTACACTCTCACAACATTATGGCTGGTTGGAGACAGTCCGAACCACAAGTACCGGGTCCATGGTTCTGGACGTATACTGGGGGGACGGGGACGACTCCCATTAACCCCTGACTATACCGGGGATACGCTTATCACAATGCCTTTCTGGTCTGTGCTGAAGCAGGGCATTCTGGCAGCCAAGTGGCTTGACCTTTATTAGTGAGCCTGGTTACCCCCTCTCGGAACCACAGACTTAGAAATCGCCAGCTCATATACAGTGCATAAAATATATTTATATATATACCCTTATACACCATTTTAATAAAAAATATCACACAATTCTTCTAAGTCCCTCGGGAAGAGTGAAAGACGCGCACGTTCATTTTCAGAGCTCCTAGACCTTCCTATAAGAAGTTAGCCAAAAGGTAGCTTCGAAAAACGCTTAGGTTAAGTTTCAGAGTTGCTTCTAATGTACCAAAGCTGGACTTAGACATAATTTCACTCTCACAACATTATGGCTGATTGGAGACAGTCCGAACCACAAGTACCGGGTCCATGGTTCTGGGCGTATACTGGGGGGACGGGGACGACTCCCATTAACCCCTGACTATACCGGGGATACGCTTATCACAATGCCTTTCTGGTCTGTGCTGAAGCAGGGCATTCTGGCAGCCAAGTGGCTTGACCTTTATTAGTGAGCCTGGTTACCCCCTCTCGGAACCACAGACTTAGAAATCGACAGCTCATATACAATGCATAAAATATATTTATATATATACCCTTATACACCATTTTAATAAAAAATATCACACAATTCTTCTAAGTCCCTCGGGAAGAGTGAAAGACGCGCACGTTCATTTTTTGAGCTCCTAGACCTTCCTATAAGAAGTTAGCCAAAAAGTATCTTCGAAAAACGCTTAGGTTAAGTTTCAGAGTTGCTTTTAATGTACCAAAGCTGGACTTAGACATAATTTCACTCTCACAACATTATGGCTGGTTGGAGACAGTCCATACCACAAGTACCGGGTCCATGGTTCTGGGCGTATACTGGGGGGACGGGGATTACTCCCATTAACCCCTGACTATACTGGGGATACGCTTATCACAATGCCATTCTGGTCTGTGCTGAAGGAGGGCATTCTGGCAGCCAAGTGGCTTGACCTTTATTAGTGAGCCTGGTTACCCCCTCTCGGAACCACAGACTTAGAAATCGCCAGCTCATATACAGTGCATAAAATATATTTATATATATACCCTTATACACCATTTTAATAAAAAATATCACAAAATTCTTCTAAGTCCCTCGGAAAGAGTGAAAGACGCGCACGTTCATTTTCAGAGCTCCTAGACCTTCCTACAAGAAGTTAGCCAAAAAGTAGCTTCGAAAAACGCTTAGGTTAAGTTTCAGAGTTGCTTCTAATGTACCAAAGCTGGACTTAGACATAATTACACTCTCACAACATTATGGCTGGTTGGAGACAGTCCGAACCACAAGTACCGGGTCCATGGTTCTGGACGTATACTGGGGGGACGGGGACGACTCCCATTAACCCCTGACTACAGTATACCGGGGATACGCTTATCACAATGCCTTTCTGGTCTGTGCTGAAGCAGGGCATTGTGGCAGCCAAGTGGCTTGACCTTTATTAGTGAGCCTGGTTACCCCCTCTCGGAACCACAGACTTAGAAATCGCCAGCTCATATACAGTGCATAAAATATATTTATATATATACCCTTATACACCATTTTAATAAAAAATATCACACAATTCTTCTAAGTCCCTCGGGAAGAGTGAAAGACGCGCACGTTCATTTTCAGAGCTCCTAGACCTTCCTATAAGAAGTTAGCCAAAAGGTAGCTTCGAAAAACGCTTAGGTTAAGTTTCAGAGTTGCTTCTAATGTACCAAAGCTGGACTTAGACATAATTTCACTCTCACAACATTATGGCTGGTTGGAGACAGTCCGAACCACAAGTACCGGGTCCATGGTTCTGGCCGTATACTGGGGGGACGGGGACGACTCCCATTAACCCCTGACTATACCGGGGATACGCTTATCACAATGCCTTTCTGCTCTGTGCTGAAGCAGGGCATTCTGGCAGCCAAGTGGCTTGACCTTTATTAGTGAGCCTGGTTACCCCCTCTCGGAACCACAGACTTAGAAATCGACAGCTCATATACAATGCATAAAATATATTTATATATATACCCTTATACACCATTTTAATAAAAAATATCACAAAATTCTTCTAAGTCCCTCGGGAAGAGTGAAAGACGCGCACGTTCATTTTCTGAGCTCCTAGACCTTCCTATAAGAAGTTAGCCAAAAAGTATCTTCGAAAAACGCTTAGGTTAAGTTTCAGAGTTGCTTTTAATGTACCAAAGCTGGACTTAGACATAATTTCACTCTCACAACATTATGGCTGGTTGGAGACAGTCCGAACCACAAGTACCGGGTCCATGGTTCTGGACGTATACTGGGGGGACGGGGACGACTCCCATTAACCCCTGACTATACCGGGGATACGCTTATCACAATGCCTTTCTGGTCTGTGCTGAAGCAGGGCATTCTGGCAGCCAAGTGGCTTGACCTTTATTAGTGAGCCTGGTTACCCCCTCTCGGAACCACAGACTTAGAAATCGACAGCTCATATACAATGCATAAAATATATTTATATATATACCCTTATACACCATTTTAATAAAAAATATCACAAAATTCTTCTAAGTCCCTCGGGAAGAGTGAAAGACGCGCACGTTCATTTTCAGAGCTCCTAGACCTTCCTATAAGAAGTTAGCCAAAAAGTATCTTCGAAAAACGCTTAGGTTAAATTTCAGAGTTGCTTCTTATGTACCAAAGCTGGACTTAGACATAATTTCACTCTCACAACATTATGGCTGGTTGGAGACAGTCCGAACCACAAGTACCGGGTCCATGGTTCTGGCCGTATACTGGGGGGACGGGGACGACTCCCATTAACCCCTGACTATACCGGGGATACGCTTATCACAATGCCTTTCTGGTCTGTGCTGAAGCAGGGCATTCTGGCAGCCAAGTGGCTTGACCTTTATTAGTGAGCCTGGTTACCCCCTCTCGGAACCACAGACTTAGAAATCGACAGCTCATATACAATGCATAAAATATATTTATATATATACCCTTATACACCATTTTAATAAAAAATATCACAAAATTCTTCTAAGTCCCTCGGGAAGAGTGAAAGACGCGCACGTTCATTTTCTGAGCTCCTAGACCTTCCTATAAGAAGTTAGCCAAAAAGTATCTTCGAAAAACGCTTAGGTTAAGTTTCAGAGTTGCTTTTAATGTACCAAAGCTGGACTTAGACATAATTTCACTCTCACAACATTATGGCTGGTTGGAGACAGTCCGAACCACAAGTACCGGGTCCATGGTTCTGGCCGTATACTGGGGGGACGGGGACGACTCCCATTAACCCCTGACTATACCGGGGATACGCTTATCACAATGCCTTTCTGGTCTGTGCTGAAGGAGGGCTTTCTGGCAGCCAAGTGGCTTGACCTTTATTAGTGAGCCTGGTTACCCCCTCTCGGAACCACAGACTTAGAAATCGCCAGCTCATATACAGTGCATAAAATATATTTATATATATACCCTTATACACCATTTTAATAAAAAATATCACAAAATTCTTCTAAGTCCCTCGGAAAGAGTGAAAGACGCGCACGTTCATTTTCAGAGCTCCTAGACCTTCCTACAAGAAGTTAGCCAAAAAGTAGCTTCGAAAAACGCTTAGGTTAAGTTTCAGAGTTGCTTCTAATGTACCAAAGCTGGACTTAGACATAATTTCACTCTCACAACATTATGGCTGGTTGGAGACAGTCCGAACCACAAGTACCGGGTCCATGGTTCTGGCCGTATACTGGGGGGAAGGGGACGACTCCCATTAACCCCTGACTATACCGGGGATACGCTTATCACAATGCCTTTCTGGTCTGTGCTGAAGCAGGGCATTCTGGCAGCCAAGTGGCTTGACCTTTATTAGTGAGCCTGGTTACCCCCTCTCGGAACCACAGACTTAGAAATCGCCAGCTCAAATACATTGCATAAAATATATTTATATATATACCCTTATACACCATTTTAATAAAAAATATCACAAAATTCTTCTAAGTCCCTCGGGAAGAGTGAAAGACGCGCACGTTCATTTTCAGAGCTCCTAGACCTTCCTATAAGAAGTTAGCCAAAAAGTATCTTCGAAAAACGCTTAGGTTAAATTTCAGAGTTGCTTCTTATGTACCAAAGCTGGACTTAGACATAATTTCACTCTCACAACATAATGGCTGGTTGGAGACAGTCCAAACCACAAGTACCGGGTCCATGGTTCTGGCCGTATACTGGGGGGACGGGGACGACTCCCATTAACCCCTGACTATACCGGGGATACGCTTATCACAATGCCTTTCTGGTCTGTGCTGAAGCAGGGCATTCTGGCAGCCAAGTGGCTTGACCTTTATTAGTGAGCCTGGTTACCCCCTCTCGGAACCACAGACTTAGAAATCGACAGCTCATATACAATGCATAAAATATATTTATATATATACCCTTATACACCATTTTAATAAAAAATATCACAAAATTCTTCTAAGTCCCTCGGGAAGAGTGAAAGACGCGCACGTTCATTTTCTGAGCTCCTAGACCTTCCTATAAGAAGTTAGCCAAAAAGTATCTTCGAAAAACGCTTAGGTTAAGTTTCAGAGTTGCTTTTAATGTACCAAAGCTGGACTTAGACATAATTTCACTCTCACAACATTATGGCTGGTTGGAGACAGTCCGAACCACAAGTACCGGGTCCATGGTTCTGGGCGTATACTGGGGGGACGGAGATTACTCCCATTAACCCCTGACTATACCGGGGATACGCTTATCACAATGCCTTTCTGGTCTGTGCTGAAGGAGGGCATTCTGGCAGCCAAGTGGCTTGACCTTTATTAGTGAGCCTGGTTACCCCCTCTCGGAACCACAGACTTAGAAATCGCCAGCTCATATACAGTGCATAAAATATATTTATATATATACCCTTATACACCATTTTAATAAAAAATATCACACAATTCTTCTAAGTCCCTCGGGAAGAGTGAAAGACGCGCACGTTCATTTTCAGAGCTCCTAGACCTTCCTATAAGAAGTTAGCCAAAAGGTAGCTTCGAAAAACGCTTAGGTTAAGTTTCAGAGTTGCTTCTAATGTACCAAAGCTGGACTTAGACATAATTTCACTCTCACAACATTATGGCTGGTTGGAGACAGTCCGAACCACAAGTACCGGGTCCATGGTTCTGGCCGTATACTGGGGGGACGGGGACGACTCCCATTAACCCCTGACTATACCGGGGATACGCTTATCACAATGCCTTTCTGGTCTGTGCTGAAGCAGGGCATTCTGGCAGCCAAGTGGCTTGACCTTTATTAGTGAGCCTGGTTACCCCCTCTCGGAACCACAGACTTAGAAATCGCCAGCTCAAATACATTGCATAAAATATATTTATATATATACCATTATTCACCATTTTAATAAAAAATATCACAAAATTCTTCTAAGTCCCTCGGGAAGAGTGAAAGACGCGCACGTTCATTTTCAGAGCTCCTAGACCTTCCTATAAGAAGTTAGCCAAAAAGTATCTTCGAAAAACGCTTAGGTTAAATTTCAGAGTTGCTTCTTATGTACCAAAGCTGGACTTAGACATAATTTCACTCTCACAACATTATGGCTGGTTGGAGACAGTCCGAACCACAAGTACCGGGTCCATGGTTCTGGACGTATACTGGGGGGACGGGGACGACTCCCATTAACCCCTGACTATACCGGGGATACGCTTATCACAATGCCTTTCTGGTCTGTGCTGAAGGAGGGCTTTCTGGCAGCCAAGTGGCTTGACCTTTATTAGTGAGCCTGGTTACCCCCTCTCGGAACCACAGACTTAGAAATCGCCAGCTCATATACAGTGCATAAAATATATATATATATATACCCTTATACACCATTTTAATAAAAAATATCACAAAATTCTTCTAAGTCCCTCGGAAAGAGTGAAAGACGCGCACGTTCATTTTCAGAGCTCCTAGACCTTCCTACAAGAAGTTAGCCAAAAAGTAGCTTCGAAAAACGCTTAGGTTAAGTTTCAGAGTTGCTTCTAATGTACCAAAGCTGGACTTAGACATAATTTCACTCTCACAACATTATGGCTGGTTGGAGAGAGTCCGAACCACAAGTACCGGGTCCATGGTTCTGGGCGTATACTGGGGGGACGGGGACGACTCCCATTAACCCCTGACTATACCGGGGATACGCTTATCACAATGCCTTTCTGGTCTGTGCTGAAGGAGGGCTTTCTGGCAGCCAAGTGGCTTGACCTTTATTAGTGAGCCTGGTTACCCCCTCTCGGAACCACAGACTTAGAAATCGCCAGCTCATATACAGTGCATAAAATATATTTATATATATACCCTTATACACCATTTTAATAAAAAATATCACAAAATTCTTCTAAGTCCCTCGGAAAGAGTGAAAGACGCGCACGTTCATTTTCAGAGCTCCTAGACCTTCCTACAAGAAGTTAGCCAAAAAGTAGCTTCGAAAAACGCTTAGGTTAAGTTTCAGAGTTGCTTCTAATGTACCAAAGCTGGACTTAGACATAATTTCACTCTCACAACATTATGGCTGGTTGGAGACAGTCCGAACCACAAGTACCGGGTCCATGGTTCTGGCCGTATACTGGGGGGAAGGGGACGACTCCCATTAACCCCTGACTATACCGGGGATACGCTTATCACAATGCCTTTCTGGTCTGTGCTGAAGCAGGGCATTCTGGCAGCCAAGTGGCTTGACCTTTATTAGTGAGCCTGGTTACCCCCTCTCGGAACCACAGACTTAGAAATCGCCAGCTCAAATACATTGCATAAAATATATTTATATATATACCCTTATACACCATTTTAATAAAAAATATCACAAAATTCTTCTAAGTCCCTCGGGAAGAGTGAAAGACGCGCACGTTCATTTTCAGAGCTCCTAGACCTTCCTATAAGAAGTTAGCCAAAAAGTATCTTCGAAAAACGCTTAGGTTAAATTTCAGAGTTGCTTCTTATGTACCAAAGCTGGACTTAGACATAATTTCACTCTCACAACATAATGGCTGGTTGGAGACAGTCCAAACCACAAGTACCGGGTCCATGGTTCTGGCCGTATACTGGGGGGACGGGGACGACTCCCATTAACCCCTGACTATACCGGGGATACGCTTATCACAATGCCTTTCTGGTCTGTGCTGAAGCAGGGCATTCTGGCAGCCAAGTGGCTTGACCTTTATTAGTGAGCCTGGTTACCCCCTCTCGGAACCACAGACTTAGAAATCGACAGCTCATATACAATGCATAAAATATATTTATATATATACCCTTATACACCATTTTAATAAAAAATATCACAAAATTCTTCTAAGTCCCTCGGGAAGAGTGAAAGACGCGCACGTTCATTTTCTGAGCTCCTAGACCTTCCTATAAGAAGTTAGCCAAAAAGTATCTTCGAAAAACGCTTAGGTTAAGTTTCAGAGTTGCTTTTAATGTACCAAAGCTGGACTTAGACATAATTTCACTCTCACAACATTATGGCTGGTTGGAGACAGTCCGAACCACAAGTACCGGGTCCATGGTTCTGGGCGTATACTGGGGGGACGGAGATTACTCCCATTAACCCCTGACTATACCGGGGATACGCTTATCACAATGCCTTTCTGGTCTGTGCTGAAGGAGGGCATTCTGGCAGCCAAGTGGCTTGACCTTTATTAGTGAGCCTGGTTACCCCCTCTCGGAACCACAGACTTAGAAATCGCCAGCTCATATACAGTGCATAAAATATATTTATATATATACCCTTATACACCATTTTAATAAAAAATATCACACAATTCTTCTAAGTCCCTCGGGAAGAGTGAAAGACGCGCACGTTCATTTTCAGAGCTCCTAGACCTTCCTATAAGAAGTTAGCCAAAAGGTAGCTTCGAAAAACGCTTAGGTTAAGTTTCAGAGTTGCTTCTAATGTACCAAAGCTGGACTTAGACATAATTTCACTCTCACAACATTATGGCTGGTTGGAGACAGTCCGAACCACAAGTACCGGGTCCATGGTTCTGGCCGTATACTGGGGGGACGGGGACGACTCCCATTAACCCCTGACTATACCGGGGATACGCTTATCACAATGCCTTTCTGGTCTGTGCTGAAGCAGGGCATTCTGGCAGCCAAGTGGCTTGACCTTTATTAGTGAGCCTGGTTACCCCCTCTCGGAACCACAGACTTAGAAATCGCCAGCTCAAATACATTGCATAAAATATATTTATATATATACCATTATTCACCATTTTAATAAAAAATATCACAAAATTCTTCTAAGTCCCTCGGGAAGAGTGAAAGACGCGCACGTTCATTTTCAGAGCTCCTAGACCTTCCTATAAGAAGTTAGCCAAAAAGTATCTTCGAAAAACGCTTAGGTTAAATTTCAGAGTTGCTTCTTATGTACCAAAGCTGGACTTAGACATAATTTCACTCTCACAACATTATGGCTGGTTGGAGACAGTCCGAACCACAAGTACCGGGTCCATGGTTCTGGACGTATACTGGGGGGACGGGGACGACTCCCATTAACCCCTGACTATACCGGGGATACGCTTATCACAATGCCTTTCTGGTCTGTGCTGAAGGAGGGCTTTCTGGCAGCCAAGTGGCTTGACCTTTATTAGTGAGCCTGGTTACCCCCTCTCGGAACCACAGACTTAGAAATCGCCAGCTCATATACAGTGCATAAAATATATATATATATATACCCTTATACACCATTTTAATAAAAAATATCACAAAATTCTTCTAAGTCCCTCGGAAAGAGTGAAAGACGCGCACGTTCATTTTCAGAGCTCCTAGACCTTCCTACAAGAAGTTAGCCAAAAAGTAGCTTCGAAAAACGCTTAGGTTAAGTTTCAGAGTTGCTTCTAATGTACCAAAGCTGGACTTAGACATAATTTCACTCTCACAACATTATGGCTGGTTGGAGACAGTCCGAACCACAAGTACCGGGTCCATGGTTCTGGCCGTATACTGGGGGGACGGGGACGACTCCCATTAACCCCTGACTATACCGGGGATACGCTTATCACAATGCCTTTCTGGTCTGTGCTGAAGCAGGGCATTCTGGCAGCCAAGTGGCTTGACCTTTATTAGTGAGCCTGGTTACCCCCTCTCGGAACCACAGACTTAGAAATCGCCAGCTCAAATACATTGCATAAAATATATTTATATATATACCCTTATACACCATTTTAATAACAAATATCACAAAATTCTTCTAAGTCCCTCGGGAAGAGTGAAAGACGCGCACGTTCATTTTCAGAGCTCCTAGACCTTCCTATAAGAAGTTAGCCAAAAAGTATCTTCGAAAAACGCTTAGGTTAAATTCCAGAGTTGCTTCTTATGTACCAAAGCTGGACTTAGATATAATTTCACTCTCACAACATTATGGCTGGTTGGAGACAGTCCGAACCACAAGTACCGGGTCCATGGTTCTGGCCGTATACTGGGGGGACGGGGACGACTCCCATTAACCCCTGACTATACCGGGGATACGCTTATCACAATGCCTTTCTGGTCTGTGCTGAAGCAGGGCATTCTGGCAGCCAAGTGGCTTGACCTTTATTAGTGAGCCTGGTTACCCCCTCTCGGAACAACAGACTTAGAAATCGCCAGCTCATATACAGTGCATAAAATATATTTATATATATACCCTTATACACCATTTTAATAAACAATATCACAAAATTCTTCTAAGTCCCTCGGAAAGAGTGAAAGACGCGCACGTTCATTTTCAGAGCTCCTAGACCTTCCTACAAGAAGTTAGCCAAAAAGTAGCTTCGAAAAACGCTTAGGTTAAGTTTCAGAGTTGCTTCTAATGTACCAAAGCTGGACTTAGACATAATTTCACTCTCACAACATTATGGCTGGTTGGAGACAGTCCGAACCACAAGTACCGGGTCCATGGTTCTGGCCGTATACTGGGGGGACGGGGACGACTCCCATTAACCCCTGACTATACCGGGGATACGCTTATCACAATGCCTTTCTGGTCTGTGCTGAAGCAGGGCATTCTGGCAGCCAAGTGGCTTGACCTTTATTAGTGAGCCTGGTTACCCCCTCTCGGAACCACAGACTTAGAAATCGCCAGCTCAAATACATTGCATAAAATATATTTATATATATACCCTTATACACCATTTTAATAACAAATATCACAAAATTCTTCTAAGTCCCTCGGGAAGAGTGAAAGACGCGCACGTTCATTTTCAGAGCTCCTAGACCTTCCTATAAGAAGTTAGCCAAAAAGTATCTTCGAAAAACGCTTAGGTTAAATTCCAGAGTTGCTTCTTATGTACCAAAGCTGGACTTAGATATAATTTCACTCTCACAACATTATGGCTGGTTGGAGACAGTCCGAACCACAAGTACCGGGTCCATGGTTCTGGCCGTATACTGGGGGGACGGGGACGACTCCCATTAACCCCTGACTATACCGGGGATACGCTTATCACAATGCCTTTCTGGTCTGTGCTGAAGCAGGGCATTCTGGCAGCCAAGTGGCTTGACCTTTATTAGTGAGCCTGGTTACCCCCTCTCGGAACAACAGACTTAGAAATCGCCAGCTCATATACAGTGCATAAAATATATTTATATATATACCCTTATACACCATTTTAATAAACAATATCACAAAATTCTTCTAAGTTCCTCGGGAAGAGTGAAAGACGCGCACGTTCATTTTCAGAGCTACTAGACCTTCCTATAAGAAGTTAGCCAAAAAGTAGCTTAGAAAAACGCTTAGGTTAAGTTTCAGAGTTGCTTCTAATGTACCAAAGCTGGACTTAGACATAATTTCACTCTCACAACATTATGGCTGGTTGGAGAGAGTCCGTACCACAAGTACCGGGTCCATGGTTCTGGCCGTATACTGGGGGGACGGGGACGACTCCCATTAACACCTGACTATACCGGGGATACGCTTATCACAATGCCTTTCTGGTCTGTGCTGAAGCAGGGCATTCTGGCAGCCAAGTGGCTTGACCTTTATTAGTGAGCCTGGTTACCCCCTCTCGGAACCACAGACTTAGAAATCGCCAGCTCATATACAGTGCATAAAATATATATATATATATATATATATATCCTTATACACCATTTTAATAAAAAATATCACAAAATTCTCTAAGTCCCTCGGGAAGAGTGAAAGACGCGCACGTTCATTTTCAGAGCTCCTAGACCTTCCTACTAGAAGTTAGCCAAAAAGTAGCTTCGAAAAACGCTTAGGTTAAGTTTCAGAGTTGCTTCTAATGTACCAAAGCTGGACTTAGACATAATTTCACTCTCACAACATTATGGCTGGTTGGAGAGAGTCCGAACCACAAGTACCGGGTCCATGGTTCTGGCCGTATACTGGGGGGACGGGGACGACTCCCATTAACACCTGACTATACCGGGGATACGCTTATCACAATGCCTTTCTGGTCTGTGCTGAAGCAGGGCATTCTGGAAGCCAAGTGGCTTGACCTTTATTAGTGAGCCTGGTTACCCCCTCTCGGAACCACAGACTTAGAAATCGCCAGCTCATATACAGTGCATAAAATATATTTATATATATACCCTTATACACCATTTTAATAAACAATATCACAAAATTCTTCTAAGTTCCTCGGGAAGAGTGAAAGACGCGCACGTTCATTTTCAGAGCTACTAGACCTTCCTATAAGAAGTTAGCCAAAAAGTAGCTTAGAAAAACGCTTAGGTTAAGTTTCAGAGTTGCTTCTAATGTACCAAAGCTGGACTTAGACATAATTTCACTCTCACAACATTATGGCTGGTTGGAGAGAGTCCGAACCACAAGTGCCGGGTCCATGGTTCTGGCCGTATACTGGGGGGACGGGGGGGACTCCCATTAACACCTGACTATACCGGGGATACGCTTATCACAATGCCTTTCTGGTCTGTGCTGAAGCAGGGCATTCTGGCAGCCAAGTGGCTTGACCTTTATTAGTGAGCCTGGTTACCCCCTCTCGGAACCACAGACTTAGAAATCGCCAGCTCATATACAGTGCATAAAATATATATATATATATATATATATATATATATATACCCTTATACACCATTTTAATAAAAAATATCACAAAATTCTTCTAAGTCCCTCGGGAAGAGTGAAAGACGCGCACGTTCATTTTCAGAGCTCCTAGACCTTCCTACAATAAGTTAGCCAAAAAGTAGCTTCGAAAAACGCTTAGGTTAAGTTTCAGAGTTGCTTCTAATGTACCAAAGCTGGACTTAGACATAATTTCACTCTCACAACATTATGGCTGGTTGGAGACAGTCCGAACCACAAGTACCGGGTCCATGGTTCTGGCCGTATACTGGGGGGACGGGGACGACTCCCATTAACCCCTGACTATACCGGGGATACGCTTATCACAATGCCTTTCTGGTCTGTGCTGAAGCAGGGCATTCTGGCAGCCAAGTGGCTTGACCTTTATTAGTGAGCCTGGTTACCCCCTCTCGGAACCACAGACTTAGAAATCGCCAGCTCATATACAGTGCATAAAATATATTTATATATATACCCTTATACACCATTTTAATAAAAAATATCACAAAATTCTTCTAAGTCCCTCGGAAAGAGTGAAAGACGCGCACGTTCATTTTTAGAGCTCCTAGACCTTCCTACAAGAAGTTAGCCAAAAAGTAGCTTCGAAAAACGCTTAGGTTAAGTTTCAGAGTTGCTTCTAATGTACCAAAGCTGGACTTAGACATAATTTCACTCTCACAACATTATGGCTGGTTGGAGACAGTCCGAACCACAAGTACCGGGTCCATGGTTCTGGCCGTATACTGGGGGGACGGGGACGACTCCCATTAACCCCTGACTATACCGGGGATACGCTTATCACAATGCCTTTCTGGTCTGTGCTGAAGCAGGGCATTCTGGCAGCCAAGTGGCTTGACCTTTATTAGTGAGCCTGGTTACCCCCTCTCGGAACCACAGACTTAGAAATCGCCAGCTCATATACAGTGCATAAAATATATTTATATATATACCCTTATACACCATTTTAATAAAAAATATCACACAATTCTTCTAAGTCCCTCGGGAAGAGTGAAAGACGCGCACGTTCATTTTTTGAGCTCCTAGACCTTCCTATAAGAAGTTAGCCAAAAAGTATCTTCGAAAAACGCTTAGGTTAAGTTTCAGAGTTGCTTTTAATGTACCAAAGCTGGACTTAGACATAATTTCACTCTCACAACATTATGGCTGGTTGGAGACAGTCCATACCACAAGTACCGGGTCCATGGTTCTGGGCGTATACTGGGGGGACGGGGATTACTCCCATTAACCCCTGACTATACTGGGGATACGCTTATCACAATGCCTTTCTGGTCTGTGCTGAAGGAGGGCATTCTGGCAGCCAAGTGGCTTGACCTTTATTAGTGAGCCTGGTTACCCCCTCTCGGAACCACAGACTTAGAAATCGCCAGCTCATATACAGTGCATAAAATATATTTATATATATACCCTTATACACCATTTTAATAAAAAATATCACAAAATTCTTCTAAGTCCCTCGGAAAGAGTGAAAGACGCGCACGTTCATTTTCAGAGCTCCTAGACCTTCCTACAAGAAGTTAGCCAAAAAGTAGCTTCGAAAAACGCTTAGGTTAAGTTTCAGAGTTGCTTCTAATGTACCAAAGCTGGACTTAGACATAATTTCACTCTCACAACATTATGGCTGGTTGGAGACAGTCCGAACCACAAGTACAGGGTCCATGGTTCTGGCCGTATACTGGGGGGACGGGGACGACTCCCATTAACCCCTGACTATACCGGGGATACGCTTATCACAATGCCTTTCTGGTCTGTGCTGAAGCAGGGCATTCTGGCAGCCAAGTGGCTTGACCTTTATTAGTGAGCCTGGTTACCCCCTCTCGGAACCACAGACTTAGAAATCGACAGCTCATATACAAAGCATAAAATATATTTATATATATACCCTTATACACCATTTTAATAAAAAATATCACACAATTCTTCTAAGTCCCTCGGGAAGAGTGAAAGACGCGCACGTTCATTTTTTGAGCTCCTAGACCTTCCTATAAGAAGTTAGCCAAAAAGTATCTTCGAAAAACGCTTAGGTTAAGTTTCAGAGTTGCTTTTAATGTACCAAAGCTGGACTTAGACATAATTTCACTCTCACAACATTATGGCTGGTTGGAGACAGTCCATACCACAAGTACCGGGTCCATGGTTCTGGGCGTATACTGGGGGGACGGGGATTACTCCCATTAACCCCTGACTATACTGGGGATACGCTTATCACAATGCCATTCTGGTCTGTGCTGAAGGAGGGCATTCTGGCAGCCAAGTGGCTTGACCTTTATTAGTGACCCTGGTTACCCCCTCTCGGAACCACAGACTTAGAAATCGCCAGCTCATATACAGTGCATAAAATATATTTATATATATACCCTTATACACCATTTTAATAAAAAATATCACAAAATTCTTCTAAGTCCCTCGGAAAGAGTGAAAGACGCGCACGTTCATTTTCAGAGCTCCTAGACCTTCCTACAAGAAGTTAGCCAAAAAGTAGCTTCGAAAAACGCTTAGGTTAAGTTTCAGAGTTGCTTCTAATGTACCAAAGCTGGACTTAGACATAATTACACTCTCACAACATTATGGCTGGTTGGAGACAGTCCGAACCACAAGTACCGGGTCCATGGTTCTGGACGTATACTGGGGGGACGGGGACGACTCCCATTAACCCCTGACTATACCGGGGATACGCTTATCACAATGCCTTTCTGGTCTGTGCTGAAGCAGGGCATTCTGGCAGCCAAGTGGCTTGACCTTTATTAATGAGCCTGGTTACCCCCTCTCGGAACCACAGACTTAGAAATCGCCAGCTCATATACAGTGCATAAAATATATATACCCTTATACACCATTTTAATAAAAAATATCACACAATTCTTCTAAGTCCCTCGGGAAGAGTGAAAGACGCGCACGTTCATTTTCAGAGCTCCTAGACCTTCCTATAAGAAGTTAGCCAAAAGGTAGCTTCGAAAAACGCTTAGGTTAAGTTTCAGAGTTGCTTCTAATGTACCAAAGCTGGACTTAGACATAATTTCACTCTCACAACATTATGGCTGGTTGGAGACAGTCCGAACCACAAGTACCGGGTCCATGGTTCTGGCCGTATACTGGGGGGACGGGGACGACTCCCATTAACCCCTGACTATACCGGGGATACGCTTATCACAATGCCTTTCTGCTCTGTGCTGAAGCAGGGCATTCTGGCAGCCAAGTGGCTTGACCTTTATTAGTGAGCCTGGTTACCCCCTCTCGGAACCACAGACTTAGAAATCGACAGCTCATATACAATGCATAAAATATATTTATATATATACCCTTATACACCATTTTAATAAAAAATATCACAAAATTCTTCTAAGTCCCTCGGGAAGAGTGAAAGACGCGCACGTTCATTTTCTGAGCTCCTAGACCTTCCTATAAGAAGTTAGCCAAAAAGTATCTTCGAAAAACGCTTAGGTTAAGTTTCAGAGTTGCTTTTAATGTACCAAAGCTGGACTTAGACATAATTTCACTCTCACAACATTATGGCTGGTTGGAGACAGTCCGAACCACAAGTACCGGGTCCATGGTTCTGGACGTATACTGGGGGGACGGGGACGACTCCCATTAACCCCTGACTATACCGGGGATACGCTTATCACAATGCCTTTCTGGTCTGTGCTGAAGCAGGGCATTCTGGCAGCCAAGTGGCTTGACCTTTATTAGTGAGCCTGGTTACCCCCTCTCGGAACCACAGACTTAGAAATCGACAGCTCATATACAATGCATAAAATATATTTATATATATACCCTTATACACCATTTTAATAAAAAATATCACAAAATTCTTCTAAGTCCCTCGGGAAGAGTGAAAGACGCGCACGTTCATTTTCAGAGCTCCTAGACCTTCCTATAAGAAGTTAGCCAAAAAGTATCTTCGAAAAACGCTTAGGTTAAATTTCAGAGTTGCTTCTTATGTACCAAAGCTGGACTTAGACATAATTTCACTCTCACAACATTATGGCTGGTTGGAGACAGTCCGAACCACAAGTACCGGGTCCATGGTTCTGGCCGTATACTGGGGGGACGGGGACGACTCCCATTAACCCCTGACTATACCGGGGATACGCTTATCACAATGCCTTTCTGGTCTGTGCTGAAGCAGGGCATTCTGGCAGCCAAGTGGCTTGACCTTTATTAGTGAGCCTGGTTACCCCCTCTCGGAACCACAGACTTAGAAATCGACAGCTCATATACAATGCATAAAATATATTTATATATATACCCTTATACACCATTTTAATAAAAAATATCACAAAATTCTTCTAAGTCCCTCGGGAAGAGTGAAAGACGCGCACGTTCATTTTCTGAGCTCCTAGACCTTCCTATAAGAAGTTAGCCAAAAAGTATCTTCGAAAAACGCTTAGGTTAAGTTTCAGAGTTGCTTTTAATGTACCAAAGCTGGATTTAGACATAATTTCACTCTCACAACATTATGGCTGGTTGGAGACAGTCCGAACCACAAGTACCGGGTCCATGGTTCTGGACGTATACTGGGGGGACGGGGACGACTCCCATTAACCCCTGACTATACCGGGGATACGCTTATCACAATGCCTTTCTGGTCTGTGCTGAAGGAGGGCTTTCTGGCAGCCAAGTGGCTTGACCTTTATTAGTGAGCCTGGTTACCCCCTCTCGGAACCACAGACTTAGAAATCGACAGCTCATATACAATGCATAAAATATATTTATATATATACCCTTATACACCATTTTAATAAAAAATATCACAAAATTCTTCTAAGTCCCTCGGGAAGAGTGAAAGACGCGCACGTTCATTTTCTGAGCTCCTAGACCTTCCTATAAGAAGTTAGCCAAAAAGTATCTTCGAAAAACGCTTAGGTTAAGTTTCAGAGTTGCTTTTAATGTACCAAAGCTGGACTTAGACATAATTTCACTCTCACAACATTATGGCTGGTTGGAGACAGTCCGAACCACAAGTACCGGGTCCATGGTTCTGGACGTATACTGGGGGGACGGGGACGACTCCCATTAACCCCTGACTATACCGGGGATACGCTTATCACAATGCCTTTCTGGTCTGTGCTGAAGCAGGGCATTCTGGCAGCCAAGTGGCTTGACCTTTATTAGTGAGCCTGGTTACCCCCTCTCGGAACCACAGACTTAGAAATCGACAGCTCATATACAATGCATAAAATATATTTATATATATACCCTTATACACCATTTTAATAAAAAATATCACAAAATTCTTCTAAGTCCCTCGGGAAGAGTGAAAGACGCGCACGTTCATTTTCAGAGCTCCTAGACCTTCCTATAAGAAGTTAGCCAAAAAGTATCTTCGAAAAACGCTTAGGTTAAATTTCAGAGTTGCTTCTTATGTACCAAAGCTGGACTTAGACATAATTTCACTCTCACAACATTATGGCTGGTTGGAGACAGTCCGAACCACAAGTACCGGGTCCATGGTTCTGGCCGTATACTGGGGGGACGGGGACGACTCCCATTAACCCCTGACTATACCGGGGATACGCTTATCACAATGCCTTTCTGGTCTGTGCTGAAGCAGGGCATTCTGGCAGCCAAGTGGCTTGACCTTTATTAGTGAGCCTGGTTACCCCCTCTCGGAACCACAGACTTAGAAATCGACAGCTCATATACAATGCATAAAATATATTTATATATATACCCTTATACACCATTTTAATAAAAAATATCACAAAATTCTTCTAAGTCCCTCGGAAAGAGTGAAAGACGCGCACGTTCATTTTCAGAGCTCCTAGACCTTCCTACAAGAAGTTAGCCAAAAAGTATCTTCGAAAAACGCTTAGGTTAAATTTCAGAGTTGCTTCTTATGTACCAAAGCTGGACTTAGACATAATTTCACTCTCACAACATAATGGCTGGTTGGAGACAGTCCGAACCACAAGTACCGGGTCCATGGTTCTGGCCGTATACTGGGGGGACGGGGACGACTCCCATTAACCCCTGACTATACCGGGGATACGCTTATCACAATGCCTTTCTGGTCTGTGCTGAAGCAGGGCATTCTGGCAGCCAAGTGGCTTGACCTTTATTAGTGAGCCTGGTTACCCCCTCTCGGAACCACAGACTTAGAAATCGACAGCTCATATACAATGCATAAAATATATTTATATATATACCCTTATACACCATTTTAATAAAAAATATCACAAAATTCTTCTAAGTCCCTCGGGAAGAGTGAAAGACGCGCACGTTCATTTTCTGAGCTCCTAGACCTTCCTATAAGAAGTTAGCCAAAAAGTATCTTCGAAAAACGCTTAGGTTAAGTTTCAGAGTTGCTTTTAATGTACCAAAGCTGGACTTAGACATAATTTCACTCTCACAACATTATGGCTGGTTGGAGACAGTCCGAACCACAAGTACCGGGTCCATGGTTCTGGGCGTATACTGGGGGGACGGAGATTACTCCCATTAACCCCTGACTATACCGGGGATACGCTTATCACAATGCCTTTCTGGTCTGTGCTGAAGGAGGGCATTCTGGCAGCCAAGTGGCTTGACCTTTATTAGTGAGCCTGGTTACCCCCTCTCGGAACCACAGACTTAGAAATCGCCAGCTCATATACAGTGCATAAAATATATTTATATATGTACCCTTATACACCATTTTAATAAAAAATATCACACAATTCTTCTAAGTCCCTCGGGAAGAGTGAAAGACGCGCACGTTCATTTTCAGAGCTCCTAGACCTTCCTATAAGAAGTTAGCCAAAAGGTAGCTTCGAAAAACGCTTAGGTTAAGTTTCAGAGTTGCTTCTAATGTACCAAAGCTGGACTTAGACATAATTTCACTCTCACAACATTATGGCTGGTTGGAGACAGTCCGAACCACAAGTACCGGGTCCATGGTTCTGGCCGTATACTGGGGGGACGGGGACGACTCCCATTAACCCCTGACTATACCGGGGATACGCTTATCACAATGCCTTTCTGCTCTGTGCTGAAGCAGGGCATTCTGGCAGCCAAGTGGCTTGACCTTTATTAGTGAGCCTGGTTACCCCCTCTCGGAACCACAGACTTAGAAATCGCCAGCTCATATACAGTGCATAAAATATATTTATATATGTACCCTTATACACCATTTTAATAAAAAATATCACACAATTCTTCTAAGTCCCTCGGGAAGAGTGAAAGACGCGCACGTTCATTTTCAGAGCTCCTAGACCTTCCTATAAGAAGTTAGCCAAAAAGTATCTTCGAAAAACGCTTAGGTTAAATTTCAGAGTTGCTTCTTATGTACCAAAGCTGGACTTAGACATAATTTCACTCTCACAACATTATGGCTGGTTGGAGACAGTCCGAACCACAAGTACCGGGTCCATGGTTCTGGCCGTATACTGGGGGGACGGGGACGACTCCCATTAACCCCTGACTATACCGGGGATACGCTTATCACAATGCCTTTCTGGTCTGTGCTGAAGCAGGGCATTCTGGCAGCCAAGTGGCTTGACCTTTATTAGTGAGCCTGGTTACCCCCTCTCGGAACCACAGACTTAGAAATCGACAGCTCATATACAATGCATAAAATATATTTATATATATACCCTTATACACCATTTTAATAAAAAATATCACAAAATTCTTCTAAGTCCCTCGGGAAGAGTGAAAGACGCGCACGTTCATTTTCTGAGCTCCTAGACCTTCCTATAAGAAGTTAGCCAAAAAGTATCTTCGAAAAACGCTTAGGTTAAGTTTCAGAGTTGCTTTTAATGTACCAAAGCTGGATTTAGACATAATTTCACTCTCACAACATTATGGCTGGTTGGAGACAGTCCGAACCACAAGTACCGGGTCCATGGTTCTGGACGTATACTGGGGGGACGGGGACGACTCCCATTAATCCCTGACTATACCGGGGATACGCTTATCACAATGCCTTTCTGGTCTGTGCTGAAGGAGGGCTTTCTGGCAGCCAAGTGGCTTGACCTTTATTAGTGAGCCTGGTTACCCCCTCTCGGAACCACAGACTTAGAAATCGCCAGCTCATATACAGTGCATAAAATATATTTATATATATACCCTTATACACCATTTTAATAAAAAATATCACAAAATTCTTCTAAGTCCCTCGGAAAGAGTGAAAGACGCGCACGTTCATTTTCAGAGCTCCTAGACCTTCCTACAAGAAGTTAGCCAAAAAGTATCTTCGAAAAACGCTTAGGTTAAATTTCAGAGTTGCTTCTTATGTACCAAAGCTGGACTTAGACATAATTTCACTCTCACAACATAATGGCTGGTTGGAGACAGTCCGAACCACAAGTACCGGGTCCATGGTTCTGGCCGTATACTGGGGGGACGGGGACGACTCCCATTAACCCCTGACTATACCGGGGATACGCTTATCACAATGCCTTTCTGGTCTGTGCTGAAGCAGGGCATTCTGGCAGCCAAGTGGCTTGACCTTTATTAGTGAGCCTGGTTACCCCCTCTCGGAACCACAGACTTAGAAATCGACAGCTCATATACAATGCATAAAATATATTTATATATATACCCTTATACACCATTTTAATAAAAAATATCACAAAATTCTTCTAAGTCCCTCGGGAAGAGTGAAAGACGCGCACGTTCATTTTCTGAGCTCCTAGACCTTCCTATAAGAAGTTAGCCAAAAAGTATCTTCGAAAAACGCTTAGGTTAAGTTTCAGAGTTGCTTTTAATGTACCAAAGCTGGACTTAGACATAATTTCACTCTCACAACATTATGGCTGGTTGGAGACAGTCCGAACCACAAGTACCGGGTCCATGGTTCTGGGCGTATACTGGGGGGACGGAGATTACTCCCATTAACCCCTGACTATACCGGGGATACGCTTATCACAATGCCTTTCTGGTCTGTGCTGAAGGAGGGCATTCTGGCAGCCAAGTGGCTTGACCTTTATTAGTGAGCCTGGTTACCCCCTCTCGGAACCACAGACTTAGAAATCGCCAGCTCATATACAGTGCATAAAATATATTTATATATGTACCCTTATACACCATTTTAATAAAAAATATCACACAATTCTTCTAAGTCCCTCGGGAAGAGTGAAAGACGCGCACGTTCATTTTCAGAGCTCCTAGACCTTCCTATAAGAAGTTAGCCAAAAGGTAGCTTCGAAAAACGCTTAGGTTAAGTTTCAGAGTTGCTTCTAATGTACCAAAGCTGGACTTAGACATAATTTCACTCTCACAACATTATGGCTGGTTGGAGACAGTCCGAACCACAAGTACCGGGTCCATGGTTCTGGCCGTATACTGGGGGGACGGGGACGACTCCCATTAACCCCTGACTATACCGGGGATACGCTTATCACAATGCCTTTCTGGTCTGTGCTGAAGCAGGGCATTCTGGCAGCCAAGTGGCTTGACCTTTATTAGTGAGCCTGGTTACCCCCTCTCGGAACCACAGACTTAGAAATCGCCAGCTCAAATACATTGCATAAAATATATTTATATATATACCATTATACACCATTTTAATAAAAAATATCACAAAATTCTTCTAAGTCCCTCGGGAAGAGTGAAAGACGCGCACGTTCATTTTCAGAGCTCCTAGACCTTCCTATAAGAAGTTAGCCAAAAAGTATCTTCGAAAAACGCTTAGGTTAAATTTCAGAGTTGCTTCTTATGTACCAAAGCTGGACTTAGACATAATTTCACTCTCACAACATTATGGCTGGTTGGAGACAGTCCGAACCACAAGTACCGGGTCCATGGTTCTGGACGTATACTGGGGGGACGGGGACGACTCCCATTAACCCCTGACTATACCGGGGATACGCTTATCACAATGCCTTTCTGGTCTGTGCTGAAGCAGGGCATTCTGGCAGCCAAGTGGCTTGACCTTTATTAGTGAGCCTGGTTACCCCCTCTCGGAACCACAGACTTAGAAATCGACAGCTCATATACAATGCATAAAATATATTTATATATATACCCTTATACACCATTTTAATAAAAAATATCACAAAATTCTTCTAAGTCCCTCGGGAAGAGTGAAAGACGCGCACGTTCATTTTCTGAGCTCCTAGACCTTCCTATAAGAAGTTAGCCAAAAAGTATCTTCGAAAAACGCTTAGGTTAAGTTTCAGAGTTGCTTTTAATGTACCAAAGCTGGACTTAGACATAATTTCACTCTCACAACATTATGGCTGGTTGGAGACAGTCCGAACCACAAGTACCGGGTCCATGGTTCTGGACGTATACTGGGGGGACGGGGACGACTCCCATTAACCCCTGACTATACCGGGGATACGCTTATCACAATGCCTTTCTGGTCTGTGCTGAAGCAGGGCATTCTGGCAGCCAAGTGGCTTGACCTTTATTAGTGAGCCTGGTTACCCCCTCTCGGAACCACAGACTTAGAAATCGCCAGCTCAAATACATTGCATAAAATATATTTATATATATACCCTTATACACCATTTTAATAAAAAATATCACAAAATTCTTCTAAGTCCCTCGGGAAGAGTGAAAGACGCGCACGTTCATTTTCAGAGCTCCTAGACCTTCCTATAAGAAGTTAGCCAAAAAGTATCTTCGAAAAACGCTTAGGTTAAATTTCAGAGTTGCTTCTTATGTACCAAAGCTGGACTTAGACATAATTTCACTCTCACAACATTATGGCTGGTTGGAGACAGTCCGAACCACAAGTACCGGGTCCATGGTTCTGGCCGTATACTGGGGGGACGGGGACGACTCCCATTAACCCCTGACTATACCGGGGATACGCTTATCACAATGCCTTTCTGGTCTGTGCTGAAGCAGGGCATTCTGGCAGCCAAGTGGCTTGACCTTTATTAGTGAGCCTGGTTACCCCCTCTCGGAACCACAGACTTAGAAATCGACAGCTCATATACAATGCATAAAATATATTTATATATATACCCTTATACACCATTTTAATAAAAAATATCACAAAATTCTTCTAAGTCCCTCGGGAAGAGTGAAAGACGCGCACGTTCATTTTCAGAGCTCCTAGACCTTCCTATAAGAAGTTAGCCAAAAAGTATCTTCGAAAAACGCTTAGGTTAAATTTCAGAGTTGCTTCTTATGTACCAAAGCTGGACTTAGACATAATTTCACTCTCACAACATTATGGCTGGTTGGAGACAGTCCGAACCACAAGTACCGGGTCCATGGTTCTGGACGTATACTGGGGGGACGGGGACGACTCCCATTAACCCCTGACTATACCGGGGATACGCTTATCACAATGCCTTTCTGGTCTGTGCTGAAGCAGGGCATTCTGGCAGCCAAGTGGCTTGACCTTTATTAGTGAGCCTGGTTACCCCCTCTCGGAACCACAGACTTAGAAATCGACAGCTCATATACAATGCATAAAATATATTTATATATATACCCTTATACACCATTTTAATAAAAAATATCACAAAATTCTTCTAAGTCCCTCGGGAAGAGTGAAAGACGCGCACGTTCATTTTCTGAGCTCCTAGACCTTCCTATAAGAAGTTAGCCAAAAAGTATCTTCGAAAAACGCTTAGGTTAAGTTTCAGAGTTGCTTTTAATGTACCAAAGCTGGACTTAGACATAATTTCACTCTCACAACATTATGGCTGGTTGGAGACAGTCCGAACCACAAGTACCGGGTCCATGGTTCTGGACGTATACTGGGGGGACGGGGACGACTCCCATTAACCCCTGACTATACCGGGGATACGCTTATCACAATGCCTTTCTGGTCTGTGCTGAAGCAGGGCATTCTGGCAGCCAAGTGGCTTGACCTTTATTAGTGAGCCTGGTTACCCCCTCTCGGAACCACAGACTTAGAAATCGCCAGCTCAAATACATTGCATAAAATATATTTATATATATACCCTTATACACCATTTTAATAAAAAATATCACAAAATTCTTCTAAGTCCCTCGGGAAGAGTGAAAGACGCGCACGTTCATTTTCAGAGCTCCTAGACCTTCCTATAAGAAGTTAGCCAAAAAGTATCTTCGAAAAACGCTTAGGTTAAATTTCAGAGTTGCTTCTTATGTACCAAAGCTGGACTTAGACATAATTTCACTCTCACAACATTATGGCTGGTTGGAGACAGTCCGAACCACAAGTACCGGGTCCATGGTTCTGGCCGTATACTGGGGGGACGGGGACGACTCCCATTAACCCCTGACTATACCGGGGATACGCTTATCACAATGCCTTTCTGGTCTGTGCTGAAGCAGGGCATTCTGGCAGCCAAGTGGCTTGACCTTTATTAGTGAGCCTGGTTACCCCCTCTCGGAACCACAGACTTAGAAATCGACAGCTCATATACAATGCATAAAATATATTTATATATATACCCTTATACACCATTTTAATAAAAAATATCACAAAATTCTTCTAAGTCCCTCGGGAAGAGTGAAAGACGCGCACGTTCATTTTCTGAGCTCCTAGACCTTCCTATAAGAAGTTAGCCAAAAAGTATCTTCGAAAAACGCTTAGGTTAAGTTTCAGAGTTGCTTTTAATGTACCAAAGCTGGATTTAGACATAATTTCACTCTCACAACATTATGGCTGGTTGGAGACAGTCCGAACCACAAGTACCGGGTCCATGGTTCTGGACGTATACTGGGGGGACGGGGACGACTCCCATTAACCCCTGACTATACCGGGGATACGCTTATCACAATGCCTTTCTGGTCTGTGCTGAAGGAGGGCTTTCTGGCAGCCAAGTGGCTTGACCTTTATTAGTGAGCCTGGTTACCCCCTCTCGGAACCACAGACTTAGAAATCGCCAGCTCATATACAGTGCATAAAATATATTTATATATATACCCTTATACACCATTTTAATAAAAAATATCACAAAATTCTTCTAAGTCCCTCGGAAAGAGTGAAAGACGCGCACGTTCATTTTCAGAGCTCCTAGACCTTCCAACAAGAAGTTAGCCAAAAAGTAGCTTCGAAAAACGCTTAGGTTAAATTTCAGAGTTGCTTCTTATGTACCAAAGCTGGACTTAGACATAATTTCACTCTCACAACATAATGGCTGGTTGGAGACAGTCCGAACCACAAGTACCGGGTCCATGGTTCTGGCCGTATACTGGGGGGACGGGGACGACTCCCATTAACCCCTGACTATACCGGGGATACGCTTATCACAATGCCTTTCTGGTCTGTGCTGAAGCAGGGCATTCTGGCAGCCAAGTGGCTTGACCTTTATTAGTGAGCCTGGTTACCCCCTCTCGGAACCACAGACTTAGAAATCGACAGCTCATATACAATGCATAAAATATATTTATATATATACCCTTATACACCATTTTAATAAAAAATATCACAAAATTCTTCTAAGTCCCTCGGGAAGAGTGAAAGACGCGCACGTTCATTTTCTGAGCTCCTAGACCTTCCTATAAGAAGTTAGCCAAAAAGTATCTTCGAAAAACGCTTAGGTTAAGTTTCAGAGTTGCTTTTAATGTACCAAAGCTGGACTTAGACATAATTTCACTCTCACAACATTATGGCTGGTTGGAGACAGTCCGAACCACAAGTACCGGGTCCATGGTTCTGGGCGTATACTGGGGGGACGGAGATTACTCCCATTAACCCCTAACTATACCGGGGATACGCTTATCACAATGCCTTTCTGGTCTGTGCTGAAGGAGGGCATTCTGGCAGCCAAGTGGCTTGACCTTTATTAGTGAGCCTGGTTACCCCCTCTCGGAACCACAGACTTAGAAATCGCCAGCTCATATACAGTGCATAAAATATATTTATATATGTACCCTTATACACCATTTTAATAAAAAATATCACACAATTCTTCTAAGTCCCTCGGGAAGAGTGAAAGACGCGCACGTTCATTTTCAGAGCTCCTAGACCTTCCTATAAGAAGTTAGCCAAAAGGTAGCTTCGAAAAACGCTTAGGTTAAGTTTCAGAGTTGCTTCTAATGTACCAAAGCTGGACTTAGACATAATTTCACTCTCACAACATTATGGCTGGTTGGAGACAGTCCGAACCACAAGTACCGGGTCCATGGTTCTGGCCGTATACTGGGGGGACGGGGACGACTCCCATTAACCCCTGACTATACCGGGGATACGCTTATCACAATGCCTTTCTGGTCTGTGCTGAAGCAGGGCATTCTGGCAGCCAAGTGGCTTGACCTTTATTAGTGAGCCTGGTTACCCCCTCTCGGAACCACAGACTTAGAAATCGCCAGCTCAAATACATTGCATAAAATATATTTATATATATACCATTATACACCATTTTAATAAAAAATATCACAAAATTCTTCTAAGTCCCTCGGGAAGAGTGAAAGACGCGCACGTTCATTTTCAGAGCTCCTAGACCTTCCTATAAGAAGTTAGCCAAAAAGTATCTTCGAAAAACGCTTAGGTTAAATTTCAGAGTTGCTTCTTATGTACCAAAGCTGGACTTAGACATAATTTCACTCTCACAACATTATGGCTGGTTGGAGACAGTCCGAACCACAAGTACCGGGTCCATGGTTCTGGACGTATACTGGGGGGACGGGGACGACTCCCATTAACCCCTGACTATACCGGGGATACGCTTATCACAATGCCTTTCTGGTCTGTGCTGAAGCAGGGCATTCTGGCAGCCAAGTGGCTTGACCTTTATTAGTGAGCCTGGTTACCCCCTCTCAGAACCACAGACTTAGAAATCGCCAGCTCAAATACATTGCATAAAATATATTTATATATATACCATTATACACCATTTTAATAAAAAATATCACAAAATTCTTCTAAGTCCCTCGGGAAGAGTGAAAGACGCGCACGTTCATTTTCAGAGCTCCTAGACCTTCCTATAAGAAGTTAGCCAAAAGTATCTTCGAAAAACGCTTAGGTTAAATTTCAGAGTTGCTTCTTATGTACCAAAGCTGGACTTAGACATAATTTCACTCTCACAACATTATGGCTGGTTGGAGACAGTCCGAACCACAAGTACCGGGTCCATGGTTCTGGACGTACAGTATACTGGGGGGACGGGGACGACTCCCATTAACCCCTGACTATACCGGGGATACGCTTATCACAATGCCTTTCTGGTCTGTGCTGAAGGAGGGCTTTCTGGCAGCCAAGTGGCATGACCTTTATTAGTGAGCCTGGTTACCACCTCTCGGAACCACAGACTTAGAAATCGCCAGCTCATATACAGTGCATAAAATATATATATATATATACCATTATACACCATTTTAATAAAAAATATCACAAAATTCTTCTAAGTCCCTCGGAAAGAGTGAAAGACGCGCACGTTCATTTTCAGAGCTCCTAGACCTTCCTACAAGAAGTTAGCCAAAAAGTAGCTTCGAAAAACGCTTAGGTTAAGTTTCAGAGTTGCTTCTAATGTACCAAAGCTGGACTTAGACATAATTTCACTCTCACAACATTATGGCTGGTTGGAGAGAGTCCGAACCACAAGTACCGGGTCCATGGTTCTGGCCGTATACTGGGGGGACGGGGACGACTCCCATTAACCCCTGACTATACCGGGGATACGCTTATCACAATGCCTTTCTGGTCTGTGCTGAAGCAGGGCATTCTGGCAGCCAAGTGGCTTGACCTTTATTAGTGAGCCTGGATACCCCCTCTCGGAACCACAGACTTAGAAATCGCCAGCTCAAATACATTGCATAAAATATATTTATATATATATACCCTTATACACCATTTTAATAAAAAATATCACAAAATTCTTCTAAGTCCCTCGGGAAGAGTGAAAGACGCGCACGTTCATTTTCTGAGCTCCTAGACCTTCCTATAAGAAGTTAGCCAAAAAGTATCTTCGAAAAACGCTTAGGTTAAGTTTCAGAGTTGCTTTTAATGTACCAAAGCTGGACTTAGACATAATTTCACTCTCACAACATTATGGCTGGTTGGAGACAGTCCGAACCACAAGTACCGGGTCCATGGTTCTGGGCGTATACTGGGGGGACGGGGATTATTCCCATTAACCCCTGACTATACCGGGGATACGCTTATCACAAAGCCTTTCTGGTCTGTGCTGAAGGAGGGCATTCTGGCAGCCAAGTGGCTTGACCTTTATTAGTGAGCCTGGTTACCCCCTCTCGGAACCACAGACTTAGAAATCGCCAGCTCATATACAGTGCATAAAATATATTTATATATATACCCTTATACACCATTTTAATAAAAAATATCACACAATTCTTCTAAGTCCCTCGGGAAGAGTGAAAGACGCGCACGTTCATTTTCTGAGCTCCTAGACCTTCCTATAAGAAGTTAGCCAAAAGGTAGCTTCGAAAAACGCTTAGGTTAAGTTTCAGAGTTGCTTCTAATGTACCAAAGCTGGACTTAGACATAATTTCACTCTCACAACATTATGGCTGGTTGGAGACAGTCCGAACCACAAGTACCGGGTCCATGGTTCTGGCCGTATACTGGGGGGACGGGGACGACTCCCATTAACCCCTGACTATACCGGGGATACGCTTATCACAATGCCTTTCTGGTCTGTGCTGAAGCAGGGCATTCTGGCAGCCAAGTGGCTTGACCTTTATTAGTGAGCCTGGTTACCCCCTCTCGGAACCACAGACTTAGAAATCGCCAGCTCAAATACATTGCATAAAATATATTTATATATATACCATTATACACCATTTTAATAAAAAATATCACAAAATTCTTCTAAGTCCCTCGGGAAGAGTGAAAGACGCGCACGTTCATTTTCAGAGCTCCTAGACCTTCATATAAGAAGTTAGCCAAAAAGTATCTTCGAAAAACGCTAGGTTAAATTTCAGAGTTGCTTCTTATGTACCAAAGCTGGACTTAGACATAATTTCACTCTCACAACATTATGGCTGGTTGGAGACAGTCCGAACCACAAGTACCGGGTCCATGGTTCTGGCCGTATACTGGGGGGACGGGGACGACTCCCATTAACCCCTGACTATACCGGGGATACGCTTATCACAATGCCTTTCTGGTCTGTGCTGAAGCAGGGCATTCTGGCAGCCAAGTGGCTTGACCTTTATTAGTGAGCCTGGTTACCCCCTCTCGGAACCACAGACTTAGAAATCGACAGCTCATATACAATGCATAAAATATATTTATATATATACCCTTATACACCATTTTAATAAAAAATATCACAAAATTCTTCTAAGTCCCTCAGGAAGAGTGAAAGACGCGCACGTTCATTTTCTTAGCTCCTAGACCTTCCTATAAGAAGTTAGCCAAAAAGTATCTTCGAAAAACGCTTAGGTTAAGTTTCAGAGTTGCTTTTAATGTACCAAAGCTGGACTTAGACATAATTTCACTCTCACAATATTATGGCTGGTTGGAGACAGTCCGAACCACAAGTACCGGGTCCATGGTTCTGGGCGTATACTGGGGGGACGGGGACGACTCCCATTAACCCCTGACTATACCGGGGATACGCTTATCACAATGCCTTTCTGGTCTGTGCTGAAGCAGGGCATTCTGGCAGCCAAGTGGCTTGACCTTTATTAGTGAGCCTGGTTACCCCCTCTCGGAACCACAGACTTAGAAATCGCCAGCTCATATACAGTGCATAAAATATATTTATATATATACCCTTATACACCATTTTAATAAAAAATATCACAAAATTCTTCTAAGTCCCTAAGGAAGAGTCAAAGACGCGCACGTTCATTTTCAGAGCTCCTAGACCTTCCTATAAGAAGTTAGCCAAAAAGTAGCTTCGAAAAACGCTTAGGTTAAGTTTCAGAGATGCTTCTAATGTACCAAAGCTGTACTTAGACATAATTTCACTCTCACAACATTATGGCTGGTTGGAGAGAGTCCGAACCACAAGTGCCGGGTCCATGGTTCTGGGCGTATACTGGGGGGACGGGGACGACTCCCATTAACCCCTGACTATACCGGGGATACGCTTATCACAATGCCTTTCTGGTCTGTGCTGAAGCAGGGCATTCTGGCAGCCAAGTGGCTTGAACTTTATTAGTGAGCCTGGTTACCCCCTCTCGGAACCACAGACTTAGAAATCGCCAGCTCATATACAGTGCATAAAATATATTTATATATATACCCTTATACACCATTTTAATAAAAAATATCACAAAATTCTTCTAAGTCCCTAAGGAAGAGTCAAAGACGCGCACGTTCATTTTCAGAGCTCCTAGACCTTCCTATAAGAAGTTAGCCAAAAAGTAGCTTCGAAAAACGCTTAGGTTATGTTTCAGAGTTGCTTTTAATGTACCAAAGCTGGACTTAGACATAATTTCACTCTCACAACATTATGGCTGGTTGGAGACAGTCCGAACCACAAGTACCGGGTCCATGGTTCTGGCCGTATACTGGGGGGACGGGGACGACTCCCATTAACCCCTGACTATACCGGGGATACGCTTATCACAATGCCTTTCTGGTCTGTGCTGAAGCAGGGCATTCTGGCAGCCAAGTGGCTTGACCTTTATTAGTGAGCCTGGTTACCCCCTCTCGGAACCACAGACTTAGAAATCGCCAGCTCATATACAGTGCATAAAATATATTTATATATATACCCTTATACACCATTTTAATAAAAAATATCACAAAATTCTTCTAAGTCCCTAAGGAAGAGTCAAAGACGCGCACGTTCATTTTCAGAGCTCCTAGACCTTCCTATAAGAAGTTAGCCAAAAAGTAGCTTCGAAAAACGCTTAGGTTATGTTTCAGAGTTGCATTTAATGTACCAAAGCTGGACTTAGACATAATTTCACTCTCACAACATTATGGCTGGTTGGAGACAGTCCGAACCACAAGTACCGGGTCCATGGTTCTGGCCGTATACTGGGGGGACGGGGACGACTCCCATTAACCCCTGACTATACCGGGGATACGCTTATCACAATGCCTTTCTGGTCTGTGCTGAAGCAGGGCATTCTGGCAGCCAAGTGGCTTGACCTTTATTAGTGAGCCTGGTTACCCCCTCTCGGAACCACAGACTTAGAAATCGCCAGCTCATATACAGTGCATAAAATATATTTATATATATACCCTTATACACCATTTTAATAAAAAATATCACAAAATTCTTCTAAGTCCCTAAGGAAGAGTCAAAGACGCGCACGTTCATTTTCAGAGCTCCTAGACCTTCCTATAAGAAGTTAGCCAAAAAGTAGCTTCGAAAAACGCTTAGGTTAAGTTTCAGAGTTGCTTCTAATGTACCAAAGCTGGACTTAGACATAATTTCACTCTCACAACATTATGGCTGGTTGGAGACAGTCCGAACCACAAGTACCGGGTCCATGGTTCTGGGCGTATACTGGGGGGACGGGGATTACTCCCATTAACCCCTGACTATACCGGGGATACGCTTATCACAATGCCTTTCTGGTCTGTGCTGAAGGAGGGCATTCTGGCAGCCAAGTGGCTTGACCTTTATTAGTGAGCCTGGTTACCCCCTCTAGGAACCACAGACTTAGAAATCGCCAGCTCATATACAGTGCATAAAATATATTTATATATATATACCCTTATACACCATTTTAATAAAAAATATCACAAAATTCTTCTAAGTCCCTCGGGAAGAGTGAAAGACGCGCACGTTCATTTTCTTAGCTCCTAGACCTTCCTATAAGAAGTTAGCCAAAAAGTATCTTCGAAAAACGCTTAGGTTAAGTTTCAGAGTTGCTTTTAATGTACCAAAGCTGGACTTAGACATAATTTCACTCTCACAACATTATGGCTGGTTGGAGACAGTCCGAACCACAAGTACCGAGTCCATGGTTCTGGGCGTATACTGGGGGGACGGGGACGACTCCCATTAACCCCTGACTATACCGGGGATACGCTTATCACAAAGCCTTTCTGGTCTGTGCTGAAGCAGGGCATTCTGGCAGCCAAGTGGCTTGACCTTTATTAGTGAGCCTGGTTACCCCCTCTCGGAACCACAGACTTAGAAATCGCCAGCTCATATACAGTGCATAAAATATATTTATATATATATACCCTTATACACCATTTTAATAAAAAATATCACAAAATTCTTCTAAGTCCCTCGGGAAGAGTGAAAGACGCGTACGTTCATTTTCAGAGCTCCTAGACCTTCCTACAAGAAGTTAGCCAAAAAGTAGCTTCGAAAAACGCTTAGGTTAAGTTTCAGAGTTGCTTCTAATGTACCAAAGCTGGACTTAGACATAATTTCACTCTCACAACATTATGGCTGGTTGGAGACAGTCCGAACCACAAGTACCGGGTCCATGGTTCTGGGCGTATACTGGGGGGACGGGGACGACTCCCATTAACCCCTGACTATACCGGGGATACGCTTATCACAATGCCTTTCTGGTCTGTGCTGAAGCAGGGCATTCTGGCAGCCAAGTGGCTTGACCTTAATTAGTGAGCCTGGTTACCCCCTCTCGGAACCACAGACTTAGAAATCGCCAGCTCATATACAGTGCATAAAATATATTTATATATATATACCCTTATACACCATTTTAATAAAAAATATCACAAAATTCTTCTAAGTCCCTCGGGAAGAGTGAAAGACGCGTACGTTCATTTTCAGAGCTCCTAGACCTTCCTACAAGAAGTTAGCCAAAAAGTAGCTTCGAAAAACGCTTAGGTTAAGTTTCAGAGTTGCTTCTAATGTACCAAAGCTGGACTTAGACATAATTTCACTCTCACAACATTATGGCTGGTTGGAGACAGTCCGAACCACAAGTACCGGGTCCATGGTTCTGGGCGTATACTGGGGGGACGGGGACGACTCCCATTAACCC
Source organism: Ascaphus truei (assembly GCF_040206685.1). Classification (NCBI taxonomy): domain Eukaryota; kingdom Metazoa; phylum Chordata; class Amphibia; order Anura; family Ascaphidae; genus Ascaphus; species Ascaphus truei. The sequence goes on along the minus strand of NW_027456730.1, from coordinate 662,147 downwards.
CTGACTATACCGGGGATACGCTTATCACAATGCCTTTCTGGTCTGTGCTGAAGCAGGGCATTCTGGCAGCCAAGTGGCTTGACCTTAATTAGTGAGCCTGGTTACCCCCTCTCGGAACCACAGACTTAGAAATCGCCAGCTCATATACAGTGCATAAAATATATTTATATATATACCCTTATACACCATTTTAATAAAAAATATCACAAAATTCTTCTAAGTCCCTCGGGAAGAGTGAAAGACGCGCACGTTCATTTTCAGAGCTCCTAGACCTTCCTACAAGAAGTTAGCCAAAAAGTAGCTTCGAAAAACGCTTAGGTTAAGTTTCAGAGTTGCTTCTAATGTACCAAAGCTGGACTTAGACATAATTTCACTCTCACAACATTATGGCTGGTTGGAGACAGTCCGAACCACAAGTACCGGGTCCATGGTTCTGGCCGTATACTGGGGGGACGGGGACGACTCCCATTAACCCCTGACTATACCGGGGATACGCTTATCACAATGCCTTTCTGGTCTGTGCTGAAGCAGGGCATTCTGGCAGCCAAGTGGCTTGACCTTAATTAGTGAGCCTGGTTACCCCCTCTCGGAACCACAGAATTAGAAATCGCCAGCTCATATACAGTGCATAAAATATATTTATATATATACCCTTATACACCATTTTAATAAAAAATATCACAAAATTCTTCTAAGTCCCTCGGGAAGAGTGAAAGACGCGCACGTTCATTTTCAGAGCTCCTAGACCTTCCTATAAGAAGTTAGCCAAAAAGTAGCTTCGAAAAACGCTTAGGTTAAGTTTCAGAGTTGCTTCTAATGTACCAAAGCTGGACTTAGACATAATTTCACTCTCACAACATTATGGCTGGTTGGAGACAGTCCGAACCACAAGTACCGGGTCCATGGTTCTGGGCGTATACTGGGGGGACGGGGACGACTCCCATTAACCCCTGACTATACCGGCGATACGCTTATCACAATGCCTTTCTGGTCTGTGCTGAAGCAGGGCATTCTGGCAGCCAAGTGGCTTGACCTTTATTAGTGAGCCTGGTTACCCCCTCTCGGAACCACAGACTTAGAAATCGCCAGCTCATATACAGTGCATAAAATATATTTATATATATATAACCTTATACACCATTTTAATAAAAAATATCACAAAATTCTTCTAAGTCCCTCTGGAAGAGTGAAAGACGCGCACGTTCATTTTCAGAGCTCCTAGACCTTCCTATACGAAGTTAGCCAAAAAGTAGCTTCGAAAAACGCTTAGGTTAAGTTTCAGAGTTGCTTCTAATGTACCAAAGCTGGACTTAGACATAATTTCACTCTCACAACATTATGGCTAGTTGGAGACAGTCCGAACCACAAGTACCTGGTCCATGGTTCTGGGCGTATACTGGGGGGACGGGGACGACTCCCATTAACCCCTGACTATACCGGGGATACGCTTATCACAATGCCTTTCTGGTCTGTGCTGAAGCAGGGCATTCTGGCAGCCAAGTGGCTTGACCTTTATTAGTGAGCCTGGTTACCCCCTCTCGGAACCACAGACTTAGAAATCGCCAGCTCATATACAGTGCATAAAATATATTTATATACATACCCTTATACACCATTTTAATAAAAAATATCACAAAATTCTTCTAAGTCCCTCGGGAAGAGTGAAAGACGCGCACGTTCATTTTCAGAGCTCCTAGACCTTCCTACAAGAAGTTAGCCAAAAAGTAGCTTCGAAAAACGCTTAGGTTAAGTTTCAGAGTTGCTTCTAATGTACCAAAGCTGGACTTAGACATAATTTCACTCTCACAACATTATGGCTGGTTGGAGACAGTCCGAACCACAAGTACCGGGTCCATGGTTCTGGGCGTATACTGGGGGGACGGGGACGACTCCCATTAACCCCTGACTATACCGGGTATACGCTTATCACAATGCCTTTCTGGTCTGTGCTGAAGCAGGGCATTCTGGCAGCCAAGTGGCTTGACCTTTATTAGTGAGCCTGGTTACCCCCTCTCGGAACCACAGACTTAGAAATCGCCAGCTCATATACAGTGCATAAAATATATTTATATATATATAACCTTATACACCATTTTAATAAAAAATATCACAAAATTCTTCTAAGTCCCTCGGGAAGAGTGAAAGACGCGCACGTTCATTTTCAGAGCTCCTAGACCTTCCTATACGAAGTTAGCCAAAAAGTAGCTTCGAAAAACGCTTAGGTTAAGTTTCAGAGTTGCTTCTAATGTACCAAAGCTGGACTTAGACATAATTTCACTCTCACAACATTATGGCTAGTTGGAGACAGTCCGAACCACAAGTACCTGGTCCATGGTTCTGGGCGTATACTGGGGGGACGGTTACGACTCCCATTAACCCCTGACTATACCGGGGATACGCTTATCACAATGCCTTTCTGGTCTGTGCTGAAGCAGGGCATTCTGGCAGCCAAGTGGCTTGACCTTTATTAGTGAGCCTGGTTACCCCCTCTCGGAACCACAGACTTAGAAATCGCCAGCTCATATACAGTGCATAAAATATATTTATATACATACCCTTATACACCATTTTAATAAAAAATATCACAAAATTCTTCTAAGTCCCTCGGGAAGAGTGAAAGACGCGCACGTTCATTTTCAGAGCTCCTAGACCTTCCTACAAGAAGTTAGCCAAAAAGTAGCTTCGAAAAACGCTTAGGTTAAGTTTCAGAGTTGCTTCTAATGTACCAAAGCTGGACTTAGACATAATTTCACTCTCACCACATTATGGCTGGTTGGAGACAGTCCGAACCACAAGTACCGGGTCCATGGTTCTGGGCGTATACTGGGGGGACGGGGACGACTCCCATTAACCCCTGACTATACCGGGGATACGCTTATCACAATGCCTTTCTTGTCTGTGTTGAAGCAGGGCATTCTGGTAGCCAAGTGGCTTGACCTTTATTAGTGAGCCTGGTTACCCCCTCTCGGAACCACAGACTTAGAAATCGCCAGCTCATATACAGTGCATAAAATATATTTATATATATACCCTTATACACCATTTTAATAAAAAATATCACAAAATTCTTCTAAGTCCCTCGGGAAGAGTGAAAGACGCGCACGTTCATTTTCAGAGCTTCTAGACCTTTCTATAAGAAGTTAGCCAAAAAGTATCTTCGAAAAACGCTTAGGTAAGTTTCAGAGTTACTTCTAATGTACCAAAGCTGGACTTAGACATAATTTCACTCTCACAACATTATGGCTGGTTGGAGACAGTCCGAACCACAAGTACCGGGTCCATGGTTCTGGCCGTATACTGGGGGGACGGGGACGACTCCCATTAACCCCTGACTATACCGGGGATACGCTTATCACAATGCCTTTCTGGTCTGTGCTGAAGCAGGGCATTCTGGCAGCCAAGTGGCTTGACCTTAATTAGTGAGCCTGGTTACCCCCTCTCGGAACCACAGAATTAGAAATCGCCAGCTCATATACAGTGCATAAAATATATTTATATATATACCCTTATACACCATTTTAATAAAAAATATCACAAAATTCTTCTAAGTCCCTCGGGAAGAGTGAAAGACGCGCACGTTCATTTTCAGAGCTCCTAGACCTTCCTATAAGAAGTTAGCCAAAAAGTAGCTTCGAAAAACGCTTAGGTTAAGTTTCAGAGTTGCTTCTAATGTACCAAAGCTGGACTTAGACATAATTTCACTCTCACAACATTATGGCTGGTTGGAGACAGTCCGAACCACAAGTACCGGGTCCATGGTTCTGGGCGTATACTGGGGGGACGGGGACGACTCCCATTAACCCCTGACTATACCGGGGATACGCTTATCACAATGCCTTTCTGGTCTGTGCTGAAGCAGGGCATTCTGGCAGCCAAGTGGCTTGACCTTTATTAGTGAGCCTGGTTACCCCCTCTCGGAACCACAGACTTAGAAATCGCCTGCTCATATACAGTGCATAAAATATATTTATATATATACCCTTATACACCATTTTAATAAAAAATATCACAAAATTCTTCTAAGTCCCTCGGGAAGAGTGAAAGACGCGCACGTTCATTTTCAGAGCTCCTAGACCTTCCTACAAGAAGTTAGCCAAAAAGTATCTTCGAAAAACGCTTAGGTTAAGTTTCAGAGTTGCTTCTAATGTACCAAAGCTGGACTTAGACATAATTTCACTCTCACAACATTATGGCTGGTTGGAGACAGTCCGAACCACAAGTACCGGGTCCATGGTTCTGGGCGTATACTGGGGGGACGGGGACGACTCCCATTAACCCCTGACTATACCGGGGATACGCTTATCACAATGCCTTTCTGGTCTGTGCTGAAGCAGGGCATTCTGGCAGCCAAGTGGCTTGACCTTTATTAGTGAGCCTGGTTACCCCCTCTCGGAACCACAGACTTAGAAATCGCCAGCTCATATACAGTGCATAAAATATATTTATATATATATAACCTTATACACCATTTTAATAAAAAATATCACAAAATTCTTCTAAGTCCCTCTGGAAGAGTGAAAGACGCGCACGTTCATTTTCAGAGCTCCTAGACCTTCCTATACGAAGTTAGCCAAAAAGTAGCTTCGAAAAACGCTTAGGTTAAGTTTCAGAGTTGCTTCTAATGTACCAAAGCTGGACTTAGACATAATTTCACTCTCACAACATTATGGCTAGTTGGAGACAGTCCGAACCACAAGTACCTGGTCCATGGTTCTGGGCGTATACTGGGGGGACGGGGACGACTCCCATTAACCCCTCACTATACCGGGGATACGCTTATCACAATGCCTTTCTGGTCTGTGCTGAAGCAGGGCATTCTGGCAGCCAAGTGGCTTGACCTTTATTAGTGAGCCTGGTTACCCCCTCTCGGAACCACAGACTTAGAAATCGCCAGCTCATATACAGTGCATAAAATATATTTATATATATACCCTTATACACCATTTTAATAAAAAATATCACAAAATTCTTCTAAGTCCCTCGGGAAGAGTGAAAGACGCGCACGTTCATTTTCAGAGCTTCTAGACCTTTCTATAAGAAGTTAGCCAAAAAGTATCTTCGAAAAACGCTTAGGTAAGTTTCAGAGTTACTTCTAATGTACCAAAGCTGGACTTAGACATAATTTCACTCTCACAACATTATGGCTGGTTGGAGACAGTCCGAACCACAAGTACCGGGTCCATGGTTCTGGCCGTATACTGGGGGGACGGGGACGACTCCCATTAACCCCTGACTATACCGGGGATACGCTTATCACAATGCCTTTCTGGTCTGTGCTGAAGCAGGGCATTCTGGCAGCCAAGTGGCTTGACCTTAATTAGTGAGCCTGGTTACCCCCTCTCGGAACCACAGAATTAGAAATCGCCAGCTCATATACAGTGCATAAAATATATTTATATATATACCCTTATACACCATTTTAATAAAAAATATCACAAAATTCTTCTAAGTCCCTCGGGAAGAGTGAAAGACGCGCACGTTCATTTTCAGAGCTCCTAGACCTTCCTATAAGAAGTTAGCCAAAAAGTAGCTTCGAAAAACGCTTAGGTTAAGTTTCAGAGTTGCTTCTAATGTACCAAAGCTGGACTTAGACATAATTTCACTCTCACAACATTATGGCTGGTTGGAGACAGTCCGAACCACAAGTACCGGGTCCATGGTTCTGGGCGTATACTGGGGGGACGGGGACGACTCCCATTAACCCCTGACTATACCGGGGATACGCTTATCACAATGCCTTTCTGGTCTGTGCTGAAGCAGGGCATTCTGGCAGCCAAGTGGCTTGACCTTTATTAGTGAGCCTGGTTACCCCCTCTCGGAACCACAGACTTAGAAATCGCCTGCTCATATACAGTGCATAAAATATATTTATATATATACCCTTATACACCATTTTAATAAAAAATATCACAAAATTCTTCTAAGTCCCTCGGGAAGAGTGAAAGACGCGCACGTTCATTTTCAGAGCTCCTAGACCTTCCTACAAGAAGTTAGCCAAAAAGTAGCTTCGAAAAACGCTTAGGTTAAGTTTCAGAGTTGCTTCTAATGTACCAAAGCTGGACTTAGACATAATTTCACTCTCACAACATTATGGCTGGTTGGAGACAGTCCGAACCACAAGTACCGGGTCCATGGTTCTGGGCGTATACTGGGGGGACGGGGACGACTCCCATTAACCCCTGACTATACCGGGGATACGCTTATCACAATGCCTTTCTGGTCTGTGCTGAAGCAGGGCATTCTGGCAGCCAAGTGGCTTGACCTTTATTAGTGAGCCTGGTTACCCCCTCTCGGAACCACAGACTTAGAAATCGCCAGCTCATATACAGTGCATAAAATATATTTATATACATACCCTTATACACCATTTTAATAAAAAATATCACAAAATTCTTCTAAGTCCCTCGGGAAGAGTGAAAGACGCGCATGTTCATTTTCAGAGCTCCTAGACCTTCCTACAAGAAGTTAGCCAAAAAGTAGCTTCGAAAAACGCTTAGGTTAAGTTTCAGAGTTGCTTCTAATGTACCAAAGCTGGACTTAGACATAATTTCACTCTCACAACATTATGGCTGGTTGGAGACAGTCCGAACCACAAGTACCGGGTCCATGGTTCTGGGCGTATACTGGGGGGACGGGGACGACTCCCATTAACCCCTGACTATACCGGGGATACGCTTATCACAATGCCTTTCTGGTCTGTGCTGAAGCAGGGCATTCTGGCAGCCAAGTGGCTTGACCTTTATTAGTGAGCCTGGTTACCCCCTCTCGGAACCACAGACTTAGAAATCGCCAGCTCATATACAGTGCATAAAATATATTTATATACATACCCTTATACACCATTTTAATAAAAAATATCACAAAATTCTTCTAAGTCCCTCGGGAAGAGTGAAAGACGCGCACGTTCATTTTCAGAGCTCCTAGACCTTCCTACAAGAAGTTAGCCAAAAAGTAGCTTCGAAAAACGCTTAGGTTAAGTTTCAGAGTTGCTTCTAATGTACCAAAGCTGGACTTAGACATAATTTCACTCTCACAACATTATGGCTGGTTGGAGACAGTCCGAACCACAAGTACCGGGTCCATGGTTCTGGGCGTATACTGGGGGGACGGGGACGACTCCCATTAACCCCTGACTATACCGGGGATACGCTTATCACAATGCCTTTCTGGTCTGTGCTGAAGCAGGGCATTCTGGCAGCCAAGTGGCTTGACCTTTATTAGTGAGCCTGGTTACCCCCTCTCGGAACCACAGACTTAGAAATCGCCAGCTCATAAACAGTGCATAAAATATATTTATATATATATAACCTTATACACCATTTTAATAAAAAATATCACAAAATTCTTCTAAGTCCCTCGGGAAGAGTGAAAGACGCGCACGTTCATTTTCAGAGCTCCTAGACCTTCCTATACGAAGTTAGCCAAAAAGTAGCTTCGAAAAACGCTTAGGTTAAGTTTCAGAGTTGCTTCTAATGTACCAAAGCTGGACTTAGACATAATTTCACTCTCACAACATTATGGCTAGTTGGAGACAGTCCGAACCACAAGTACCTGGTCCATGGTTCTGGGCGTATACTGGGGGGACGGGGACGACTCCCATTAACCCCTGACTATACCGGGGATACGCTTATCACAATGCCTTTCTGGTCTGTGCTGAAGCAGGGCATTCTGGCAGCCAAGTGGCTTGACCTTTATTAGTGAGCCTGGTTACCCCCTCTCGGAACCACAGACTTAGAAATCGCCAGCTCATATACAGTGCATAAAATATATTTATATACATACCCTTATACACCATTTTAATAAAAAATATCACAAAATTCTTCTAAGTCCCTCGGGAAGAGTGAAAGACGCGCACGTTCATTTTCAGAGCTCCTAGACCTTCCTACAAGAAGTTAGCCAAAAAGTAGCTTCGAAAAACGCTTAGGTTAAGTTTCAGAGTTGCTTCTAATGTACCAAAGCTGGACTTAGACATAATTTCACTCTCACAACATTATGGCTGGTTGGAGACAGTCCGAACCACAAGTACCGGGTCCATGGTTCTGGGCGTATACAGGGGGGACGGGGACGACTCCCATTAACCCCTGACTATACCGAGGATACGCTTATCACAATGCCTTTCTGGTCTGTGCTGAAGCAAGGCGTTCTGGCAGCCAAGTGGCTTGACCTTAATTAGTGTGCCTGGTTACCCCCTCTCGGAACCACAGACTTAGAAATCGCCAGCTCATATACAGTGCATAAAATATATTTATATATATACCCTTATACACCATTTTAATAAAAAATATCACAAAATTCTTCTAAGTCCCTCGGGAAGAGTGAAAGACGCGCACGTTCATTTTCAGAGCTCCTAGACCTTCCTATACGAAGTTAGCCAAAAAGTAGCTTCGAAAAACGCTTAGGTTAAGTTTCAGGTTTGCTTCAATGTACCAAAGCTGGACTTAGACATAATTTCACTCTCACAACATTATGGCTGGTTGGAGACAGTCCGAACCACAAGTACCGGGTCCATGGTTCTGGGCGTATACTGGGGGGACGGGGACGACTCCCATTAACCCCTGACTATACCGGGGATACGCTTATCACAATGCCTTTCTGGTCTGTGCTGAAGCAGGGCATTCTGGCAGCCAAGTGGCTTGACCTTAATTAGTGAGCCTGGTTACCCCCTCTCGGAACCACAGACTTAGAAATCGCCAGCTCATATACAGTGCATAAAATATATTTATATATATACCCTTATACACCATTTTAATAAAAAATATCACAAAATTCTTCTAAGTCCCTCGGGAAGAGTGAAAGACGCGCACGTTCATTTTCAGAGCTCCTAGACCTTCCTATAAGAAGTTAGCCAAAAAGTAGCTTCGAAAAACGCTTAGGTTAAGTTTCAGAGTTGCTTCTAATGTACCAAAGCTGGACTTAGACATAATTTCACTCTCACAACATTATGGCTAGTTGGAGACAGTCCGAACCACAAGTACCTGGTCCATGGTTCTGGGCGTATACTGGGGGGACGGGGACGACTCCCATTAACCCCTGACTATACCGGGGATACGCTTATCACAATGCCTTTCTGGTCTGTGCTGAAGCAGGGCATTCTGGCAGCCAAGTGGCTTGACCTTTATTAGTGAGCCTGGTTACCCCCTCTCGGAACCACAGACTTAGAAATCGCCAGCTCATATACAGTGCATAAAATATATTTATATATATACCCTTATACACCATTTTAATAAAAAATATCACAAAATTCTTCTAAGTCCCTCGGGAAGAGTGAAAGACGCGCACGTTCATTTTCAGAGCTCCTAGACCTTCCTACAAGAAGTTAGCCAAAAAGTAGCTTCGAAAAACGCTTAGGTTAAGTTTCAGAGTTGCTTCTAATGTACCAAAGCTGGACTTAGACATAATTTCACTCTCACAACATTATGGCTGGTTGGAGACAGTCCGAACCACAAGTACCGGGTCCATGGTTCTGGGCGTATACAGGGGGGACGGGGGGGACTCCCATTAACCCCTGACTATACCGAGGATACGCTTATCACAATGCCTTTCTGGTCTGTGCTGAAGCAGGGCGTTCTGGCAGCCAAGTGGCTTGACCTTAATTAGTGTGCCTGGTTACCCCCTCTCGGAACCACAGACTTAGAAATCGCCAGCTCATATACAGTGCATAAAATATATTTATATATATACCCTTATACACCATTTTAATAAAAAATATCACAAAATTCTTCTAAGTCCCTCGGGAAGAGTGAAAGACGCGCACGTTCATTTTCAGAGCTCCTAGACCTTCCTATACGAAGTTAGCCAAAAAGTAGCTTCGAAAAACGCTTAGGTTAAGTTTCAGGTTTGCTTCAATGTACCAAAGCTGGACTTAGACATAATTTCACTCTCACAACATTATGGCTGGTTGGAGACAGTCCGAACCACAAGTACCGGGTCCATGGTTCTGGGCGTATACTGGGGGGACGGGGACGACTCCCATTAACCCCTGACTATACCGGGGATACGCTTATCACAATGCCTTTCTGGTCTGTGCTGAAGCAGGGCATTCTGGCAGCCAAGTGGCTTGACCTTAATTAGTGAGCCTGGTTACCCCCTCTCGGAACCACAGACTTAGAAATCGCCAGCTCATATACAGTGCATAAAATATATTTATATATATACCCTTATACACCATTTTAATAAAAAATATCACAAAATTCTTCTAAGTCCCTCGGGAAGAGTGAAAGACGCGCACGTTCATTTTCAGAGCTCCTAGACCTTCCTATAAGAAGTTAGCCAAAAAGTAGCTTCGAAAAACGCTTAGGTTAAGTTTCAGAGTTGCTTCTAATGTACCAAAGCTGGACTTAGACATAATTTCACTCTCACAACATTATGGCTGGTTGGAGACAGTCCGAACCACAAGTACCGGGTCCATGGTTCTGGGCGTATACTGGGGGGACGGGGACGACTCCCATTAACCCCTGACTATACCGGGGATACGCTTATCACAATGCCTTTCTGGTCTGTGCTGAAGCAGGGCATTCTGGCAGCCAAGTGGCTTGACCTTTATTAGTGAGCCTGGTTACCCCCTCTCGGAACCACAGACTTAGAAATCGCCTGCTCATATACAGTGCATAAAATATATTTATATATATACCCTTATACACCATTTTAATAAAAAATATCACAAAATTCTTCTAAGTCCCTCGGGAAGAGTGAAAGACGCGCACGTTCATTTTCAGAGCTCCTAGACCTTCCTACAAGAAGTTAGCCAAAAAGTAGCTTCGAAAAACGCTTAGGTTAAGTTTCAGAGTTGCTTCTAATGTACCAAAGCTGGACTTAGACATAATTTCACTCTCACAACATTATGGCTGGTTGGAGACAGTCCGAACCACAAGTACCGGGTCCATGGTTCTGGGCGTATACAGGGGGGACGGGGGGGACTCCCATTAACCCCTGACTATACCGAGGATACGCTTATCACAATGCCTTTCTGGTCTGTGCTGAAGCAGGGCGTTCTGGCAGCCAAGTGGCTTGACCTTAATTAGTGTGCCTGGTTACCCCCTCTCGGAACCACAGACTTAGAAATCGCCAGCTCATATACAGTGCATAAAATATATTTATATATATACCCTTATACACCATTTTAATAAAAAATATCACAAAATTCTTCTAAGTCCCTCGGGAAGAGTGAAAGACGCGCACGTTCATTTTCAGAGCTCCTAGACCTTCCTATACGAAGTTAGCCAAAAAGTAGCTTCGAAAAACGCTTAGGTTAAGTTTCAGGTTTGCTTCAATGTACCAAAGCTGGACTTAGACATAATTTCACTCTCACAACATTATGGCTGGTTGGAGACAGTCCGAACCACAAGTACCGGGTCCATGGTTCTGGGCGTATACTGGGGGGACGGGGACGACTCCCATTAACCCCTGACTATACCGGGGATACGCTTATCACAATGCCTTTCTGGTCTGTGCTGAAGCAGGGCATTCTGGCAGCCAAGTGGCTTGACCTTAATTAGTGAGCCTGGTTACCCCCTCTCGGAACCACAGACTTAGAAATCGCCAGCTCATATACAGTGCATAAAATATATTTATATATATACCCTTATACACCATTTTAATAAAAAATATCACAAAATTCTTCTAAGTCCCTCGGGAAGAGTGAAAGACGCGCACGTTCATTTTCAGAGCTCCTAGACCTTCCTATAAGAAGTTAGCCAAAAAGTAGCTTCGAAAAACGCTTAGGTTAAGTTTCAGAGTTGCTTCTAATGTACCAAAGCTGGACTTAGACATAATTTCACTCTCACAACATTATGGCTGGTTGGAGACAGTCCGAACCACAAGTACCGGGTCCATGGTTCTGGGCGTATACTGGGGGGACGGGGACGACTCCCATTAACCCCTGACTATACCGGGGATACGCTTATCACAATGCCTTTCTGGTCTGTGCTGAAGCAGGGCATTCTGGCAGCCAAGTGGCTTGACCTTTATTAGTGAGCCTGGTTACCCCCTCTCGGAACCACAGACTTAGAAATCGCCTGCTCATATACAGTGCATAAAATATATTTATATATATACCCTTATACACCATTTTAATAAAAAATATCACAAAATTTTTCTAAGTCCCTCGGGAAGAGTGAAAGACGCGCACGTTCATTTTCAGAGCTCCTAGACCTTCCTATACGAAGTTAGCCAAAAAGTAGCTTCGAAAAACGCTTAGGTTAAGTTTCAGAGTTGCTTCTAATGTACCAAAGCTGGACTTAGACATAATTTCACTCTCACAACATTATGGCTAGTTGGAGACAGTCCGAACCACAAGTACCTGGTCCATGGTTCTGGGCGTATACTGGGGGGACGGGGACGACTCCCATTAACCCCTGACTATACCGGGGATACGCTTATCACAATGCCTTTCTGGTCTGTGCTGAAGCAGGGCATTCTGGCAGCCAAGTGGCTTGACCTTTATTAGTGAGCCTGGTTACCCCCTCTCGGAACCACAGACTTAGAAATCGCCAGCTCATATACAGTGCATAAAATATATTTATATACATACCCTTATACACCATTTTAATAAAAAATATCACAAAATTCTTCTAAGTCCCTCGGGAAGAGTGAAAGACGCGCACGTTCATTTTCAGAGCTCCTAGACCTTCCTACAAGAAGTTAGCCAAAAAGTAGCTTCGAAAAACGCTTAGGTTAAGTTTCAGAGTTGCTTCTAATGTACCAAAGCTGGACTTAGACATAATTTCACTCTCACAACATTATGGCTGGTTGGAGACAGTCCGAACCACAAGTACCGGGTCCATGGTTCTGGGCGTATACAGGGGGGACGGGGGGGACTCCCATTAACCCCTGACTATACCGAGGATACGCTTATCACAATGCCTTTCTGGTCTGTGCTGAAGCAGGGCGTTCTGGCAGCCAAGTGGCTTGACCTTAATTAGTGTGCCTGGTTACCCCCTCTCGGAACCACAGACTTAGAAATCGCCAGCTCATATACAGTGCATAAAATATATTTATATATATACCCTTATACACCATTTTAATAAAAAATATCACAAAATTCTTCTAAGTCCCTCGGGAAGAGTGAAAGACGCGCACGTTCATTTTCAGAGCTCCTAGACCTTCCTATACGAAGTTAGCCAAAAAGTAGCTTCGAAAAACGCTTAGGTTAAGTTTCAGGTTTGCTTCAATGTACCAAAGCTGGACTTAGACATAATTTCACTCTCACAACATTATGGCTGGTTGGAGACAGTCCGAACCACAAGTACCGGGTCCATGGTTCTGGGCGTATACTGGGGGGACGGGGACGACTCCCATTAACCCCTGACTATACCGGGGATACGCTTATCACAATGCCTTTCTGGTCTGTGCTGAAGCAGGGCATTCTGGCAGCCAAGTGGCTTGACCTTAATTAGTGAGCCTGGTTACCCCCTCTCGGAACCACAGACTTAGAAATCGCCAGCTCATATACAGTGCATAAAATATATTTATATATATACCCTTATACACCATTTTAATAAAAAATATCACAAAATTCTTCTAAGTCCCTCGGGAAGAGTGAAAGACGCGCACGTTCATTTTCAGAGCTCCTAGACCTTCCTATAAGAAGTTAGCCAAAAAGTAGCTTCGAAAAACGCTTAGGTTAAGTTTCAGAGTTGCTTCTAATGTACCAAAGCTGGACTTAGACATAATTTCACTCTCACAACATTATGGCTAGTTGGAGACAGTCCGAACCACAAGTACCTGGTCCATGGTTCTGGGCGTATACTGGGGGGACGGGGACGACTCCCATTAACCCCTGACTATACCGGGGATACGCTTATCACAATGCCTTTCTGGTCTGTGCTGAAGCAGGGCATTCTGGCAGCCAAGTGGCTTGACCTTTATTAGTGAGCCTGGTTACCCCCTCTCGGAACCACAGACTTAGAAATCGCCAGCTCATATACAGTGCATAAAATATATTTATATATATACCCTTATACACCATTTTAATAAAAAATATCACAAAATTCTTCTAAGTCCCTCGGGAAGAGTGAAAGACGCGCACGTTCATTTTCAGAGCTCCTAGACCTTCCTACAAGAAGTTAGCCAAAAAGTAGCTTCGAAAAACGCTTAGGTTAAGTTTCAGAGTTGCTTCTAATGTACCAAAGCTGGACTTAGACATAATTTCACTCTCACAACATTATGGCTGGTTGGAGACAGTCCGAACCACAAGTACCGGGTCCATGGTTCTGGGCGTATACAGGGGGGACGGGGGGGACTCCCATTAACCCCTGACTATACCGAGGATACGCTTATCACAATGCCTTTCTGGTCTGTGCTGAAGCAGGGCGTTCTGGCAGCCAAGTGGCTTGACCTTAATTAGTGTGCCTGGTTACCCCCTCTCGGAACCACAGACTTAGAAATCGCCAGCTCATATACAGTGCATAAAATATATTTATATATATACCCTTATACACCATTTTAATAAAAAATATCACAAAATTCTTCTAAGTCCCTCGGGAAGAGTGAAAGACGCGCACGTTCATTTTCAGAGCTCCTAGACCTTCCTATACGAAGTTAGCCAAAAAGTAGCTTCGAAAAACGCTTAGGTTAAGTTTCAGGTTTGCTTCAATGTACCAAAGCTGGACTTAGACATAATTTCACTCTCACAACATTATGGCTGGTTGGAGACAGTCCGAACCACAAGTACCGGGTCCATGGTTCTGGGCGTATACTGGGGGGACGGGGACGACTCCCATTAACCCCTGACTATACCGGGGATACGCTTATCACAATGCCTTTCTGGTCTGTGCTGAAGCAGGGCATTCTGGCAGCCAAGTGGCTTGACCTTAATTAGTGAGCCTGGTTACCCCCTCTCGGAACCACAGACTTAGAAATCGCCAGCTCATATACAGTGCATAAAATATATTTATATATATACCCTTATACACCATTTTAATAAAAAATATCACAAAATTCTTCTAAGTCCCTCGGGAAGAGTGAAAGACGCGCACGTTCATTTTCAGAGCTCCTAGACCTTCCTATAAGAAGTTAGCCAAAAAGTAGCTTCGAAAAACGCTTAGGTTAAGTTTCAGAGTTGCTTCTAATGTACCAAAGCTGGACTTAGACATAATTTCACTCTCACAACATTATGGCTGGTTGGAGACAGTCCGAACCACAAGTACCGGGTCCATGGTTCTGGGCGTATACTGGGGGGACGGGGACGACTCCCATTAACCCCTGACTATACCGGGGATACGCTTATCACAATGCCTTTCTGGTCTGTGCTGAAGCAGGGCATTCTGGCAGCCAAGTGGCTTGACCTTTATTAGTGAGCCTGGTTACCCCCTCTCGGAACCACAGACTTAGAAATCGCCTGCTCATATACAGTGCATAAAATATATTTATATATATACCCTTATACACCATTTTAATAAAAAATATCACAAAAATTTTCAAAGTCCCTCGGGAAGAGTGAAAGACGCGCACGTTCATTTTCAGAGCTCCTAGACCTTCCTACAAGAAGTTAGCCAAAAAGTAGCTTCGAAAAACGCTTAGGTTAAGTTTCAGAGTTGCTTCTAATGTACCAAAGCTGGACTTAGACATAATTTAACTCTCACAACATTATGGCTGGTTGGAGACAGTCCGAACCACAAGTACCGGGTCCATGGTTCTGGGCGTATACTGGGGACGGGGACGACTCCCATTAACCCCTGACTATACCGGGGATACGCTTATCACAATGCCTTTCTGGTCTGTGCTGAAGCAGGGCATTCTGGCAGCCAAGTGGCTTGACCTTTATTAGTGAGCCTGGTTACCCCCTCTCGGAACCACAGACTTAGAAATCGCCAGCTCATATACAGTGCATAAAATATATTTATATATATACCCTTATACACCATTTTAATAAAAAAATATCACAAAATTCTTCTAAGTCCCTCGGGAAGAGTGAAAGACGCGCACGTTCATTTTCAGAGCTCCTAGACCTTCCTACAAGAAGTTAGCCAAAAAGTAGCTTCGAAAAACGCTTAGGTAAAGTTTCAGAGTTGCTTCTAATGTACCAAAGCTGGACTTAGACATAATTTCACTCTCACAACATTATGGCTGGTTGGAGAGGGTCCGAACCACAAGTACCGGGTCCATGGTTCTGGGCGTATACTGGGGGGACGGGGACGACTCCCATTAACCCCTGACTATACCGGGGATACGCTTATCACAATGCCTTTCTGGTCTGTGCTGAAGCAGGGCATTCTGGCAGCCAAGTGGCTTGACCTTTATTAGTGAGCCTGGTTACCCCCTCTCGGAACCACAGACTTAGAAATCGCCAGCTCATATACAGTGCATAAAATATATTTATATATATACCCTTATACACCATTTTAATAAAAAATATCACAAAATTCTTCTAAGTCCCTCGGGAAGAGTGAAAGACGCGCACGTTCATTTTCAGAGCTCCTAGACCTTCCTACAAGAAGTTAGCCAAAAAGTAGCTTCGAAAAACGCTTAGGTTAAGTTTCAGAGTTGCTTCTAATGTACCAAAGCTGGACTTAGACATAATTTCACTCTCACAACATTATGGCTGGTTGGAGACAGTCCGAACCACAAGTACCGGGTCCATGGTTCTGGCCGTATACTGGGGGGACGGGGACGACTCCCATTAACCCCTGACTATACCGGGGATACGCTTATCACAATGCCTTTCTGGTCTGTGCTGAAGCAGGGCATTCTGGCAGCCAAGTGGCTTGACCTTAATTAGTGAGCCTGGTTACCCCCTCTCGGAACCACACACTTAGAAATCGCCAGCTCATATACAGTGCATAAAATATATTTATATATATACCCTTATACACCATTTTAATAAAAAAATATCACAAAATTCTTCTAAGTCCCTCGGGAAGAGTGAAAGACGCGCACGTTCATTTTCAGAGCTCGTAGACCTTCCTATAAGAAGTTAGCCAAAAAGTAGCTTCGAAAAACGCTTAGGTTAAGTTTCAGAGTTGCTTCTAATGTTCCAAAGCTGGACATAGACATAATTTCACTCTCACAACATTATGGCTGGTTGGAGACAGTCCGAACCACAAGTACCTTGTCCATGGTTCTGGGCGTATACTGGGGGGACGGGGACGACTCCCATTAACCCCTGACTATACCGGGGATACGCTTATCACAATGCCTTTCTGGTCTGTGCTGAAGGAGGGCATTCTGGCAGCCAAGTGGCTTGACCTTTATTAGTGAGACTGGTTACCCCCTCTCGGAACCACAGACTAAGAAATCGCCAGCTCACATACAGTGCATAAAATATATTTATATATATACCCTTATACACCATTTTAATAAAAAATATCACAAAATTCTTCTAAGTCCCTCGGGAAGAGTGAAAGACGCGCACGTTCATTTTCAGAGCTCCTAAACCTTCCTATAAGAAGTTAGCCAAAAAGTAGCTTCGAAAAACGCTTAGATTAAGTTTCAGAGTTGCTTCTAATGTACCAAAGCTGGACTTAGACATAATTTCACTCTCACAACATTATGGCTGGTTGGAGACAGTCCGAACCACAAGTACCGGGTCCATGGTTCTGGCCGTATACTGGGGGGACGGGGACGACTCCCATTAACCCCTGACTATACCGGGGATACGCTTATCACAATGCCTTTCTGGTCTGTGCTGAAGCAGGGCATTCTGGCGCCAAGTGGCTTGACCTTTATTAGTGAGCCTGGTTACCCCCTCTCGGAACCACAGACTTAGAAATCGCCAGCTCATATACAGTGCATAAAATATATTTATATATATACCCTTATACACCATTTTAATAAAAAATATCACAAAATTCTTCTAAGTCCCTCGGGAAGAGTGAAAGACGCGCACGTTCATTTTCAGAGCTCCTAGACCTTCCTACAAGAAGTTAGCCAAAAAGTAGCTTCGAAAAACGCTTAGGTTAAGTTTCAGAGTTGCTTCTAATGTACCAAAGCTGGACTTAGACATAATTTCACTCTCACAACATTATGGCTGGTTGGAGACAGTCCGAACCACAAGTACCGGGTCCATGGTTCTGGCCGTATACTGGGGGGACGGGGACGACTCCCATTAACCCCTGACTATACCGGGGATACGCTTATCACAATGCCTTTCTGGTCTGTGCTGAAGCAGGGCATTCTGGCAGCCAAGTGGCTTGACCTTAATTAGTGAGCCTGGTTACCCCCTCTCGGAACCACACACTTAGAAATCGCCAGCTCATATACAGTGCATAAAATATATTTATATATATACCCTTATACACCATTTTAATAAAAAAATATCACAAAATTCTTCTAAGTCCCTCGGGAAGAGTGAAAGACGCGCACGTTCATTTTCAGAGCTCCTAGACCTTCCTATAAGAAGTTAGCCAAAAAGTAGCTTCGAAAAACGCTTAGGTTAAGTTTCAGAGTTGCTTCTAATGTTCCAAAGCTGGACATAGACATAATTTCACTCTCACAACATTATGGCTGGTTGGAGACAGTCCGAACCACAAGTACCTTGTCCATGGTTCTGGGCGTATACTGGGGGGACGGGGACGACTCCCATTAACCCCTGACTATACCGGGGATACGCTTATCACAATGCCTTTCTGGTCTGTGCTGAAGGAGGGCATTCTGGCAGCCAAGTGGCTTGACCTTTATTAGTGAGACTGGTTACCCCCTCTCGGAACCACAGACTAAGAAATCGCCAGCTCACATACAGTGCATAAAATATATTTATATATATACCCTTATACACCATTTTAATAAAAAATATCACAAAATTCTTCTAAGTCCCTCGGGAAGAGTGAAAGACGCGCACGTTCATTTTCAGAGCTCCTAAACCTTCCTATAAGAAGTTAGCCAAAAAGTAGCTTCGAAAAACGCTTAGATTAAGTTTCAGAGTTGCTTCTAATGTACCAAAGCTGGACTTAGACATAATTTCACTCTCACAACATTATGGCTGGTTGGAGACAGTCCGAACCACAAGTACCGGGTCCATGGTTCTGGCCGTATACTGGGGGGACGGGGACGACTCCCATTAACCCCTGACTATACCGGGGATACGCTTATCACAATGCCTTTCTGGTCTGTGCTGAAGCAGGGCATTCTGGCAGCCAAGTGGCTTGACCTTAATTAGTGAGCCTGGTTACCCCCTCTCGGAACCACACACTTAGAAATCGCCAGCTCATATACAGTGCATAAAATATATTTATATATATACCCTTATACACCATTTTAATAAAAAAATATCACAAAATTCTTCTAAGTCCCTCGGGAAGAGTGAAAGACGCGCACGTTCATTTTCAGAGCTCCTAGACCTTCCTATAAGAAGTTAGCCAAAAAGTAGCTTCGAAAAACGCTTAGGTTAAGTTTCAGAGTTGCTTCTAATGTTCCAAAGCTGGACATAGACATAATTTCACTCTCACAACATTATGGCTGGTTGGAGACAGTCCGAACCACAAGTACCTTGTCCATGGTTCTGGGCGTATACTGGGGGGACGGGGACGACTCCCATTAACCCCTGACTATACCGGGGATACGCTTATCACAATGCCTTTCTGGTCTGTGCTGAAGGAGGGCATTCTGGCAGCCAAGTGGCTTGACCTTTATTAGTGAGACTGATTACCCCCTCTCGGAACCACAGACTAAGAAATCGCCAGCTCACATACAGTGCATAAAATATATTTATATATATACCCTTATACACCATTTTAATAAAAAATATCACAAAATTCTTCTAAGTCCCTCGGGAAGAGTGAAAGACGCGCACGTTCATTTTCAGAGCTCCTAAACCTTCCTATAAGAAGTTAGCCAAAAAGTAGCTTCGAAAAACGCTTAGATTAAGTTTCAGAGTTGCTTCTAATGTACCAAAGCTGGACTTAGACATAATTTCACTCTCACAACATTATGGCTGGTTGGAGACAGTCCGAACCACAAGTACCGGGTCCATGGTTCTGGCCGTATACTGGGGGGACGGGGACGACTCCCATTAACCCCTGACTATACCGGGGATACGCTTATCACAATGCCTTTCTGGTCTGTGCTGAAGCAGGGCATTCTGGCAGCCAAGTGGCTTGACCTTTATTAGTGAGCCTGGTTACCCCCTCTCGGAACCACAGACTTAGAAATCGCCAGCTCATATACAGTGCATAAAATATATTTATATATATACCCTTATACACCATTTTAATAAAAAATATCACAAAATTCTTCTAAGTCCCTCGGGAAGAGTGAAAGACGCGCACGTTCATTTTCAGAGCTCCTAGACCTTCCTACAAGAAGTTAGCCAAAAAGTAGCTTCGAAAAACGCTTAGGTTAAGTTTCAGAGTTGCTTCTAATGTACCAAAGCTGGACTTAGACATAATTTCACTCTCACAACATTATGGCTGGTTGGAGACAGTCCGAACCACAAGTACCGGGTCCATGGTTCTGGCCGTATACTGGGGGGACGGGGACGACTCCCATTAACCCCTGACTATACCGGGGATACGCTTATCACAATGCCTTTCTGGTCTGTGCTGAAGCAGGGCATTCTGGCAGCCAAGTGGCTTGACCTTAATTAGTGAGCCTGGTTACCCCCTCTCGGAACCACACACTTAGAAATCGCCAGCTCATATACAGTGCATAAAATATATTTATATATATACCCTTATACACCATTTTAATAAAAAAATTTCACAAAATTCTTCTAAGTCCCTCGGGAAGAGTGAAAGACGCGCACGTTCATTTTCAGAGCTCCTAGACCTTCCTATAAGAAGTTAGCCAAAAAGTAGCTTCGAAAAACGCTTAGGTTAAGTTTCAGAGTTGCTTCTAATGTTCCAAAGCTGGACATAGACATAATTTCACTCTCACAACATTATGGCTGGTTGGAGACAGTCCGAACCACAAGTACCTTGTCCATGGTTCTGGGCGTATACTGGGGGGACGGGGACGACTCCCATTAACCCCTGACTATACCGGGGATACGCTTATCACAATGCCTTTCTGGTCTGTGCTGAAGGAGGGCATTCTGGCAGCCAAGTGGCTTGACCTTTATTAGTGAGACTGGTTACCCCCTCTCGGAACCACAGACTAAGAAATCGCCAGCTCACATACAGTGCATAAAATATATTTATATATATACCCTTATACACCATTTTAATAAAAAATATCACAAAATTCTTCTAAGTCCCTCGGGAAGAGTGAAAGACGCGCACGTTCATTTTCAGAGCTCCTAAACCTTCCTATAAGAAGTTAGCCAAAAAGTAGCTTCGAAAAACGCTTAGATTAAGTTTCAGAGTTGCTTCTAATGTACCAAAGCTGGACTTAGACATAATTTCACTCTCACAACATTATGGCTGGTTGGAGACAGTCCGAACCACAAGTACCGGGTCCATGGTTCTGGCCGTATACTGGGGGGACGGGGACGACTCCCATTAACCCCTGACTATACCGGGGATACGCTTATCACAATGCCTTTCTGGTCTGTGCTGAAGCAGGGCATTCTGGCAGCCAAGTGGCTTGACCTTAATTAGTGAGCCTGGTTACCCCCTCTCGGAACCACACACTTAGAAATCGCCAGCTCATATACAGTGCATAAAATATATTTATATATATACCCTTATACACCATTTTAATAAAAAAATATCACAAAATTCTTCTAAGTCCCTCGGGAAGAGTGAAAGACGCGCACGTTCATTTTCAGAGCTCCTAGACCTTCCTATAAGAAGTTAGCCAAAAAGTAGCTTCGAAAAACGCTTAGGTTAAGTTTCAGAGTTGCTTCTAATGTTCCAAAGCTGGACATAGACATAATTTCACTCTCACAACATTATGGCTGGTTGGAGACAGTCCGAACCACAAGTACCTTGTCCATGGTTCTGGGCGTATACTGGGGGGACGGGGACGACTCCCATTAACCCCTGACTATACCGGGGATACGCTTATCACAATGCCTTTCTGGTCTGTGCTGAAGGAGGGCATTCTGGCAGCCAAGTGGCTTGACCTTTATTAGTGAGACTGGTTACCCCCTCTCGGAACCACAGACTAAGAAATCGCCAGCTCACATACAGTGCATAAAATATATTTATATATATACCCTTATACACCATTTTAATAAAAAATATCACAAAATTCTTCTAAGTCCCTCGGGAAGAGTGAAAGACGCGCACGTTCATTTTCAGAGCTCCTAAACCTTCCTATAAGAAGTTAGCCAAAAAGTAGCTTCGAAAAACGCTTAGATTAAGTTTCAGAGTTGCTTCTAATGTACCAAAGCTGGACTTAGACATAATTTCACTCTCACAACATTATGGCTGGTTGGAGACAGTCCGAACCACAAGTACCGGGTCCATGGTTCTGGCCGTATACTGGGGGGACGGGGACGACTCCCATTAACCCCTGACTATACCGGGGATACGCTTATCACAATGCCTTTCTGGTCTGTGCTGAAGCAGGGCATTCTGGCAGCCAAGTGGCTTGACCTTTATTAGTGAGCCTGGTTACCCCCTCTCGGAACCACAGACTTAGAAATCGCCAGCTCATATACAGTGCATAAAATATATTTATATATATATACCCTTATACACCATTTTAATAAAAAATATCACAAAATTCTTCTAAGTCCCTCGGGAAGAGTGAAAGACGCGCACGTTCATTTTCAGAGCTCCTAGACCTTCCTATACGAAGTTAGCCAAAAAGTAGCTTCGAAAAACGCTTAGGTTAAGTTTCAGAGTTGCTTCTAATGTACCAAAGCTGGACTTAGACATAATTTCACTCTCACAACATTATGGCTGGTTGGAGACAGTCCGAACCACAAGTACCGGGTCCATGGTTCTGGGCGTATACTGGGGACGGGGACGACTCCCATTAACCCCTGACTATACCGGGGATATGCTTATCACAATGCCTTTCTGGTCTCTGCTGAAGCAGGGCATTCTGGCAGCCAAGTGGCTTGACCTTTATTAGTGAGCCTGGTTACCCCCTCTCGGAACCACAGACTTAGAAATCGCCAGCTCATATACAGTGCATAAAATATATTTATATATATACCCTTATACACCATTTTAATAAAAAATATCACAAAATTCTTCTAAGTCCCTCGGGAAGAGTGAAAGACGCGCACGTTCATTTTCAGAGCTCCTAGACCTTCCTATACGAAGTTAGCCAAAAAGTAGCTTCGAAAAACGCTTAGGTTAAGTTTCAGAGTTGCTTCTAATGTACCAAAGCTGGACTTAGACATAATTTCACTCTCACAACATTATGGCTGGTTGGAGACAGTCCGAACCACAAGTACCAGGTCCATGGTTCTGGGCGTATACTGGGGACGGGGACGACTCCCATTAACCCCTGACTATACCGGGGATACGCTTATCACAATGCCTTTCTGGTCTGTGCTGAAGCAGGGCATTCTGGCAGCCAAGTGGCTTGACCTTTATTAGTGAGCCTGGTTACCCCCTCTCGGAACCACAGACTTAGAAATCGCCAGCTCATATACAGTGCATAAAATATATTTATATATATACCCTTATACACCATTTTAATAAAAAAATATCACAAAATTCTTCTAAGTCCCTCGGGAAGAGTGAAAGACGCGCACGTTCATTTTCAGAGCTCCTAGACCTTCCTACAAGAAGTTAGCCAAAAAGTAGCTTCGAAAAACGCTTAGGTAAAGTTTCAGAGTTGCTTCTAATGTACCAAAGCTGGACTTAGACATAATTTCACTCTCACAACATTATGGCTGGTTGGAGACAGTCCGAACCACAAGTACCGGGTCCATGGTTCTGGGCGTATACTGGGGGGACGGGGACGACTCCCATTAACCCCTGACTATACCGGGGATACGCTTATCACAATGCCTTTCTGGTCTGTGCTGAAGCAGGGCATTCTGGCAGCCAAGTGGCTTGACCTTTATTAGTGAGCCTGGTTACCCCCTCTCGGAACCACAGACTTAGAAATCGCCAGCTCATATACAGTGCATAAAATATATTTATATATATATACCCTTATACACCATTTTAATAAAAAATATCACAAATATCTTCTAAGTCCCTCGGGAAGAGTGAAAGACGCGCACGTTCATTTTCAGAGGTCCTAGACCTTCCTATACGAAGTTAGCCAAAAAGTAGCTTCGAAAAACGCTTAGGTTAAGTTTCAGAGTTGCTTCTAATGTACCAAAGCTGGACTTAGACATAATTTCACTCTCACAACATTATGGCTGGTTGGAGACAGTCCGAACCACAAGTACCAGGTCCATGGTTCTGGGCGTATACTGGGGACGGGGACGACTCCCATTAACCCCTGACTATACCGGGGATACGCTTATCACAATGCCTTTCTGGTCTGTGCTGAAGCAGGGCATTCTGGCAGCCAAGTGGCTTGACCTTTATTAGTGAGCCTGGTTACCCCCTCTCGGAACCACAGACTTAGAAATCGCCAGCTCATATACAGTGCATAAAATATATTTATATATATACCCTTATACACCATTTTAATAAAAAAATATCACAAAATTCTTCTAAGTCCCTCGGGAAGAGTGAAAGACGCGCACGTTCATTTTCAGAGCTCCTAGACCTTCCTACAAGAAGTTAGCCAAAAAGTAGCTTCGAAAAACGCTTAGGTAAAGTTTCAGAGTTGCTTCTAATGTACCAAAGCTGGACTTAGACATAATTTCACTCTCACAACATTATGGCTGGTTGGAGACAGTCCGAACCACAAGTACCGGGTCCATGGTTCTGGGCGTATACTGGGGGGACGGGGACGACTCCCATTAACCCCTGACTATACCGGGGATACGCTTATCACAATGCCTTTCTGGTCTGTGCTGAAGCAGGGCATTCTGGCAGCCAAGTGGCTTGACCTTAATTAGTGAGCCTGGTTACCCCCTCTCGGAACCACAGACTTAGAAATCGCCAGCTCATATACAGTGCATAAAATATATTTATATATATACCCTTATACACCATTTTAATAAAAAATATCACAAAATTCTTCTAAGTCCCTCGGGAAGAGTGAAAGACGCGCACGTTCATTTTCAGAGCTCCTAGACCTTCCTATACGAAGTTAGCCAAAAAGTAGCTTCGAAAAACGCTTAGGTTAAGTTTCAGAGTTGCTTCTAATGTACCAAAGCTGGACTTAGACATAATTTCACTCTCACAACATTATGGCTGGTTGGAGACAGTCCGAACCACAAGTACCGGGTCCATGGTTCTGGGCGTATACTGGGGGGACGGGGACGACTCCCATTAACCCCTGACTATACCGGGGATACGCTTATCACAATGCCTTTCTGGTCTGTGCTGAAGCAGGGCATTCTGGCAGCCAAGTGGCTTGACCTTTATTAGTGAGCCTGGTTACCCCCTCTCGGAACCACAGACTTAGAAATCGCCAGCTCATATACAGTGCATAAAATATATTTATATATATACCCTTATACACCATTTTAATAAAAAATATCACAAAATTCTTCTAAGTCCCTCGGGAAGAGTGAAAGACGCGCACGTTCATTTTCAGAGCTCCTAGACCTTCCTACAAGAAGTTAGCCAAAAAGTAGCTTCGAAAAACGCTTAGGTTAAGTTTCAGAGTTGCTTCTAATGTACCAAAGCTGGACTTAGAAATAATTTCACTCTCACAACATTATGGCTGGTTGGAGACAGTCCGAACCACAAGTACCGGGTCCATGGTTCTGGCCGTATACTGGGGGGACGGGGACGACTCCCATTAACCCCTGACTATACCGGGGATACGCTTATCACAATGCCTTTCTGGTCTGTGCTGAAGCAGGGCATTCTGGCAGCCAAGTGGCTTGACCTTTATTAGTGAGCCTGGTTACCCCCTCTCGGAACCACAGACTTAGAATTTGCCAGCTCATATACAGTGCATAAAATATATTTATATATATATACTTATACACCATTTTAATGAAAAATATCACAAAATTCTTCTAAGTCCCTCGGGAAGAGTGAAAGACGCGCACGTTCATTTTCAGAGCTCCTAGACCTTCCTATAAGAAGTTAGCCAAAAAGTAGCTTCGAAAAACGCTTAGGTTAAGTTTCAGAGTTGCTTCTAATGTACCAAAGCTGGACTTAGACATAATTTCACTCTCACAACATTATGGCTGGTTGGAGACAGTCCGAACCACAAGTACCGGGTCCATGGTTCTGGCCGTATACTGGGGGGACGGGGACGACTCCCATTAACCCCTGACTATACCGGGGATACGCTTATCACAATGCCTTTCTGGTCTGTGCTGAAGCAGGGCATTCTGGCAGCCAAGTGGCTTGACCTTAATTAGTGAGCCTGGTTACCCCCTCTCGGAACCACACACTTAGAAATCGCCAGCTCATATACAGTGCATAAAATATATTTATATATATACCCTTATAAACCATTTTAATAAAAAAATATAACAAAATTCTTCTAAGTCCCTCGGGAAGAGTGAAAGACGCGCACGTTCATTTTCAGAGCTCCTAGACCTTCCTATAAGAAGTTAGCCAAAAAGTAGCTTCGAAAAACGCTTAGGTTAAGTTTCAGAGTTGCTTCTAATGTTCCAAAGCTGGACATAGACATAATTTCACTCTCACAACATTATGGCTGGTTGGAGACAGTCCGAACCACAAGTACCTTGTCCATGGTTCTGGGCGTATACTGGGGGGACGGGGACGACTCCCATTAACCCCTGACTATACCGGGGATACGCTTATCACAATGCCTTTCTGGTCTGTGCTGAAGGAGGGCATTCTGGCAGCCAAGTGGCTTGACCTTTATTAGTGAGACTGGTTACCCCCTCTCGGAACCACAGACTAAGAAATCGCCAGCTCACATACAGTGCATAAAATATATTTATATATATACCCTTATACACCATTTTAATAAAAAATATCACAAAATTCTTCTAAGTCCCTCGGGAAGAGTGAAAGACGCGCACGTTCATTTTCAGAGCTCCTAAACCTTCCTATCAGAAGTTAGCCAAAAAGTAGCTTCGAAAAACGCTTAGATTAAGTTTCAGAGTTGCTTCTAATGTACCAAAGCTGGACTTAGACATAATTTCACTCTCACAACATTATGGCTGGTTGGAGACAGTCCGAACCACAAGTACCGGGTCCATGGTTCTGGCCGTATACTGGGGGGACGGGGACGACTCCCATTAACCCCTGACTATACCGGGGATACGCTTATCACAATGCCTTTCTGGTCTGTGCTGAAGCAGGGCATTCTGGCAGCCAAGTGGCTTGACCTTTATTAGTGAGCCTGGTTACCCCCTCTCGGAACCACAGACTTAGAAATCGCCAGCTCATATACAGTGCATAAAATATATTTATATATATATACCCTTATACACCATTTTAATAAAAAATATCACAAAATTCTTCTAAGTCCCTCGGGAAGAGTGAAAGACGCGCACGTTCATTTTCAGAGCTCCTAGACCTTCCTATACGAAGTTAGCCAAAAAGTAGCTTCGAAAAACGCTTAGGTTAAGTTTCAGAGTTGCTTCTAATGTACCAAAGCTGGACTTAGACATAATTTCACTCTCACAACATTATGGCTGGTTGGAGACAGTCCGAACCACAAGTACCGGGTCCATGGTTCTGGGCGTATACTGGGGACGGGGACGACTCCCATTAACCCCTGACTATACCGGGGATATGCTTATCACAATGCCTTTCTGGTCTGTGCTGAAGCAGGGCATTCTGGCAGCCAAGTGGCTTGACCTTTATTAGTGAGCCTGGTTACCCCCTCTCGGAACCACAGACTTAGAAATCGCCAGCTCATATACAGTGCATAAAATATATTTATATATATACCCTTATACACCATTTTAATAAAAAATATCACAAAATTCTTCTAAGTCTCTCGGGAAGAGTGAAAGACGCGCACGTTCATTTTCAGAGCTCCTAGACCTTCCTATACGAAGTTAGCCAAAAAGTAGCTTCGAAAAACGCTTAGGTTAAGTTTCAGAGTTGCTTCTAATGTACCAAAGCTGGACTTAGACATAATTTCACTCTCACAACATTATGGCTGGTTGGAGACAGTCCGAACCACAAGTACCAGGTCCATGGTTCTGGGCGTATACTGGGGACGGGGACGACTCCCATTAACCCCTGACTATACCGGGGATACGCTTATCACAATGCCTTTCTGGTCTGTGCTGAAGCAGGGCATTCTGGCAGCCAAGTGGCTTGACCTTTATTAGTGAGCCTGGTTACCCCCTCTCGGAACCACAGACTTAGAAATCGCCAGCTCATATACAGTGCATAAAATATATTTATATATATACCCAGTGCTCGACAAACCCGGTCGCCCACTCGCCAGGTGCGAACGGAAATTGGCCCGTGGCCAGCTACTTTCCCCCCCTGCTCTGCGCAAATTTTAAAAAAATTAAAAAAAAAAATAACAAAAAAAATATCCTCCTGGCTGATTGGCCAATTGGTCGTGACGCGGAATGGAGCCCTTCTCTGCAGGGGTAATGGCTTCTCCTCGCGCGCGCGGTCCGTCTCCGTCTCCTGCCCGCGCTTCCCTCCTCATCCCCTCCAGTCTCCGCTCCTGTCGGGCAAGAGATGACAGCAGGGGATTTCTCCCCCCATCTCCCCCCCCCCTGCCCCGCTTGCCCTCCGGTTCTGCTCCTGTCCCTGTGGCTGCTCGCGCGGGGCAGGAGATGACAGTGGGCGATGTTCCCCCATCCCGGTTGCCCTACGGTCCCCGCTTTCCCCCAGTGGCTGCTCCCGATGCCAGCAGGGGTGTTCCCCTCGGTCCCCGTGGCTGTCTCCGCTTCCCCACCCCCCCACAAATTTAAAAAAATAAATAAATAACAAAACAAAATATCTTCCTGGCTGATTGGCCGTGACGCGGTCGTGACGCGGAATGGAGCCCTTCTCTGCAGGGGTAAGTAATGGCTGCTCCTCGCGTGCGCGGTCCCTGTCTCCTGCTCGCGCTTCCCTTCTCATCCCCTCAGTCTCCGCTCCTGTCCCCGTGGCTGTTCGCGCGGGGCAGGAGATGACGGCAGGGGATTTCCCCCCCACCCACTCCCCGGTCCCGCTTGCCCTCCGGTTCCGCTCCTGTCCCCGTGGCTGCTCGCGTGGGGCAGGAGATGACAGCGGGGAATGTTCCCCCCCCCCAAACCTGCTTCCCCTTTGGTCTCCGCTCCTGTCCCCGTGGCTGCTCGCGCGAGGCAGGGGATTTCCCCCCCCGTCCCGCTTGCCCTCCGGTTCCACAGAGTGTGAATGTATGAGAGAGAGTGGTGTGTGTGTGTGTGTGTGTGTGTGTGTGTGTGTGTGTGTGTGTGTGTGTGTGTGTGTGTGTGTGTGTGTGTGTGTGTGTGTGTGTGAACGTGTAGGACACCAAAGGTACCCCCCACCCCACCCAGTCAGTCATCCCCCCACCCAGTCAGTCATCCCCCCACCCCACCCAGTCAGTCATCCCCCCATCCCACCCAGTCATCCCCCCATCCCACCCAGTCAGTCATCCCCCCACCCCACCCAGTCAGTCATACTCCCCCCCACCCAGTCAGTCATACTCCCCCCCACCCAGTCAGTCATACCCCCCCAGTCAGTCATACCCCCCCACCCAGTAAGCATACCCCCCCCACCCAGTCAGTCATACCCCCCCAGTCAGTCATACCCCCCCACCCAGTAAGTCATACCCCCCCACCCAGTCAGTCATACCCCCTCAGTCAGTCATACCCCCCACCCAGTCAGTCATACCCCCCACCCAGTCAGTCATACCCCCCCACCCAGTCAGTCATACCCCCCCACCCAGTCAGTCATAACCCCCCCCACCCAGTCAGTCATACCCCCCACCCAGTCATACACCCCCACCCAGTCAATCATACCCCCCCCCACCAAGTCAAACATACCCCCCCACCCAGTCAGTCATAACCCCCCCCACCCAGTCAGTCATAACCCCCCCCACCCAGTCAGTCATACCCCCCACCCAGTCATACCCCCCCACCCAGTCAGTCAGTCATACCCCCCCACCCAGTCAGTCACCCCCCACCCAGTCAGTCATCCCACCCCCCTGCCCAGTCACCCCACCCAGTCAGACAGTCAGTAATCCCCACCCAGTCAGTCAGTAATCCCCACCCAATCACCCACCCAGTCACCCCACCCAATCACCCACCCAGTCACCCCATCACCCCACCCAGTCACCCCATCACCCCACCCAGTCACCCCATCACCCCACCCAGTCTCCCATCACCCCACCCAGTCACCCCATCCCCCCACAGTCACCCTCTCTCCGTCTCTCACCCTCTCTCTCTCCCTCTGTCTCTCCCTCTCTCTCTCCCTCTCACCCTCTCTCTCACCCTCTCTCCATCTCTCTCTCACCCTCTCTCGGTCTCTCTCTCACCCTCTCTCCGTCCTCTCTCACCCTCTCTCCGTCTCTCTCTCACCCTCTCTCCGTCTCTCTCTCACCCTCTCTCCGTCTCTCTCTCACCCTCTCTCCGTCTCTCTCTCACCCTCTCTCCGTCTCTCTCTCCGTCTCTCTCTCACCCTCTCTCCGTCTCTCTCTCCGTCTCTCTCTCACCCTCTCTCCGTCTCTCTCTGACCCTCTCTCTCTCTCTCTCTGTCTCACCCTCTCTCTGTCTCACCCTCTCTCTGTCTCACCCTCTCTCTGTCTCACCCTCTCTCTGTCTCAAAATCTGGATCTGGATATTTTATTTACCCTGTATATCTTAACTGCCCTATACTACACCGAAATAACCTATACTGCTTTCTTCCAGATCTGACTCAAGCTTCACACAGAAGACATTGGAATCCCCCGTAACCCAGAAGACAGGTAGGGAACACATCCCCTCCAATGTATAACATTGTGGGAATGAGGTACCTGGACATTGAGGGTCTGCGGATCAGGTAAGATCCCAGGTGGGATTGCTGCTTTAAACATTCTGAAGCGGGGGCATCCAGGCACTAGTTAAGGGGTGCAGGAAACTAGTCATTCACATCTGGCTTTTTTTTCTAGATTCGACATTTATACACACACATACACACACACAAAACAAGGACTAATTGTAGTATAATGTAATACAATAAATAAACTTATGTCAAAAACGAATGTTCTTACTAGAAATTTATTAAATTTATTTCATTTATGGTTTTTTTTAAATGCGGGGCTGGGGGCGGGATTAGAGGCGGGGTTGGGGGCGGGACTAGAGGCGGGACTAGGTGGCGAGTAGATTTTTTGGTTCGGCGAGTAGATTTTTGGGTGATTTGTCAAGCACTGTATATACCCTTATACACCATTTTAATAAAAAAATATCACAAAATTCTTCTAAGTCCCTCGGGAAGAGTGAAAGACGCGCACGTTCATTTTCAGAGCTCCTAGACCTTCCTACAAGAAGTTAGCCAAAAAGTAGCTTCGAAAAACGCTTAGGTAAAGTTTCAGAGTTGCTTCTAATGTACCAAAGCTGGACTTAGACATAATTTCACTCTCACAACATTATGGCTGGTTGGAGACAGTCCGAACCACAAGTACCGGGTCCATGGTTCTGGGCGTATACTGGGGGGACGGGGACGACTCCCATTAACCCCTGACTATACCGGGGATACGCTTATCACAATGCCTTTCTGGTCTGTGCTGAAGCAGGGCATTCTGGCAGCCAAGTGGCTTGACCTTTATTAGTGAGCCTGGTTACCCCCTCTCGGAACCACAGACTTAGAAATCGCCAGCTCATATACAGTGCATAAAATATATTTATATATATATACCCTTATACACCATTTTAATAAAAAATATCACAAATATCTTCTAAGTCCCTCGGGAAGAGTGAAAGACGCGCACGTTCATTTTCAGAGGTCCTAGACCTTCCTATACGAAGTTAGCCAAAAAGTAGCTTCGAAAAACGCTTAGGTTAAGTTTCAGAGTTGCTTCTAATGTACCAAAGCTGGACTTAGACATAATTTCACTCTCACAACATTATGGCTGGTTGGAGACAGTCCGAACCACAAGTACCAGGTCCATGGTTCTGGGCGTATACTGGGGACGGGGACGACTCCCATTAACCCCTGACTATACCGGGGATACGCTTATCACAATGCCTTTCTGGTCTGTGCTGAAGCAGGGCATTCTGGCAGCCAAGTGGCTTGACCTTAATTAGTGAGCCTGGTTACCCCCTCTCGGAACCACAGACTTAGAAATCGCCAGCTCATATACAGTGCATAAAATATATTTATATATATACCCTTATACACCATTTTAATAAAAAATATCACAAAATTCTTCTAAGTCCCTCGGGAAGAGTGAAAGACGCGCACGTTCATTTTCAGAGCTCCTAGACCTTCCTATACGAAGTTAGCCAAAAAGTAGCTTCGAAAAACGCTTAGGTTAAGTTTCAGAGTTGCTTCTAATGTACCAAAGCTGGACTTAGACATAATTTCACTCTCACAACATTATGGCTGGTTGGAGACAGTCCGAACCACAAGTACCGGGTCCATGGTTCTGGGCGTATACTGGGGGGACGGGGACGACTCCCATTAACCCCTGACTATACCGGGGATACGCTTATCACAATGCCTTTCTGGTCTGTGCTGAAGCAGGGCATTCTGGCAGCCAAGTGGCTTGACCTTTATTAGTGAGCCTGGTTACCCCCTCTCGGAACCACAGACTTAGAAATCGCCAGCTCATATACAGTGCATAAAATATATTTATATATATACCCTTATACACCATTTTAATAAAAAATATCACAAAATTCTTCTAAGTCCCTCGGGAAGAGTGAAAGACGCGCACGTTCATTTTCAGAGCTCCTAGACCTTCCTACAAGAAGTTAGCCAAAAAGTAGCTTCGAAAAACGCTTAGGTTAAGTTTCAGAGTTGCTTCTAATGTACCAAAGCTGGACTTAGACATAATTTCACTCTCACAACATTATGGCTGGTTGGAGACAGTCCGAACCACAAGTACCGGGTCCATGGTTCTGGCCGTATACTGGGGGGACGGGGACGACTCCCATTAACCCCTGACTATACCGGGGATACGCTTATCACAATGCCTTTCTGGTCTGTGCTGAAGCAGGGCATTCTGGCAGCCACGTGGCTTGACCTTAATTAGTGAGCCTGGTTACCCCCTCTCGGAACCACAGACTTAGAAATCGCCAGCTCATATACAGTGCATAAAATATATTTATATATATACCCTTATACACCATTTTAATAAAAAATATCACAAAATTCTTCTAAGTCCCTCGGGAAGAGTGAAAGACGCGCACGTTCATTTTCAGAGCTCCTAGACCTTCCTATAAGAAGTTAGCCAAAAAGTAGCTTCGAAAAACGCTTAGGTTAAGTTTCAGAGTTGCTTCTAATGTACCAAAGCTGGACTTAGACATAATTTCACTCTCACAACATTATGGCTGGTTGGAGACAGTCCGAACCACAAGTACCGGGTCCATGGTTCTGGGCGTATACTGGGGGGACGGGGACGACTCCCATTAACCCCTGACTATACCGGGGATACGCTTATCACAATGCCTTTCTGGTCTGTGCTGAAGCAGGGCATTCTGGCAGCCAAGTGGCTTGACCTTTATTAGTGAGCCTGGTTACCCCCTCTCGGAACCACAGACTTAGAAATCGCCAGCTCATATACAGTGCATAAAATATATTTATATATATATACCCTTATACACCATTTTAATAAAAAATATCACAAAATTCTTCTAAGTCCCTCGGGAAGAGTGAAAGACGCGCACGTTCATTTTCAGAGCTCCTAGACCTTCCTATACGAAGTTAGCCAAAAAGTAGCTTCGAAAAACGCTTAGGTTAAGTTTCAGAGTTGCTTCTAATGTACCAAAGCTGGACTTAGACATAATTTCACTCTCACAACATTATGGCTGGTTGGAGACAGTCCGAACCACAAGTACCGGGTCCATGGTTCTGGGCGTATACTGGGGACGGGGACGACTCCCATTAACCCCTGACTATACCGGGGATATGCTTATCACAATGCCTTTCTGGTCTGTGCTGAAGCAGGGCATTCTGGCAGCCAAGTGGCTTGACCTTTATTAGTGAGCCTGGTTACCCCCTCTCGGAACCACAGACTTAGAAATCGCCAGCTCATATACAGTGCATAAAATATATTTATATATATACCCTTATACACCATTTTAATAAAAAATATCACAAAATTCTTCTAAGTCCCTCGGGAAGAGTGAAAGACGCGCACGTTCATTTTCAGAGCTCCTAGACCTTCCTATACGAAGTTAGCCAAAAAGTAGCTTCGAAAAATGCTTAGGTTAAGTTTCAGAGTTGCTTCTAATGTACCAAAGCTGGACTTAGACATAATTTCACTCTCACAACATTATGGCTGGTTGGAGACAGTCCGAACCACAAGTACCGGGTCCATGGTTCTGGGCGTATACTGGGGACGGGGACGACTCCCATTAACCCCTGACTATACCGGGGATATGCTTATCACAATGCCTTTCTGGTCTGTGCTGAAGCAGGGCATTCTGGCAGCCAAGTGGCTTGACCTTTATTAGTGAGCCTGGTTACCCCCTCTCGGAACCACAGACTTAGAAATCGCCAGCTCATATACAGTGCATAAAATATATTTATATATATACCCTTATACACCATTTTAATAAAAAAATATCACAAAATTCTTCTAAGTCCCTCGGGAAGAGTGAAAGACGCGCACGTTCATTTTCAGAGCTCCTAGACCTTCCTACAAGAAGTTAGCCAAAAAGTAGCTTCGAAAAACGCTTAGGTAAAGTTTCAGAGTTGCTTCTAATGTACCAAAGCTGGACTTAGACACAATTTCACTCTCACAACATTATGGCTGGTTGGAGACAGTCCGAACCACAAGTACCGGGTCCATGGTTCTGGGCGTATACTGGGGGGACGGGGACGACTCCCATTAACCCCTGACTATACCGGGGATACGCTTATCACAATGCCTTTCTGGTCTGTGCTGAAGCAGGGCATTCTGGCAGCCAAGTGGCTTGACCTTAATTAGTGAGCCTGGTTACCCCCTCTCGGAACCACAGACTTAGAAATCGCCAGCTCATATACAGTGCATAAAATATATTTATATATATACCCTTATACACCATTTTAATAAAAAATATCACAAAATTCTTCTAAGTCCCTCGGGAAGAGTGAAAGACGCGCACGTTCATTTTCAGAGCTCCTAGACCTTCCTATACGAAGTTAGCCAAAAAGTAGCTTCGAAAAACGCTTAGGTTAAGTTTCAGAGTTGCTTCTAATGTACCAAAGCTGGACTTAGACATAATTTCACTCTCACAACATTATGGCTGGTTGGAGACAGTCCGAACCACAAGTACCGGGTCCATGGTTCTGGGCGTATACTGGGGGGACGGGGACGACTCCCATTAACCCCTGACTATACCGGGGATACGCTTATCACAATGCCTTTCTGGTCTGTGCTGAAGCAGGGCATTCTGGCAGCCAAGTGGCTTGACCTTTATTAGTGAGCCTGGTTACCCCCTCTCGGAACCACAGACTTAGAAATCGCCAGCTCATATACAGTGCATAAAATATATTTATATATATACCCTTATACACCATTTTAATAAAAAATATCACACAATTCTTCTAAGTCCCTCGGGAAGAGTGAAAGACGCGCACGTTCATTTTCAGAGCTCCTAGACCTTCCTACAAGAAGTTAGCCAAAAAGTAGCTTCGAAAAACGCTTAGGTTAAGTTTCAGAGTTGCTTCTAATGTACCAAAGCTGGACTTAGACATAATTTCACTCTCACAACATTATGGCTGGTTGGAGACAGTCCGAACCACAAGTACCGGGTCCATGGTTCTGGGCGTATACTGGGGGGACGGGGACGACTCCCATTAACCCCTGACTATACCGGGGATACGCTTATCACAATGCCTTTCTGGTCTGTGCTGAAGCAGGGCATTCTGGCAGCCAAGTGGCTTGACCTTTATGAGTGAGCCTGGTTACCCCCTCTCGGAACCACAGACTTAGAAATCGCCAGCTCATATACAGTGCATAAAATATATTTATATATATACCCTTATACACCATTTTAATAAAAAAATATCACAAAATTCTTCTAAGTCCCTCGGGAAGAGTGAAAGACGCGCACGTTCATTTTCAGAGCTCCTAGACCTTCCTACAAGAAGTTAGCCAAAAAGTAGCTTCGAAAAACGCTTAGGTAAAGTTTCAGAGTTGCTTCTAATGTACCAAAGCTGGACTTAGACATAATTTCACTCTCACAACATTATGGCTGGTTGGAGACAGTCCGAACCACAAGTACCGGGTCCATGGTTCTGGGCGTATACTGGGGGGACGGGGACGACTCCCATTAACCCCTGACTATACCGGGGATACGCTTATCACAATGCCTTTCTGGTCTGTGCTGAAGCAGGGCATTCTGGCAGCCAAGTGGCTTGACCTTAATTAGTGAGCCTGGTTACCCCCTCTCGGAACCACAGACTTAGAAATCGCCAGCTCATATACAGTGCATAAAATATATTTATATATATACCCTTATACACCATTTTAATAAAAAATATCACAAAATTCTTCTAAGTCCCTCGGGAAGAGTGAAAGACGCGCACGTTCATTTTCAGAGCTCCTAGACCTTCCTATACGAAGTTAGCCAAAAAGTAGCTTCGAAAAACGCTTAGGTTAAGTTTCAGAGTTGCTTCTAATGTACCAAAGCTGGACTTAGACATAATTTCACTCTCACAACATTATGGCTGGTTGGAGACAGTCCGAACCACAAGTACCGGGTCCATGGTTCTGGGCGTATACTGGGGGGACGGGGACGACTCCCATTAACCCCTGACTATACCGGGGATACGCTTATCACAATGCCTTTCTGGTCTGTGCTGAAGCAGGGCATTCTGGCAGCCAAGTGGCTTGACCTTTATTAGTGAGCCTGGTTACCCCCTCTCGGAACCACAGACTTAGAAATCGCCAGCTCATATACAGTGCATAAAATATATTTATATATATACCCTTATACACCATTTTAATAAAAAATATCACAAAATTCTTCTAAGTCCCTCGGGAAGAGTGAAAGACGCGCACGTTCATTTTCAGAGCTCCTAGACCTTCCTACAAGAAGTTAGCCAAAAAGTAGCTTCGAAAAACGCTTAGGTTAAGTTTCAGAGTTGCTTCTAATGTACCAAAGCTGGACTTAGACATAATTTCACTCTCACAACATTATGGCTGGTTGGAGACAGTCCGAACCACAAGTACCGGGTCCATGGTTCTGGCCGTATACTGGGGGGACGGGGACGACTCCCATTAACCCCTGACTATACCGGGGATACGCTTATCACAATGCCTTTCTGGTCTGTGCTGAAGCAGGGCATTCTGGCAGCCACGTGGCTTGACCTTAATTAGTGAGCCTGGTTACCCCCTCTCGGAACCACAGACTTAGAAATCGCCAGCTCATATACAGTGCATAAAATATATTTATATATATACCCTTATACACCATTTTAATAAAAAATATCACAAAATTCTTCTAAGTCCCTCGGGAAGAGTGAAAGACGCGCACGTTCATTTTCAGAGCTCCTAGACCTTCCTATAAGAAGTTAGCCAAAAAGTAGCTTCGAAAAACGCTTAGGTTAAGTTTCAGAGTTGCTTCTAATGTACCAAAGCTGGACTTAGACATAATTTCACTCTCACAACATTATGGCTGGTTGGAGACAGTCCGAACCACAAGTACCGGGTCCATGGTTCTGGGCGTATACTGGGGGGACGGGGACGACTCCCATTAACCCCTGACTATACCGGGGATACGCTTATCACAATGCCTTTCTGGTCTGTGCTGAAGCAGGGCATTCTGGCAGCCAAGTGGCTTGACCTTAATTAGTGAGCCTGGTTACCCCCTCTCGGAACCACACACTTAGAAATCGCCAGCTCATATACAGTGCATAAAATATATTTTTATATATACCCTTATACACCATTTTAATAAAAAAATATCACAAAATTCTTCTAAGTCCCTCGGGAAGAGTGAAAGACGCGCACGTTCATTTTCAGAGCTCCTAGACCTTCCTATAAGAAGTTAGCCAAAAAGTAGCTTCGAAAAACGCTTAGATTAAGTTTCAGAGTTGCTTCTAATGTACCAAAGCTGGACTTAGACATAATTTCACTCTCACAACATTATGGCTGGTTGGAGACAGTCCGAACCACAAGTACCGGGTCCATGGTTCTGGCCGTATACTGGGGGGACGGGGACGACTCCCATTAACCCCTGACTATACCGGGGATACGCTTATCACAATGCCTTTCTGGTCTGTGCTGAAGCAGGGCATTCTGGCAGCCAAGTGGCTTGACCTTTATTAGTGAGCCTGGTTACCCCCTCTCGGAACCACAGACTTAGAAATCGCCAGCTCATATACAGTGCATAAAATATATTTATATATATATACCCTTATACACCATTTTAATAAAAAATATCACAAAATTCTTCTAAGTCCCTCGGGAAGAGTGAAAGACGCGCACGTTCATTTTCAGAGCTCCTAGACCTTCCTATACGAAGTTAGCCAAAAAGTAGCTTCGAAAAACGCTTAGGTTAAGTTTCAGAGTTGCTTCTAATGTACCAAAGCTGGACTTAGACATAATTTCACTCTCACAACATTATGGCTGGTTGGAGACAGTCCGAACCACAAGTACCGGGTCCATGGTTCTGGGCGTATACTGGGGACGGGGACGACTCCCATTAACCCCTGACTATACCGGGGATATGCTTATCACAATGCCTTTCTGGTCTGTGCTGAAGCAGGGCATTCTGGCAGCCAAGTGGCTTGACCTTTATTAGTGAGCCTGGTTACCCCCTCTCGGAACCACAGACTTAGAAATCGCCAGCTCATATACAGTGCATAAAATATATTTATATATATACCCTTATACACCATTTTAATAAAAAATATCACAAAATTCTTCTAAGTCCCTCGGGAAGAGTGAAAGACGCGCACGTTCATTTTCAGAGCTCCTAGACCTTCCTATACGAAGTTAGCCAAAAAGTAGCTTCGAAAAATGCTTAGGTTAAGTTTCAGAGTTGCTTCTAATGTACCAAAGCTGGACTTAGACATAATTTCACTCTCACAACATTATGGCTGGTTGGAGACAGTCCGAACCACAAGTACCGGGTCCATGGTTCTGGGCGTATACTGGGGACGGGGACGACTCCCATTAACCCCTGACTATACCGGGGATATGCTTATCACAATGCCTTTCTGGTCTGTGCTGAAGCAGGGCATTCTGGCAGCCAAGTGGCTTGACCTTTATTAGTGAGCCTGGTTACCCCCTCTCGGAACCACAGACTTAGAAATCGCCAGCTCATATACAGTGCATAAAATATATTTATATATATACCCTTATACACCAATTTAATAAAAAAATATCACAAAATTCTTCTAAGTCCCTCGGGAAGAGTGAAAGACGCGCACGTTCATTTTCAGAGCTCCTAGACCTTCCTACAAGAAGTTAGCCAAAAAGTAGCTTCGAAAAACGCTTAGGTAAAGTTTCAGAGTTGCTTCTAATGTACCAAAGCTGGACTTAGACATAATTTCACTCTCACAACATTATGGCTGGTTGGAGACAGTCCGAACCACAAGTACCGGGTCCATGGTTCTGGGCGTATACTGGGGGGACGGGGACGACTCCCATTAACCCCTGACTATACCGGGGATACGCTTATCACAATGCCTTTCTGGTCTGTGCTGAAGCAGGGCATTCTGGCAGCCAAGTGGCTTGACCTTAATTAGTGAGCCTGGTTACCCCCTCTCGGAACCACAGACTTAGAAATCGCCAGCTCATATACAGTGCATAAAATATATTTATATATATACCCTTATACACCATTTTAATAAAAAATATCACAAAATTCTTCTAAGTCCCTCGGGAAGAGTGAAAGACGCGCACGTTCATTTTCAGAGCTCCTAGACCTTCCTATACGAAGTTAGCCAAAAAGTAGCTTCGAAAAACGCTTAGGTTAAGTTTCAGAGTTGCTTCTAATGTACCAAAGCTGGACTTAGACATAATTTCACTCTCACAACATTATGGCTGGTTGGAGACAGTCCGAACCACAAGTACCGGGTCCATGGTTCTGGGCGTATACTGGGGGGACGGGGACGACTCCCATTAACCCCTGACTATACCGGGGATACGCTTATCACAATGCCTTTCTGGTCTGTGCTGAAGCAGGGCATTCTGGCAGCCAAGTGGCTTGACCTTTATTAGTGAGCCTGGTTACCCCCTCTCGGAACCACAGACTTAGAAATCGCCAGCTCATATACAGTGCATAAAATATATTTATATATATACCCTTATACACCATTTTAATAAAAAATATCACACAATTCTTCTAAGTCCCTCGGGAAGAGTGAAAGACGCGCACGTTCATTTTCAGAGCTCCTAGACCTTCCTACAAGAAGTTAGCCAAAAAGTAGCTTCGAAAAACGCTTAGGTTAAGTTTCAGAGTTGCTTCTAATGTACCAAAGCTGGACTTAGACATAATTTCACTCTCACAACATTATGGCTGGTTGGAGACAGTCCGAACCACAAGTACCGGGTCCATGGTTCTGGCCGTATACTGGGGGGACGGGGACGACTCCCATTAACCCCTGACTATACCGGGGATACGCTTATCACAATGCCTTTCTGGTCTGTGCTGAAGCAGGGCATTCTGGCAGCCAAGTGGCTTGACCTTTATTAGTGAGCCTGGTTACCCCCTCTCGGAACCACAGACTTAGAATTTGCCAGCTCATATACAGTGCATAAAATATATTTATATATATATACTTATACACCATTTTAATGAAAAATATCACAAAATTCTTCTAAGTCCCTCGGGAAGAGTGAAAGACGCGCACGTTCATTTTCAGAGCTCCTAGACCTTCCTATAAGAAGTTAGCCAAAAAGTAGCTTCGAAAAACGCTTAGGTTAAGTTTCAGAGTTGCTTCTAATGTACCAAAGCTGGACTTAGACATAATTTCACTCTCACAACATTATGGCTGGTTGGAGACAGTCCGAACCACAAGTACCGGGTCCATGGTTCTGGGCGTATACTGGGGGGACGGGGACGACTCCCATTAACCCCTGACTATACCGGGGATACGCTTATCACAATGCCTTTCTGGTCTGTGCTGAAGCAGGGCATTCTGGCAGCCACGTGGCTTGACCTTAATTAGTGAGCCTGGTTACCCCCTCTCGGAACCACAGACTTAGAAATCGCCAGCTCATATACAGTGCATAAAATATATTTATATATATACCCTTATACACCATTTTAATAAAAAATATCACAAAATTCTTCTAAGTCCCTCGGGAAGAGTGAAAGACGCGCACGTTCATTTTCAGAGCTCCTAGACCTTCCTATAAGAAGTTAGCCAAAAAGTAGCTTCGAAAAACGCTTAGGTTAAGTTTCAGAGTTGCTTCTAATGTACCAAAGCTGGACTTAGACATAATTTCACTCTCACAACATTATGGCTGGTTGGAGACAGTCCGAACCACAAGTACCGGGTCCATGGTTCTGGGCGTATACTGGGGGGACGGGGACGACTCCCATTAACCCCTGATTATACCGGGGATACGCTTATCACAATGCCTTTCTGGTCTGTGCTGAAGCAGGGCATTCTGGCAGCCAAGTGGCTTGACCTTAATTAGTGAGCCTGGTTACCCCCTCTCGGAACCACACACTTAGAAATCGCCAGCTCATATACAGTGCATAAAATATATTTATATATATACCCTTATACACCATTTTAATAAAAAAATATCACAAAATTCTTCTAAGTCCCTCGGGAAGAGTGAAAGACGCGCACGTTCATTTTCAGAGCTCCTAGACCTTCCTATAAGAAGTTAGCCAAAAAGTAGCTTCGAAAAACGCTTAGGTTAAGTTTCAGAGTTGCTTCTAATGTACCAAAGCTGGACTTAGACATAATTTCACTCTCACAACATTATGGCTGGTTGGAGACAGTCCGAACCACAAGTACCGGGTCCATGGTTCTGGGCGTATACTGGGGGGACGGGGACGACTCCCATTAACCCCTGACTATACCGGGGATACGCTTATCACAATGCCTTTCTGGTCTGTGCTGAAGCAGGGCATTCTGGCAGCCAAGTGGCTTGACCTTTATTAGTGAGCCTGGTTACCCCCTCTCGGAACCACAGACTTAGAAATCGCCAGCTCATATACAGTGCATAAAATATATTTATATATATACCCTTATACACCATTTTAATAAAAAATATCACACAATTCTTCTAAGTCCCTCGGGAAGAGTGAAAGACGCGCACGTTCATTTTCAGAGCTCCTAGACCTTCCTACAAGAAGTTAGCCAAAAAGTAGCTTCGAAAAACGCTTAGGTTAAGTTTCAGAGTTGCTTCTAATGTACCAAAGCTGGACTTAGACATAATTTCACTCTCACAACATTATGGCTGGTTGGAGACAGTCCGAACCACAAGTACCGGGTCCATGGTTCTGGCCGTATACTGGGGGGACGGGGACGACTCCCATTAACCCCTGACTATACCGGGGATACGCTTATCACAATGCCTTTCTGGTCTGTGCTGAAGCAGGGCATTCTGGCAGCCAAGTGGCTTGACCTTTATTAGTGAGCCTGGTTACCCCCTCTCGGAACCACAGACTTAGAATTTGCCAGC
Source organism: Ascaphus truei (assembly GCF_040206685.1). Taxonomy (NCBI): domain Eukaryota; kingdom Metazoa; phylum Chordata; class Amphibia; order Anura; family Ascaphidae; genus Ascaphus; species Ascaphus truei. The sequence continues at coordinate 619,631 of NW_027456730.1, read as the reverse complement.
TCATATACAGTGCATAAAATATATTTATATATATATACTTATACACCATTTTAATGAAAAATATCACAAAATTCTTCTAAGTCCCTCGGGAAGAGTGAAAGACGCGCACGTTCATTTTCAGAGCTCCTAGACCTTCCTATAAGAAGTTAGCCAAAAAGTAGCTTCGAAAAACGCTTAGGTTAAGTTTCAGAGTTGCTTCTAATGTACCAAAGCTGGACTTAGACATAATTTCACTCTCACAACATTATGGCTGGTTGGAGACAGTCCGAACCACAAGTACCGGGTCCATGGTTCTGGGCGTATACTGGGGGGACGGGGACGACTCCCATTAACCCCTGACTATACCGGGGATACGCTTATCACAATGCCTTTCTGGTCTGTGCTGAAGCAGGGCATTCTGGCAGCCACGTGGCTTGACCTTAATTAGTGAGCCTGGTTACCCCCTCTCGGAACCACAGACTTAGAAATCGCCAGCTCATATACAGTGCATAAAATATATTTATATATATACCCTTATACACCATTTTAATAAAAAATATCACAAAATTCTTCTAAGTCCCTCGGGAAGAGTGAAAGACGCGCACGTTCATTTTCAGAGCTCCTAGACCTTCCTATAAGAAGTTAGCCAAAAAGTAGCTTCGAAAAACGCTTAGGTTAAGTTTCAGAGTTGCTTCTAATGTACCAAAGCTGGACTTAGACATAATTTCACTCTCACAACATTATGGCTGGTTGGAGACAGTCCGAACCACAAGTACCGGGTCCATGGTTCTGGGCGTATACTGGGGGGACGGGGACGACTCCCATTAACCCCTGACTATACCGGGGATACGCTTATCACAATGCCTTTCTGGTCTGTGCTGAAGCAGGGCATTCTGGCAGCCAAGTGGCTTGACCTTAATTAGTGAGCCTGGTTACCCCCTCTCGGAACCACACACTTAGAAATCGCCAGCTCATATACAGTGCATAAAATATATTTATATATATACCCTTATACACCATTTTAATAAAAAAATATCACAAAATTCTTCTAAGTCCCTCGGGAAGAGTGAAAGACGCGCACGTTCATTTTCAGAGCTCCTAGACCTTCCTATAAGAAGTTAGCCAAAAAGTAGCTTCGAAAAACGCTTAGGTTAAGTTTCAGAGTTGCTTCTAATGTTCCAAAGCTGGACATAGACATAATTTCACTCTCACAACATTATGGCTGGTTGGAGACAGTCCGAACCACAAGTACCTTGTCCATGGTTCTGGGCGTATACTGGGGGGACGGGGACGACTCCCATTAACCCCTGACTATACCGGGGATACGCTTATCACAATGCCTTTCTGGTCTGTGCTGAAGCAGGGCATTCTGGCAGCCAAGTGGCTTGACCTTTATTAGTGAGCCTGGTTACCCCCTCTCGGAACCACAGACTTAGAAATCGCCAGCTCATATACAGTGCATAAAATATATTTATATATATACCCTTATACACCATTTTAATAAAAAATATCACACAATTCTTCTAAGTCCCTCGGGAAGAGTGAAAGACGCGCACGTTCATTTTCAGAGCTCCTAGACCTTCCTACAAGAAGTTAGCCAAAAAGTAGCTTCGAAAAACGCTTAGGTTAAGTTTCAGAGTTGCTTCTAATGTACCAAAGCTGGACTTAGACATAATTTCACTCTCACAACATTATGGCTGGTTGGAGACAGTCCGAACCACAAGTACCGGGTCCATGGTTCTGGCCGTATACTGGGGGGACGGGGACGACTCCCATTAACCCCTGACTATACCGGGGATACGCTTATCACAATGCCTTTCTGGTCTGTGCTGAAGCAGGGCATTCTGGCAGCCAAGTGGCTTGACCTTTATTAGTGAGCCTGGTTACCCCCTCTCGGAACCACAGACTTAGAATTTGCCAGCTCATATACAGTGCATAAAATATATTTATATATATATACTTATACACCATTTTAATGAAAAATATCACAAAATTCTTCTAAGTCCCTCGGGAAGAGTGAAAGACGCGCACGTTCATTTTCAGAGCTCCTAGACCTTCCTATAAGAAGTTAGCCAAAAAGTAGCTTCGAAAAACGCTTAGGTTAAGTTTCAGAGTTGCTTCTAATGTACCAAAGCTGGACTTAGACATAATTTCACTCTCACAACATTATGGCTGGTTGGAGACAGTCCGAACCACAAGTACCGGGTCCATGGTTCTGGGCGTATACTGGGGGGACGGGGACGACTCCCATTAACCCCTGACTATAATGGGGATACGCTTATCACAATGCCTTTCTGGTCTGTGCTGAAGCAGGGCATTCTGGCAGCCACGTGGCTTGACCTTAATTAGTGAGCCTGGTTACCCCCTCTCGGAACCACAGACTTAGAAATCGCCAGCTCATATACAGTGCATAAAATATATTTATATATATACCCTTATACACCATTTTAATAAAAAATATCACAAAATTCTTCTAAGTCCCTCGGGAAGAGTGAAAGACGCGCACGTTCATTTTCAGAGCTCCTAGACCTTCCTATAAGAAGTTAGCCAAAAAGTAGCTTCGAAAAACGCTTAGGTTAAGTTTCAGAGTTGCTTCTAATGTACCAAAGCTGGACTTAGACATAATTTCACTCTCACAACATTATGGCTGGTTGGAGACAGTCCGAACCACAAGTACCGGGTCCATGGTTCTGGGCGTATACTGGGGGGACGGGGACGACTCCCATTAACCCCTGATTATACCGGGGATACGCTTATCACAATGCCTTTCTGGTCTGTGCTGAAGCAGGGCATTCTGGCAGCCAAGTGGCTTGACCTTAATTAGTGAGCCTGGTTACCCCCTCTCGGAACCACACACTTAGAAATCGCCAGCTCATATACAGTGCATAAAATATATTTATATATATACCCTTATACACCATTTTAATAAAAAAATATCACAAAATTCTTCTAAGTCCCTCGGGAAGAGTGAAAGACGCGCACGTTCATTTTCAGAGCTCCTAGACCTTCCTATAAGAAGTTAGCCAAAAAGTAGCTTCGAAAAACGCTTAGGTTAAGTTTCAGAGTTGCTTCTAATGTACCAAAGCTGGACTTAGACATAATTTCACTCTCACAACATTATGGCTGGTTGGAGACAGTCCGAACCACAAGTACCGGGTCCATGGTTCTGGGCGTATACTGGGGGGACGGGGACGACTCCCATTAACCCCTGACTATACCGGGGATACGCTTATCACAATGCCTTTCTGGTCTGTGCTGAAGCAGGGCATTCTGGCAGCCAAGTGGCTTGACCTTTATTAGTGAGCCTGGTTACCCCCTCTCGGAACCACAGACTTAGAAATCGCCAGCTCATATACAGTGCATAAAATATATTTATATATATACCCTTATACACCATTTTAATAAAAAATATCACACAATTCTTCTAAGTCCCTCGGGAAGAGTGAAAGACGCGCACGTTCATTTTCAGAGCTCCTAGACCTTCCTACAAGAAGTTAGCCAAAAAGTAGCTTCGAAAAACGCTTAGGTTAAGTTTCAGAGTTGCTTCTAATGTACCAAAGCTGGACTTAGACATAATTTCACTCTCACAACATTATGGCTGGTTGGAGACAGTCCGAACCACAAGTACCGGGTCCATGGTTCTGGCCGTATA